>NC_132838.1:105707273-106036273 GCF_048164855.1 Canis lupus baileyi | reverse complement strand
CAGCAGCATATTTGAGATGGAGGGTGTGTGGGCTTCCTGTGGGTGAAGGAGAGGTGCCAGGGAGGAGCCTGAGTCCTGGTGGTTCTCAGAAGAGGAACTGCAGCCCCAGAGCTGGCCCCATCTCTGCACAGAGCCTGCCACATTTCCTGGCCAGAGACCCAGAAGACGCCCTCCCCAGGAAGGAGAGGCCAGCACCTGACTGCGTGTCCTGCCCCCATCTTGGCACTTCCCTATGGCACCAGAGCCTGGACTGGGATTTCTGAGGACATGTGAGGCATGAGACACAGTGAGTCTCCTCGTCCCCCAACTGAGGTGATTGTCTGAGCAGCATGGTCTATACTGGGAGCTAGTCAGTTCCTGGCTAGATCTGGAGGGGTCACAGCTTCATCTAGAGCTTCCAGGTTCTAAAGGATTCTTTAGGTTTGTGTGAGTGTCTGGAGCAGAAGAAAAGAAGGAGTCCTGGGTGTAGTGAAGGCAGGAGCCATTCATTCATTCATTCATTCATTCATTCCCCAAATACTTAGTGAACATCTGTGTTGGGGGACCTGGAGACAAGCCAGTTGGGCCTAACCTGGTCCACCTTGTGACATGGTCCCCACCCAGGGTGCCAATTCCTCCCCAGCCACACAATACTGTCCCTGGGGGGTTCAGAGCTGCAGGCACCTGTGACTTTGCCATGTGTCCTTAGGTATTTTCTAAAAATACGAGTACGAGATTATTTTTGACATGTAGTAAACAAGAACAACTCTCTTCAAGCTGCAAAACTTGAACTATACCCATTAAAGAACAACTCTCCATTCCCCTCTCCTCCCAGTCCCTGCAACCACTGTTGCATGCTTTGTCTTCAGGAATTTGACAATTTTTTTTTTTTAAGATTTTATTTATTCATGAGAGACACAGAGAGAGAGGCAGAGACACAGGCAGAGGGAGAAGCAGGCTCCGTGCAGGGAGCCTGACGTAGGATTCAATCCTGGGTCTCCAGGGTCACGCCCTGGACTGAAGGCGGTGCTAAGCCGCTTAGCCACCCGAGCTGCCCCTTGTTCTCAATTCTTTTGCATATGTACCCAGATGTGGAATTACCAGATTATATGGCAATTCTATTACTAATTTCTTTCTTTTTTTTTTTTAATTTTTATTTATTTATGATAGTCACAGAGAGAGAGAAAGAGAGAGAGGCAGAGGGAGAAGCAGGCTCCATGCACCGGGAGCCCGATGTGGGATTCGATCCCGGGTCTCCAGGATCGCGCCCTGGGCCAAAGGCAGGCGCCAAACCGCTGCGCCACCCAGGGATCCCTCTATTACTAATTTCTTGAGGAAAGGCCATACCCTTTTGTGAACCTTCTCTATTACCACGTCAAGCTAGCTGTGACTACTCTTGTGATTCTGGACGTTCAAATTCAGCCCTCCCTGACATCCCCAGTTGGATGTCAAGTGGCTTCTCAGAATGAACATCATCCTTCAAAACCCAGCTCTCTGAAGTCCTCCCCATAAGAGGACTCTGCCCTTCCAGCTGCTCAGGGGAGATACTGGGCATCATTTTTGCTCTTCTCTATCCCCCACCCCCTCCTCCATTAGAACATGCTGTTAGCTTGACCTTCAGAATATATCTAGAAATATTCCCCCACCTGCAGTGTATCCTTGGCCCAGCGCACCTGGACAACCACCCCCCACCCCCAGGGCTGTGCCACATCTCTTTTTTGCTCCCACGGACGCAGTCTGGCTGATTCTGAACTGAGTAGCCATGGGGATCCTCCTAAATGAGGGTCCCAGCATGTGTCTGCTCTCCTTGAAGGCTGCAGTGGTCTGCAGTGGTCTTCCACGGGATCTGCATCATCCTCCGGGCTCCCCCACCTTTGCACTTCTGTGCTGCCGGTCTCGGAGCTACTGCACTCACTGCTCCCCTAAGAGGATTCCTTTTAGGCAAACAAAGAGTCTGCTTCTTCCTACCTTGGAGTCTTAGTTCAAACATAACCTCCACAGCCTCTCAACTCCAGAAAACCCAGCCCAAGGCACCACATGCTCCTTTCCTTGAGAGCTTTTTCTCCAGGCCTCTATGAATATGTGACATACTCTATTTTTATTTATTATTTACTTTTTTATTCTTGTCTCATAAGAACAGCACCTTGATGACAGATGTGCTTAGTGTTCCCTTGTTTTGTTTTGTTTTGTTTTGTGGTAAAACACTCACAAAATAAAACTTGCTTTTTTTAAAAAAATTTTCTTTATTGGGCAGCCTGGGTGGCTCAGCGGTTTAGCGCCTCCTTCGGCCCAGGGTGTGATCCTGGAGACCCAGGATCTTTTTATAAAAATATTTTATTTATTTATTCATGAGAGACACACAGAGAGAGGCAGAGACATAGGCAGACAGAGAAGTGGGCTCCCTCCAGGAAGCCTATTATGGAACTTGATCCCAGGACTCCGGGATCACGACCTGAGCCAAAGGCAGATGCTTAACCACTGAGTCACCCAAGTGTCCCGAAATTTGCCATTTTTAACATTGTATAAGGTACAATTCAGAGACACTAAGTACACTCACAATGTTGTGCAACTATCACCACCAACTCTTTCCAAAACTTTTTCATCATCCCCAACAGAAACTCTGCACAGTTGCCCAACAACCTCCACCCACCCCCATCCCCAAACTCAGAACAACTCCCTTTCTTCTTTCTGTTTCCATGAGCTTGCCTGTTCTGGGTAGCTCGGATAAGCAGAATCAAACAGAGCTTGTCCTTTTGTGTCTGGTTTTTTCCTTTAGCATATTGTTTTCAAGGGTAATCCCTATTGTGGCTACATGATATTCCATTGTGTGTGATATTCCATTCTGATGATGGACATCAGGACTGTTTCCATTGTTACCGTGAGTAATGCTACCATGGAACAATGATCCACAAGTATCTGTTTTAGGTGATGCTTTCAATTTCCTTGAGTATATACCTGGGAATGCAAGTGCTGGGTCATACAGTAATTCTGTTTATTTTTTTATTTTTTTAAAGATTTTATTTATTTTTTCATAAGACACAGACACACACACACACACACACACACACAGAGGCAGAGACACAGGCAGAGGGAGAAGCAGGCTCCATGCAGGGAGCCCGATGTGGGACTCGATCCCAGGACTCCAGGATCGCACCCTAGGCTGAAGGCAGGCACTAAACAGCTGAGCCACCCAGGGATCCCTGTTTAATTTATTTTTGAAGATTTATTTATGGGATGCCTGTTGGCTCAGCAGTTGAGCATCTGCCTTTGGTTCAGGCTGTGATCCTAGGATCCTGGGATCAAGTCCCACATCTAGCTCCGTGCGGCGAGCCAGCTTTTCCCTCTGCCTATGTCTCTGCCTCTCTCTCTATGTCTCTCATGAATAAATAAATAAAACCTTAAAAAATATATAAAAATGTATTCATTTATTTGAGAAAGAGAGAGAAAGACTGCATAAGCAGGGGGAGAGTCAGAGGGAGAGAGTCACAAGCAGACTCCCCATCCAGCAAGGAGCCTGACATGGGGCTCGATCCCACGATGCTGAGATCATGACCTGAGCTGAAATCAAGAGTCAGATACTATCCAATGGAGCTACCCAGGCATCCTGATTTCTCTTTAACTTTTAAAGGAGATTCCAAAGAGTTTTCCACAAGGCTGCACCTTTCTCATTCCCATAAGCAAAGTGTGTGGTTTCCCATTTGTCCATGTATTTGCCAACACTTGTTACCTTTTTTCTTTTTCTTCTTTTTTCAAGGAGATCTGTCCTAATGGATGTGAAGTATTGCTTCACTGTGGTTTTGACTTGCATTTCTCTAGTGACTAATGATGTTAATTATTATTTCATGTTATCCTTGGGCATTTGTATATCTTCTTTGCAGAACATCTATCAAGTCCTTTGGATGACAGAGAATTTTGAAGCTGTGTTTATAGATGTACCTCTGGCACCTATAACAAGGCTGGCACATAGCAGGTGTATTTGCTGAATGAGTCTATGAATAAATGACTGAATATCATTCTTCCATTTGAAACCATACAACTACATGTGTGTATATATATACACGCGGGCACACACACACACACACACACACAGGTGGGTGGTATTTAATACTGACCCTGAATATGATCAGGCTCTGGAGATGCAAAAATGGGGAGGAAAGGGCATTTCATGAGAAGGAACAGCATATGCAAAGTCTCACAGTCATGAAGGCCCTGATCCAGCTGTGTGTGGAGACATTGCAAGATGCCCGGAGAGGTAGAGATCTGGGTGGAGGGTAAAGTGGAGGATGGACCAAGCCTGGCCTTCAGATCCACTGTTTGCACCTCAGTCTTGGCTCTCGAGAGGAATAATAGCTGTTCATGATGGGGAGGAAGTGGAAGCTAAATATCTCCCAAGGCTCGGTGTGTTGAGGAGAGAGAGGGAGGCAGGAGGCAGGTGGGTTAGAGGCCCAGGGAAGAGAGGAGGCCACAGGAATAAGCAGGGTCAGGATGGGGAGGAGACCAGCATCAGGATGAGCTTAGGAGGGAGGATGGGGAAGATTGAGTGAGGTACTGGATCAGGCAGAAATGAGGGAGGTCGCAGTGGAGAGCCACACCCCAGTTCTGGTCTTAGATATGGGGGCCAGGTCAGCCATGTGAGGGAAACCCAGCAGAGAAGTGGGCTTGGGAGGAATGTGGCAGCTCAGCTCTGGCCATGCTGAGTGGAACAATCCTGGGGCCATCCTGGGGGAGGTGTTGGTGGGATGTTGGATGGTGAGCTGCCCACATCGCTTAGCTGAGGGATTAACTGGGGATGGTATTTGCCTCCTCCATGCCCCCTGTAGGCCTGGCTGTCTCCTTCCTGAGGAACCTCAGTCTGAGAGAAGAGACCAGGGTCTTTCAGTCTACCTGTGGTGGTACAGGGTGAACTGACTCACCCGTGTTCCCAGTTAAGGGGTTGGAAGTGAGTGATTGAGGTAGGAGAGGGCAGGTCTGGTCCCACAGATCACCTTGAGCCCAGGAGGCACATTCCATCTGCATATTCAGTGGAATCCTCCACACTGGTGGGCCTCCTGCCTGCCCTGCTCTCTGACCTGTTCAGTCCCTCCTCACTGGTTCTGGGACTCAGCCACATGTCCCCGCCCTCCCCATGCCTCCCCTTCCCCGGGGGGAGTGTTCATGTGGTTGACTGCAACCCTATGTCCTTTGCTCCCAGCAGGGCTCTGGACATTGGTTCTCAAGGCCTTGCTGCACCCCTGGATGTGGGACCACCTGCATCTGGGCTTCACCCCACCCCGTGCCCTACCAGCAGTTGGATAGAGGGCTCTGGGACTGCCTGCTCAGGGTCCAGGGAGCTGAAGGGCACTGGCATTAAAGTCCAGTGTGCAGTCCCTGGACACTCACTCCTCAGAGAGACACTCGGGGAGACGGGCTGGGAACCCACAGCATCTGAGCTCAACAGGTGAATCCTCCTTCATCTCCCTTGTGTACCTGTAGCAGTGTCAGCACCCCAGGTGGAGAGGGCTGTGAACGACACTCAGGGTCAGGCTGCCCCAGGTGCAGCTCAGTCTGCTGGGGGGTTGCTGTTGATCACACAGACCAGGTGCAGGGATTAGCCCTCCAGGACTGAAAGAGACAAACCGTTCTCCAAGGACTGCGGGTGCTGGAGAAAGAGACAGAGGGTAAAAGAGACAAAGAAGCTGAGAGAAAGCAGATGGATGCAAATGGAGACCAGCAGAGAGGGATAGAGTCGGGCACATAGACATAGCCTGAGATAGACCAAGACTCAGAGAGGAACCCAGAGAGGAGGAGTGAACATAAGAGGCTGCCTAAGTCCTTCTTTCTCTGCACTTATTGATGCAGATTCATCCCTGCCCTGATGGAATCTGGCTGGAGGTAGGCCCCAGGAAGCACAGACAGAGAGTCTTGGGCTTTCAGGATACCCATGCACATTGTCAGCCCTACCCTAAATTCCAAGTCCTTCATTCAGAACCCAGACTGACCCAGAAAACTCTGTCCTTTTACTTATATTTCCACCTGACACCAGTTTACTGATTTAATGCAGTATCTCTGAGGGGGCTCACTCTTAGAAACTCACAGTCTGGTGGGGAACAGGGACCCAGGAGCTCCCAATACCACATGACTCATGTTGAGGTGTTAGTGACACGGAGCTGGGCAGGCCCTGCAGATGGCAACACAAATGAGACTGGCAAGTCCAGGAGGGCCTCCTGGAGGAGGCAGCTTCTGAAGCCAAGTGGGAGGGGCAAGCAGGGACAGCCAAATGATGATAGGGCTGTGGCAGGGCATTGCAAGAAGGAAGACTAGAGAATGCAAAGATGACGGAGGCCTGAGTGTGCCCAGAGAAAATATAATAAGACCTGCAGAGTCAGAACTAGAGTGTGTGGAGTGGAGGCAAGCCTTCAGAGAGCAGGGCACAGGAGGAAAGGCAGAGAGTTTGTTTTTATGAACTCAAAGTGGGGAAAAGCAGAGCTGTAAGAGAAAAGATTGATAAATGTTTACTACAGATATGAATAGATCCCCAAGCATCAAAAAATCACTGACCACCCAAAACAAAAACAAACAAAAAACCCAAACAATCACAGTGACATACCCATTAAGTGCTTGCAACTCCTATTACAGATAAACAGCTAATTTCTCTAACTTGAAAAAAAAGTCCAAAAATGAATAATAAAAGTCAAGTCACAAAGTAGAAGACTGAGCAAAGAATATGAGCAAAGACTTGCCAAAATGAAAGAAACACAGAGGCTCCCCACCAACTCAGTTGGTAGAACGTGCAACTCTTGATCTCAGGGTGCTGAGTTCAAGCCCCACATTGGGCATGGAGCCTACTTAAAAAAAAGAAAAAAAGAGAAAAGAAACACAAGCGACTTGTCATTATATAAAATCATGTGCAACATCATTTATAATAAGAGAAATGCTAATTAAAACTCCCTGGAGATTCCAGCTTTCACCTGATGTCAGAGATCTAGAATGTTCACCCCAGGGCACACCTGTATTCTGACGGAGAGCTGTTGGGCAGTAAATAATCTGGCCTTATTTCTCCAAAATAGACAAGGTGGAGAAAAGGAGACCCCCAGGGCATTGTAAGTGGGTATACAAATTGGTGCAACAACTATGAAAATGCTACGGAGTTTCGTCAAACAATGAAAATAGAACTATCATGTGATCCAGTAATCCCACTTCTGAGTGTTTATCTGAAAAAAAAAAAAAAGAAAAGAAAACACTAATTCAAAAAGATAACTGGACCCCCATGTTCATGGCAACATTATTTATAATAGCCAAGATATGGGAACACCCTAAGTGTCCACTGATGGGTGAATGGATAAAGAAAATGTGAGAGATATAGAAATCATATATCATACATATGATATATATATCATAGAATATATATGGGAATATTATCTAGCCATTAAAAGAAAGAAGGACATATTATTTATGAGGACATGGATGGAACTTGAGGGCATTATGCCAAGTGAAATAAGTCAGAGAAAAGCAATACATATGATCTCACTTATATGTGGAATCTGAAAAAGAAAAACACACCTCCCCAAAAGAAAGAAAGAGAGAAAGAAAGGAAGAAAAAAAAGAAAGACAAAATCAAGTTCATAGATATAAAGAACAGATTGGTGGTTACCAGAAACAGATGTAGGAGGGTGGTGGGCAAAATGGGTGAAGGAGGTCAAAAAATATAAACTTCCAGTTATAAAATAAGTAAGTCCCAGGGATACAATGTACAACAAGGTGACTATAGTTAACAATACTGTGTTGCATATTTGAAAGTTGCTAAGAGAACAGATCTTATGGGACGTCTGGCTGGCTCAGCGGTTGAGCAGCTGCCTTTGGCTCAGGGTGTGATCCTGGGGTCCCAGGATCGAGTCCCACATCGGGCTCCCCGCATGGAGCCTGCTTCTCCCTCTGCCTGTGTCTCTGCCCCTCTCTCTGTGTGTGTCTCTCATGAATAAATAAATAAAATCTTAAAAAAAAAAAAGAGAACAGATCTTAAAGCCCTCAAAGCAAGAAAAGAATTTTGTGACTATGTATGATGATGTTAACTAGATTACTGTGGTGATCATTTTGCAATATCTACAAATATCTAATCATTTCATTATATACCTGAAACTGATTTATTGTTATGTGTCAATTACATCCCAATAAAAAAATAGAACACATGACCCAGGTACTTATTTTTTAGGAATTTATCCCAAAGGCATAAACACAAACATCAGAAACTAGGTACAAGAGTCTTTATTGCAGCATTTCAATTAAAATAAAATGAATTCCATGATTTTCCATTAGAAGAAAATGCACACAGAAGCAGAATCCATCCGTGGGAAGGAACAGTGCACAGTCACAGAGGTGGACACTCTGTACTACTGATAGCATAGGACCCCTCTAGGGGAACACACCAAGGCTCAGAGCAGCCTTTGGACACCAGTCACTTCCCGGGAGGGGACTGGGTGTCTGAGGACTACCACCACAGGTAGACTGCTGTGCATTCTGAATGTTTGTCCATGTGAATATATTACCTGTTCAGAAGTACCTAAATAAGCAGTTTTTAGGAAAAATAAAAAGGCAGGAGGAGTCATCAGGAGATGCATGATAAGGGGCAGATCTGCTGTTCTCCTTGTTCTCCTGATAATGGGGCGGGGGGGGGAAGTGGGGGAAAGGGAGGCTGAGGGGGACAAC
Source organism: Canis lupus baileyi (assembly GCF_048164855.1). Lineage (NCBI taxonomy): Eukaryota > Metazoa > Chordata > Mammalia > Carnivora > Canidae > Canis > Canis lupus. The sequence continues at coordinate 106,027,612 of NC_132838.1, read as the reverse complement.
TGCTCACAGGGCCATGGGGATTGGGAAGGGGGAGGACCACTGGGTTCACCCACAGGGGGGTTCCGGCCCTGCCCTCACTCCCCACACCCCAGGAGGAGGCTCCAAACTACATGTGCCATTTCCTTGGGAGAAGTTATCATCAAACTCTGTGGAGAGTCTGGAACAGAAAGACATGGTGGATTCATGTAAATGGATAGGGCTGGTGGACATTGGCCCTCTGTCCCCATGAGCTGCATAAATGGGGAAAAGGTGGAGACAGGTGTCCTCCTGACCCCTCTCAGCCCAGATTTTGGGACCAGCATCCAGTGTCCTAGCCCCTGGCCCCCCACCCCACTGCCCTCAGGACCCTATCAGAGACCTGGAGTGGGGAGGTCCTGGCCTGGCTCTTACAGACATGTTGAGATGGATGGTCCTCATCGTAGTCACTCCAGCCCCAGGCAAGTTCACCTGACAGGTGAGGGGCATGCCATGGTCCTGGGGCTGTGGGGTGAGGGTAAGCACCAAGGAGAGGTGGGTCCTGGGGCCTCTAAATAAAAGCTCTCACTGAGAATTTGAAATTACATTGAATTTATCAATCCATTTGGGAAAATCTACACCCAGCAACACTGAATCTTCCAACCAATGAACATGTTATATATCTCCATTTATTTAGGTCTTCATTCATTTCTTTCAACAACATTTTTTTCAACGTACAGGACTTGCATAGATTTCATCTAAGTTAGTTTATATTTTCATGTTGCCATAAGTTGCATCTTTAAAAAATATTGAATTCCTAATTGCCCTTGGCCAATACATAGAATTGCAAAGAAATTTTATAATTTGAGCTAGTATCTTAATACCTTGCTGAACTCTCTTATTGATTTTAGTACCTCTTTTGTGGATAACTTTAGATTTTCTATGTGCACAACCATAACATCTGTGAAAAAAAAGACTGTTTTATTTTTTTAAGAAAAATATTTTATTCATTTATTTGAGAGATACAGAGAGAGAGAACATGAAGGGGAATATAGGTGGGGCAGGCAAAGGGAGAGGGAGAAGCAGACTGCAAAGCTGGGAGCCGGACTCAGGGCTCCATCCCAGGACCTGGAGATCATGACCTGAGCTGAAGGCAGACGCTTAACTGATGGAGCCACCCAGGTACCCCAAAACTGCTTTGCTTCTTACTTTATGATCTGGATAACTCTTATTTCTATTTCCTGCATTTATTGCACTGGAAAGGATCTACAAAATACTGTTTAATAGAAGTAGTAAGGGCAGCCATCCTTGCCTTGATCCTGGCGGGAAAGTTGTGTGGCCTCTGGGATTGTCCCCTCCAAGCTTTCAGAGAAATCATTAGCAGAAACTTTCTGTTAAAGCAGCTAACAGAAGTCTTGACACATACCATGTGTTCAGAGTTCCCAAAAACATTTGTGTCAGAACTTATCTGTTTTATTTGTAACCTCTCATCCATCTTCTGCGATCATCTGGCTGGATAAGGATGACTTCCCTGATTTCTCAATCCATGGCATAGATGGTTTTGAGCTCAGTTCTTTTGAACACAATTCCTGTGGTTTTCCACACATACTGGGAGATTCAAACCATTGCCAAGAAGACCATTAATTTTAAAATAGTCAAGGCTGAGCATTATTGGCTGAAAAATCATAAGATTAACAATACATTGGAAGTCCTAATCTCCAGTACCTTAGAATGAGACTGTAGGAGATAGGGTCTTTAAATTTCAGTTAGAATGAAGTCACTAGGGTGGGCCCTAATCCAGTACATCTGGTGTCCTTATTAGAAGAAGAAATTAGGATACAGACTCACACAGAGGGAAGACCAGGTGAAGACACAGAGAGAAGATGGCCAAATACAAGCCAAGGAGAGAGACCTCTGCTGACACATTGATCTCAGACTTCCAGCCTCCAGAACTATGAGAAAAATAGTTCCTCATTTGTGTGTCTTGATCTCTGAGTACTCAGTGTTGATGCTTTCCTGTTCCCGAGGCTTCAGCTTGGGAAATTGGAGGAAAGCATAGTGAAGCTCCTGTTCCTCTCTTGAAATGGGGCTAGCCTCAGCAGGAGCTGGGTGGTCTTCAGGGATGTCCATCCAGGACTGGTCCTGATGTGCCTGAGTGGAAGGAAGAGGAGGACCTCAGAGCTGGTTAATATAGGGCCTGGGGGAAAGCAGTCAAGGACCAGAAGGGGATCAAGACATATTTTTATCAAGACAGGATTTTTATCACTTACCCATTCATTTATTTTTAAATGTTTAATAACTAAGATTGGCTAGCCCTTAGTGTTTTGTGTTTTTTTTTTTAATATTTTATTTATTTATTCATGAGAGACACAGAGAGAGAGAGGCAAAGACACAGACAGAGGGAGAAGCAGGCTCCCTGCAGGGAGTCCGATGTGGGACTCAATCCCAGGACCCTGGGATCACGACCTGAGCTAAGACAGATGCTCAACCACTGAGCCACCCAGGTGCTCCTTAGTCAGTGTTTATATTAATTGCATTACATTCTTAAAAAAAAAAAAAAGAAAAAGGCTGGGAGAGGGTATTATTATCATATTCATTACACAAATAATAAAATTAAGGCTAAGAGAGATTATATACATTGCCCTAAAGACACACATCTATCTATACAGGGGCACCTGGGTGGCTCAGTCAGGTTAAGCATCTGACTGTTGATCTCAGCTCAGGTCTTGATCTCAGGGTCGTGAGTTCAAGCTCCACATTGGACTCCATACGGGGTATGGAACCTACTTAAAAAAAAAAAAAAAAAAAGACATGCAACTGTTATAAATGCACGATTGAGCCAGGACTCAAAACTAATTCTTTCTAACTATAGCACCATCCTTTATCCGGGCAGTGTTCAGGGTGCTGTCTAGAGTGACGAATAAAGCAGGTACAGGGATCCCTGGGTGGCGCAGCGGTTTGGCGCCTGCCTTTGGCCCAGGGCGCGATCCTGGAGACCCGGGATCGAATTCCACATCGGGCTCCCTGCATGGAGCCCGCTTCTCTCTCTGCCTGTGTCTCTGCCTCTCTCTCTCTCTCTCTCTCTCTCTCTCTCTGTGACTATCATGAATAAATAAATAAAATCTTTAAAACAAAAACAAAAAAAAAGCAGGTACAGTTCCTGAGACCATGTAGCTTATGGTTTTCTAGGAGAGGTAGTTACTAAACAAATAGAAGACAAATACATCCAAAGTTCTACATTTTTATAGGAGATATTTTGAATCTAAAGCAGGGCAACTGGGGGCCTGGGTGGCTCAGTTGGTTAAGCAACTGCCTTTGGCTCAGGTCATGATCCCAGGGTCCTGGGATGGAGCCCCGAGTCGGGCTCCCTGCTCAGTGGGGGTATGCTTCTCCTTCTCCCTCTGCCCCTCCTCCCGCTTGTTCTCTCTCTTTCTCTGTTAAATAAATGGATAAAATCTTTTTTTAAAGATTTTATTTATTTATTCATGAGAGACACAGAGAGAGGGAGGCAGAGACATAAGCAGAGACAGAAGCAGGCTCCATGCAGGAAGCCCAATGTGGGACTTGATCCCGGGACTTTGGGATCACGCCCCACTCAAAGGCAGACACTCAACCACTGAGCCACCCACGTCCCACTGGGTAAAATCTTTAAAAATAAAATAAAATAAAGCAGGGCAGGGGTGGTATATCCTTTTTCTGGACAGGCACTAGAAGACAGAGCAGAGGTCACGTTTGCAGTCAAGATGGCAACCAGACACCCTTTCCCACGTCTGCTCCATACCCACAACATCCTCAGGCTATGGAAGTATGAAACAAGAATCCCTCACACAGTTGCTGAAAGAGGTGAGGTGTTCTCAGATTAAGAGGAAATGGCTAAAAAATAAAAAAATAAAAAAAAAAAAGGAAATGGCTAGATATTTCTCTGGCCTGAGAGATATAACAGGGAATAAAATAATAGCAACAACAAACCACCCTTGGGACTCACCTGCTAGAGGTGGGAATGATTTCAGATGTAGTAACGAGTTCTGTGCATATTCCATGCCAGCTACTGTGTTACACACTTCTCATAACTACTGTATGATACTGTATGTACTCGTAATATTCCAATGTCACCAAAATAAACAGAGGTCAGAGAGGGTGCATCACTTGTCCAAGGTTTCCCAGCTTGTCAGTAGGGAAAGACGGAATTTTTTTTTTTTTTTAAAGATGGAATTTGAACACAGTCTAGCTCTGGAGTACATGTTTTGAGCCCCCATACTATACTGACTGCAAAAGACATTCACTTAAAATAAAAAAGAAGGGATCCCTGGGTGGCGCAGCGGTTTGGCGCCTGCCTTTGGCCCAGGGCGCGATCCTGGAGACCCGGGATCGAATCTGCTGTGCATGGAGCCTGCTTCTCCCTCTGCCTGTGTCTCTGCCTCTCTCTCTCTCTCTCTCTCTCTCTCTGTGTGTGTGTGACTATCATAAAAAAGAAATACCAAGAATTTGAAGGTAAGGAAATTGAAGATGTATTTCCTGATTCCTGACAAGATGGGGATTTAGGGCACATTAAGAGTTTCATTTCCCAAGGTTAACCAAGGAGAAAGAAGAGAGAGAATTACACAAATTAAACTTTAAAAGTGATTTTGTGTGTACTCGTTCTACCAGTTACTGAGAGAAAAGTTTTAGGAATAATCAACTCTAATTGCCAATATGTTCTCCTTGCTGTTCTGTCAGTTTTCATATATTTATTTTGATGAATGATGTTCTGTCACTGAAGGCATACATGTTTAGGATTTTTACATCTTTTAATGAAGTGATAGAAACCAGAAAAATAGAGTAAATATTACATGATTCTATTTATATTAAGTCCCAGAAGGGACAAGATTAATCCATAGTGATAGAAATCAGTGATTGCTGGAAAGGTCAAGCTAACTGGGCAAGGGAACAAAGGAATTTGGGGACATGATGGGAATGTTTCACATCTTGATTGGGGACATGGGCATAGGGTGAACACATCTGTCAAAGTTCATTTCACTGCATACTTAAAATGGGTGCGTTATTATACATAAGGTATACCTCAATAAAGTTGATATTAAATAAACACAGTAGTAGCCATCAGGGAAATACAAATCAAAGCCACAATGAGATACCACTTTGTAACAGTCAGAATGGCTAAAATTAACAACTCAGGAAACAATGGATGTTGGTGAGGATGCAGAGAAAGGTGAACCTTCTCACACTGCTGGTGGGAGTGCAAACTGGTGCAGCCACCTTGGAAAACAGTATGGAAGTTCCTCAAGAAGTTAAAAATAGAACTACCCTGTGGCCCAGCAATTGCACTACTAGGGATTTACCCCACAGATACAGACATAGTGATTTGAAGGGACACCTGCATCCCAATGCTTATAGCAGCAATGTCCACAATAGCCAAACTATCGAAGGAAGCCCAGATGTCCATGAACAGATGAATGGATAAAGATATGGTATATGTACACACACACACACACACACACACACACTGGAATATTACTCAGCCACCAAAGAGAATGAAATCTTGTGATTTGCAATGACATGGATGGAACTAGAGAGTATTACGCTAAGTGAAATAAGTTAGAGAAAGATGAATACTATATTATTTCACTCATTATGTGGATTTTAAGAAACAAAATAGATGAACATAGGGGAAGGGAAGGAAAAATAAAATAAGACAAAAATGAGAGGGAGGCAACCCATAAGAGATGGTAAACTTTAGGAAACAAACTGAAGGTTGCTGGAGGGGTGAGGATGGGGGGACAGGGTAAACGGGTGATGGACATGAAGGAGGACACGTGATGTAATGAGCACTAGGTGTTATATGCAACTGATGAATCACTGAACTCTACCTCTAAAACTAATAATACATTATATGCTAATTAAATTGAATTGAAATAAATAAATAAAGAAGCACAACAGTAGATTTGAAAAATGCAAAGGGGAAGTGATGAGTTGTGACTTTGGGGTGCCCCAGTCTCTCTACCCTAGGGCTGGAGTCCACCACTTCCCTTGTACTCAGTGGTCTGACACAGACTATGTTTGGGCCATTATACTTCTGGTAATCAACGCCACAAGAAAAGGCTAATATTCCAAGGGAATGTAATATTCCGACATAGGAGGCATAAATACCCCTAACAAGCAACTGGGCTATATACATATTCCATCAGAAGCAGAAGTATTGGGTGCCTGGGTGGCTCAGTTGGTGGAGCATGTGCTGTCAGCTCAGGTTGTGATCCCGGAGTCTTGGGATGAAGTCCTGCGCTGGGCTCCATACTCCTCGGGGAGTCTGCTTCTCCCTTTACCCTTCCCCCCTGCTCTGCTGTCTCTCTTTCTCAAATAAATAAATAAATAAATAAATAAATAAATAAACAAACAAATAAATAAATAAATCTTTAAAAAAAAAAAGCAGAAGTATTAGAGCAGTTGAATTAATTTAAAATAACCAATAACCACATGTGTAACTCCAGGGAGTATTGGATGTTAATAGGCAAATGCTCAAGTGCCCTTGCTGGGGGTGACTTCCAAAAGGCATATACTGGATAGGACCTCACAGCCTGTCACTCACCCCAGAGTCTGAGCTGTCATCTGGGCTCATATCCATGCTTTGCACTGGCTGGGCTGCTTTCTTCCTGCGGGTCTTCACTCTAAGTAAGAGAACAGCCCCGGGCCTTTCAGCTTGGTTATTTGGGGTATGCAGTAGGGAGACCATCCCCTGCAACCCATGAAGAGCATAGAATGAGGTAAGAGGTGGGTCCAGTCTCCAGGTGCTCCTCCTAATCCAAAACCTGGACCAGGGCCTGGGAAGAGACCCCAGGCTTGGCCCAGTTGGGTATTGGCTGATTCACACCGCCACTCAGCCTCCTTCCCTGGCTCCCGGATTTCTAACCAGTCCAGGTTGCTCTAGCTCAGGCTCTCTGAGATTCCACAACCCTATCCCCTTTCCACTCCAGGCCTCTCCCTCCATACCTGGACCCACTCTCACCTGAAGATGAGGCAAAGGCAAAGAGAAAGCAGGGCCATGCTGCCAGCTCCCCCAACTGCTCCCAGGACCCCACTAGTCCTGGGTTCTGATTTACCTACAGAATTTGAGTTTAAAAAATTTTTGAGTTAAAAAAAAATTGAGTTATATGTAAGTTGCAGCTTCAACACATGGCATGTTCCAACTGGCCACTTCTCTCTCTCTCTCTCTCTCTCAGTGTGTGCCACTAGTATACCCACTCCCCTTTTAGGACTCAGTGACATGGCATTCCATTGCCCTGTGAACGCTGGACCAGCCTCTTCCATTGGCCTCAGGACTGAGGATGTTAGGCCTTCAGCTGCTCCATTTGAGGCCTTGGTGTTTCTCCTGCCAGTCGCATCTCTCTGGGGGCTGTTATGGGCTGAACTGCATCCCTCACCAAATTCATAGGCTGAAGTCCTAGCCCTCTGCGACACCCCTCCATCCCTAGCATCTTAGTGTGTGGCCTTATTTGGAAACAGGGTCTTTACAAAGGTAATCAAGTTAAAATGGGATCATTAGGGTGGGCCATAACCCAATATGACAGGTGTCCTCATGAAATGGGGATATTTGGACACAGACATACACGGGAGGATGCCATGTAAACATGAAGGCAGAGATTGATTCCACAAGCCAAGGAACACCAAAGATTGCCAGCAAACACCAGGAGCTAGGGGACAGGCTGGAAAACATTCTCACAGCCTCGGAAGGAACTGATCTGCAGACACCTTGATCCTAGGCTTCCAGCCTCCAGAACTGGAAGACAGTAAATCTCCATTGTTTAAGCTGCCCGGTTTAAGGTACAAGGTACTATGTTGCCGCATCCCTATAAAATTAATAAAAGAGCAAGGTCTCTTCCTCCAGGCATCAACCCCCAATAGACCTCAGACCTGGCAGCAGCAGGACGGCGGCGCTCTGTTTCCCGTGCGCATTCCAGGCCTCGCAGCTGAGTCTGAGGCCAGAGCCCAGCGGCCCACGGAGGCTCAGGGAACTGTTGGCCCAGGGCCCCTCAGAGCTGGAGGTGACAGTCAAGGAGGCATTGCTGTGGTTCCGCTCCAGCAGCCCCTCCCCCAGGCGCCAGCGCAGGGTGGGGGCCGGGCGCGCGTGGGAGGAGCAGGTGCACTGCAGCGCCTCGCCCTCCCAGGAGCAGGAGGGGCTGAGCGGCCGAGGGGGGTCTGGGGGAGGGAGGAGAAGGGGTCAGTGGTGCCCCTGCTCCCCAGGCCCCGGTGTCCTGCCCGCAGAGGTCGCCACACTCACAGGCCACAGAGAGGTGCAGGGAGACGTGCTGGGAGCCCAGCGAGTTCTGAGCTCGGCAGGTGAAGTCTCCTTCCTCTGCAGTTCCTACTTGAGGCAGGTCCAGGATGGGACTTCTGTAGATGGGGGTGGCATTCAGGGCGGGGGACCCCCGGAACCAGCTCAGCTCCGCAGGGGGGTTACTGTCAGCAGCACAGAGCAGTTGCAGAGCCTGGCCCTCCAGGATGAGAATGGATGAGGTGTTTTGCAGAGTCTCCAGCACTTTGGGGAGAGATGCAGAAAGAGGGATATGACAGCAAATCTGCCAAAGAGGAGCCCCACAGCAGGAGGATTTGACCAAAGAAAGTTGTGGGTGAGTGAACATTAACTTCAGGGAGTCGAGGTTTGTGGGGGCTTCTCTCCACTGCTCTTCCCATGCCTGAACTCAGTGACTGGCTTCTTGTATGTGTCTCATGCTCCACCCCAGCCCTGGAGGAAAGAGGTTCTTTCCTACCTGTTCTGTTTCCTTGGAAGATCCTGATAGCTGTGTTCTGTGGAGCATCTGGACAGAAGGATGAGCCGGCCTTGGCTTTGGTGGCAAGGAAGGAGTGGGTGCTCGGGCTTCCCCCCAGGAGCCATGGAAGGAGGTAAAGGGGTTCTCATCCTGCTTAGCTACTGAGACCCCACTGTCAAGCTCTAGCCCAGCTCTGCCCTGGCTTTACACCCTCAGGATCACAGGTGTCCTGGCCCCATATACTCACAGGTGACATTGAGCTGGATGGTCCTTCCCACCATCACATCAGCTGCAGGGAAGTACACTTGACAGGTTAGATTGGTGCCGTGGTCCTGGGGCCGGGGGCTGAGGATGAGCACCGAGGAGAGGTGAGTCCTGGGACCCGGGGAGGTGAGGGCAGCTGATGTCCAGGAGAAGATGGGGGCCATGCCTTGCTCGCAGGCCCAGGGCACAGAACAGGTCAGGTTCCTGGGGTGGCTGGACTCTAGGGTCCTCGGGATGAGGATGTCAGGTGTGTGAGTCAGGGCTGGTGAGGATAGAGAAGATGTTGGGACCCCTCGATGTTTTGCCATCTGCCCCAGTGCCTGGCCATCCCTCACCACCCCGAAGAGGAACAGAATGTTCATTTTCTATCTATGGTGCCCACACCCTGGGGCCTTCCTCCAGGCCCCTACCATACCTGTCACATTTAGAGAAAGCATATTATCTAGATATGAATATTTCCCTATTTGAAAAAAGTAAGTTCCACTGTCCCCCATGTTGACTTCTATGATGTCCAGGGAACAGTCCTGGGCCTGGGGGTTCCCACGGAGGAAGAACCGGCCCTGGGTCCTCTCATGTAGCTTCTGGCTTGGTATGTTTGTGGCCACTGGAGGATCGTGGTCTACATCTGCCCCTTTCTGGAACCAAAACATGTGGGAGCCTATAAAAGCCAACCAGGGGTAGGAAAATTTGCACGGCACATGGACACACAGGCCCTCCTGCACTGTCACCGACTCCTGTAGTTCCAGCTGGTAGCTCAGAACTTGAGCCAGAGGCCCTGGAGAGAGAAAGAAAAACTTATTTTGGAGTTCCAGCGCCTCCCCCAAGTGGGATTCCCCCCCCCCCCCAGCTCACTCACCTCCACACAGCATGAGCTGCAACCACAGCAGCATCCCTCCGTGGTGTCTGGGACAGTCTGCCTTCTGCAGTCCCTCTGACAGAGAAAGGAAGCCACAGGATATGAGAGGGCAGAGAACGCTTAAACAGGAAGCCTGTGGTAGAAACAAAAGGCCACAAACCTAGAATAGAGAAGTTCAGAACTACAGTCAACTGTGATTAACCTTTGAAATACTCTGGTTCCCTTTCTGTGTGCAGCAGGTGGGTCCTGAGGCTCAGAGGAGGCAAAGGTCTTGGTCTGGTAAGGCAGCAAGGAAAGAGGAGACCCCCCAAGTCCTGCATCCTGGGCTCATGCACAGTTGTCTATCTTGGAGACCTGAACCTGCTCTGATTTCAGGTTTGGCTGCTTGCCACTTGAAAATAATATTTGTGTACACCTGGTGTACTGTAATTAAAGGAAAATTTTTAAAAATAAATACTTGAGAGACAAGTGATAGTGCTTTATTCAGGAAGCTGGCAACCTGGGAAGATGGCAGACTAATGTCTCATAGGGGAAGGGAGCCGTGTGCAAGAGAAGCAGGTGCCAGGTGGTTAGTCATACGTGAACATGACCCTGGACAGACTTGGTGGCATCCACAACAGCATTGTTTGAATGTAGTCAGGCCTTCTCTTCTGACAAAGTCTGGTTCTCAAGGCCAGTGATCTGCAAACCTGAAAGAAGAAAGCTAGTTCTGCTACAGATGAACGGACTTAAGTCAGCAAGCAAGTAGTGCATAAGTTTGAAGCAAATTAACTCTTCAGACCTGTTGGAGTGCTGTTACGATCCCACCTGGCCAGCCCCCAGGAGAGTCACAGCCTCAGGATCTTCATGGAGGCAGACTCCTAGGGATGGGTCTCAGGATAGCCTACATAGCTTCAGAGGGATAAGAGTCCAGATGAGGCAGGGGATGCAACACAGGCCTTCACTTCATTTATTCATTCATTCACAAACTAACATTAAAAAAAAGAAAGAAAAAGAAAGAAAAGACAGATTTGAATCAGTCCTGACCCTCAACTAGCTCAAGCATTAGGGGAAAACAGACAAGTTTGAGCTTTATCTGAAGGTAATGGGGAGTCATGGAAGGTTCTTGAGCAGGAAAAAGGCAGGGTCATATAATTATCAACATGGTCCCTGTAAAGTCAGTGTAGGGAAGAACTGGAAGGGAGAGGCTGGAGGCCAAAAGGTCAGGGAGGAAATTGTTGTGACTTTGCAGAATGGAAGAACCAAGCCCACGTGGAGACAGCGGACTTGGTGATGGAAGAAAGAATGATTTAGGATACTTTCAGGAAGTGAAACTTAAAGAGAGGTGCAGTGGGTAGGGGAGAGATTATTACAGTGACACCTAGAACCCAGACTCTAGCCGTGGGGGCTGGAGGTGCCATGGCCAGGAGTAGTAAATGTGCAGGGCTGGGCTGAGCAGAAGGTGGGAAAGGGAAAGGGAAAGGTAGCAGAGTTGGCTCTAGGGGCAGGTATATTCACGGTGGGTGGGGGGTGGTGGTGAGGGTTGTGGGGTGGGGGAGTGCTGGGCAGAGCTGCAGACATACACACACACACACACACACACTCACACTCAAGCTTAACTGTGGGAATGGGGGTGAGGGATTGAGATGGCCTGGCCAGGGAAGAACCAGAAGAAGGTGGTTCTTGGTGACCCTGGTGAGAGTTTTGCCAAGAAGAAGCTGGAGGGGGCAGCAGCAGCCAGACTGCAGAGGGGGCATTCAACAGCAGCATCAGCCTTTTTTCATTTGAGCTGAGACCCCACTTCTGTCCCGAGCAGCAGAAACCCTACTTCCAACATTGCCCCAGAGAATTTTTCCTACCTGTGCCATCTCCTTGGATGGGACCCAATAACGAGTTGCTTAGAATATTTGGACCAGAGAATGACAATATTCTCTATTTCAATGGTGGGGTGGGGGTGGGGTGGCTAGCACTTTGGATCCACAGAAGGGTGGTGAAGTGAGACTGTCACGCTTTCTTCTCCTTCCTCAAGCCAGGCTTCTGGCCAGGCCTTAAGTCACACAGGCCCTTAGGGACACAGGTGTCCTGACCAACAACTGTAGGAGACATTGAGCCAGGTGGTGTCAAGAGCTTAGCCAACCCAAGTGTCTAAATAAGCAATTGAGCAACACTGAGTCAAAATAAAAGTAACAATGAAGCCTTTAATTACATACTGTGATGATAGATTGCACAAGAGTCTAAATGGGGAGAAAACACCCTTGTTCCACTTTTCCCCACAGAAAGGCAGCTGGCAGGGCACCTGAGTGGCTCAGTCAGTTAAGCATCTGCCTTTGGCTCAGGTCATGATCTCAGGGTCCCAGGATGGAGCCTCTGCTGCTTCCCCTGCTTGTTCTCTTCTCTCTCTCTCTCTCTCTCAAATAAATAAATAAAATCGTAAAAAAAAAAAAAAAAAAAGAAGAGAAGGGTGGTTGGGTGCTAAAAAAAATATGATTCTAACTGTCAAGGGAAAAATTATTCATGACACTTATTAAGAAATGGTAAAAACTGGGACACTTGGGTGGCTCAGGAATTGAGCATCTGTCTTCGGCTCAGGGTGTGATCCCAGGGTCTTGGGATTGAGTCCTGCATCAGGCTCCCCACGAGGAGCCTGCTTCTCCCTCTGCCTATGTCTCTGCCACTCTGTGTGTGTTTCTCATGAATAAATAAATAAAATCATTTAAAAAAAAAAGAAACAGGGCAGCCCCGGTGGCGCAGCGGTTTACGCCGCCTGCAGCCCAGGGCGTGATCTGGAGACCCTGGATTGAGTCCCACGTCAGGCTCTCTGCATGGAGCCTGCTTCTCCCTCTGCCTGTGTCTCTGCCTCTCTCTCTCTCTCTCTCTCTCTCTGCATCTCTATGAATAAATAAATAAAATCTTAAAAAAAATAAAACCCTCAAACTTTAAAAAAAAAAAAAAAGAAGAAAGAAACTGTAAAGACTATATCCAAGGCCATTGCAATAGGGTACAGGAGCCACCTCAGTGGGGTTTGGCAGCAGAAGAGAGAGCGTGATTGGGCTCAACTCTGAATATAAAAGGAAAAGTGGGAATTTATAGCCAAGGAGCAGGGTTAGCATCAGTGGAGGGAAGATTACTGCGAGGGGTGGAGTTAGGGAAGTAGGAGTGGAAAAAGTTCTGAGTTCTGAGTGGATAAAATGTCTTCAAGCTTTTCTCCTCCCCCTCCCATAAGAAGGCCTCAGTAGAGGTGTAGGAGTGGAAAAAGTTCTGAGTTCTGAGTGGAGAAAATGTTTTCAAGCTTTTCTCCTCCTCCTCCCTTAAGAAGACCTCAGTAGAGGTGCCTGAAGACCTCTGCCCAAGGCCTCAGATAAAGAGAGGTAGGAAAGAAGGCACCTGGCCTATGGATACAGATAAATGCAAAGAGCATGACCAGCCAGAGAGGTCTGAGTCCTTGAAAGGGGCAACTTCCTGTCACCAAGTCTAGACCAGGGAGGGCAGCTTTCCCACTTGAGACTTTCCCTCTGAGGAAGGCCTTCATATTTGCCTGTGATTAGGCCTGGAAAAATCACATACAGGTTTTAACCAAGGGCCAAACTTCTCAGATGGTTCTGTCTACAAAACTACCACCTCCTAGAAATGTTGCTTGATATATAGTGCTGGTATCATGATCTTGGGAACTTAAGATATGGATGAGTACTAAGGGACGGGGGGCCTTGGGGCCCAGGGAGGAAAGAAGCATCTTCTTATGCAAGCTCCTGGCAAAGTGCTCTTTAGATTCTGAAATGATTCTGTACTACAGGTACAGTTTTAGGGTATCTGGTACAAGCTGGAGAAGTCAGCTTTTTCCCTGGAGGAAAAGACTCAGACCCTGGACCATGATCCTAGGCACAACCTCTACAAGGTCTCTCCCTCTATTAGCTTCAGGGATCTGTACATCTCTCCCACTCTCCAGATAAGGAGATATATTCCCATCTCTGGGGTCCAGTCCTGGGGATCCTTGGCTATTTGTCACATTCAGAGACAGTGTCATATTTGGGAACCACATTTCTCTATCCTTTTTTTTTTAAGATTTTATTTTTTAATTTTAATTTTAATTTTTTAAAAGATTTTTATTTACTTATTCATTCATGAGAGACACAGAGGGGGAGAGAGAGAGAGAGAGAGAGAACGAGAGAGAGAGAGGCAAAGACACAGGCAGAGGGAGAAGCGGGCTCCATGCAGGGAGCCTGACATGGGACTCGATCCCAGGTCTCCAGGATCAGGCCCCGGGCTGAAGGTGGCGCTAAACGGCTGAGCCACCCGGGCTGCCCTACTTTTTAATTTTTAAAAAATATTTTACTTATTTATTCATGAGAAACACAGCGAGAGGGAGGCAGAACCACAGGCAGAGGAGAAGCAGGCTCCAAGGGAGCCCGATGTGGGACTCGATCCCGGGACCCCAGGATCATGCGCTGGGCAGAAGGCAGGTGCTAAACCACTGAGCCACCCAGGCATCCCAAGATTTTATTTTTAAGTAATCTCTACACCCAATGTGGGGCTTAAACCCACAACTGTGAGATTAAGAGTTGCATGCTCCACGGGCTGGGCCAGCCAGGTGTCCCCATATTTCTCTATCCTAAAGTATTTCCTCTTTTCTGAATTTTGGAAAACCTGATGCTCAGAGAGCAATTGAGGTCCTTGGGTCCCAGAAGAGGTTCTCTCTTTTTGGTTTTGATAGGGTCTGTGGCCAGAGAAGGATCATGATGTCTCTTGGCCAACCCCGGGATCTGAAGGTGGATGTTAATAGGTCAGTCAGTCCAGAACGGGATTGGATGCATAGACCCTCATTCACTGTCACTGACTGAAGGATACAGATCATACCTGCACTATCCTCCAGCAACCATGGTAGCAAACAGAATGTCTGACCACAGCCCCACCCAGAACTCTTCTTAGACGTCTGTTGCCCTCACAGCTATAGCCACCAAAGCAGCAGCAGCAGCATCTCTGGGCTGCAGAATATAGTCTAGATTCCCTTAACATTGTCTGGTTAGCCTCTCCCAGCTTGGAGATGGGGGCATCTGAGGGGTGGTAAGAGAGCTGGGGATGCTTTCTGGATCAAATGTATGGTTTCTGTCCCCAGCTTCTTCTTTCAACAGAAAAAAAAACTCTTTCTCAGGCCACTGCAGGGGAAGTGAAAGCTGAGCTCTCATCTCCCTGGAATATGGCAGTGTGGGCCTTCCTTTCTCCCACACTCCAGAACCCTGCCTCTTAACTTCTGAAAACCAATCCATTTCCCTCAAGAGAGATGTGGAGTTTGAGGGTCTGTTCTTCCCAGGTAGCTTTCTTGGAAACCCTATCATGAGGATGGAGGAATAGAGGACCAAGACCCTCTAGGGAACAAATTCTCTCCTTGTTGGACCCACCCCTGAGACCTCAGGAAGCCCTGGGTGAACTCTTGAATTGTCTACAGGGAGAGACCCTAGGGACAGAGGCTGGGACTGAGCCTGGAGCTCTGACTCCAGCCCCAGACTTGGGTATGCAGCTTGGGTTCAGGGTGAGATAAAACTTGTGACTAAGCCTTACCACTCTTCACATTTCCCATGACCCCCGAACATATAGAACATCTCTCCCCTTCTTCTCCACAGGTGCCACAATTCCTCTCCCCCATGAAGTGATAATCTAATTTCTCTCTCCTCACTTAGCTTCTAGATCTCCCACTGATAGTGCTCCATCTCTGAGATCACAGAACTTCCCATTCTAAGCAAGGGCCCTCATGTGCCTAAACATTTTTTTTTAAGATTTTATTTATTCATTTGAGAGAGAGAGCACAAGCTGGGGGAATGGGAAGAGAGAGAAGGCTTCCCACCAAGCAAGGACCCTATGTGGGGCTTAATCCCAGGACCCCAGGACCGTGACTTGAGCCAAAGGGGATGCTCAAGCCACTGAGCCACCCAGGCACCCCATGCCTAAACACTTTGTATGTCTTCCTTCCCTTCCAAAGACAATGCCCAAGTCAGCCTCCTGATACTGCAGTCCTGATATTCCAGTCGTTGAGTGTCTGCCTTTGGCTCAGGATGTGATCTTGGGGTCCTGGGATTGAAGGTGTGATCCCGGGGTCCTGGGATCAAGTCCCGCATCAGGCTCCCTGCAGGGAATCTGCTTCTTCCTCTACCTATGTCTCTGTCTCTTTCTGTGTCCCTCATGAATAAATAAATAAAATCTTTAAATAAAAAAGAGAGAGAAAAAAAAAAGAGAGAGAGAGGGAAGATATTCTAGTCCTTCATTTATCTGACAGACACTGAAGCAAATTTAAAAAAAAAATCTTTCAGGATTTGGCACGCACATGGCTCAAGTTAATAAAGAATCATGAGTTTTATTCTCAGTCCTCCAAAATTCTATTTGGGCATCAGCCAGAGACTGAGCAAGACCAAGAGAGAGAGAGTGGAGGAGAGGGCTGACGGATGAAGAGGCAGAGGCAGAGGCAGAGGCAGAGGGAGACAGGAAGTAGAGGGGAGGAGGGAGGAGAGGAAGCAGGGAGAAAGAGATAAGCTTGTTGGAGAGAGGATAAAGGTTTATCCCAGACGGAGGGATCTCTGAAGAGATTGGGAGTGTAATCAGCCCTGAGAGGCAAGAACCCAAGTGTATGTGAGCAGTTCCACACTGAGGTTATGACTGCACATAAGGCCCTAACTCCCGGGGGTGGCAAGGAGACTGGAAAGGGCAGAGCTGGACTGGGGGGCACTTATCCTGTTCATATCTGTCAGCCCGCAAGCCTTCCCGATTCTCCCATCCCGTCTTCCCGAAATTAGATGTGGCGCTGTCCGTGGTGCTGAAGCAGAATTCGGTCCGAGTTCTGGAGTAACTGGGCTGTGCCGAAGTCTCAGCTCAGGAAAACAGCTGAGTCAGGACTGGGCCGGCCTAGGAGTGAGAAAACCGGGAGGGAGCCCGCTCCTCTCCCTCCTCCTTCTCTACCCCTCAGAAAGTCCAGTGGGCTCTGCCAAACCACTGAATCAAAGACCATAGCAGCCCATCTCTAGACTTCGTGTTATGTTAGAAAAATAAAGCCCCATGTATTAAGGTCCCTGAAAGTCTGCCTTCTTGTAACTTAAAGCAAAATGCATTTCTCGTTTTTAAAAAAGATTTTATTTTATTTATTTATTCATGAGAGATACACAGAGAGAGGCAGAGACACAGGCAGAGGGAGAAGCAGACTCCATAATGCAGGGAGTCTGATGTGGGACTCAGTCCTGGGGGAACGGGATCACACCCTGAGCTGAAGGCAGATGCTCAACCACTGAGCTACCCAGGCGTCCCTGCATTTCTTATTGTTACATCATGTGGGGAGTGGAGTCGATGATTCTTCCAGTTCCATATGAAGCCAATCTGACATTTTCCAAAAGTGCCCTACTCATTTAAATCTCCCCAAAACACATTGAGAGTCCCCTATATGGGGGCACATGGGTGGCTCAGTTGGTTAAGCACTTGCCTTCAGCTCTAGTCGTGAACCCAGGGTCCTGAGATTGAGCCCCATGTCTGGCTTCCTGCTCAGCAGGGAGCCTGCTTCTTCCTCTCCCTCTGCCTGCTGCTCCCCCTGCTTGTGCTCTCTCTCTCTCTCTCTGTTTGTCAAATAAATAAAATCTTTAATAAAAAAAAAGAGTGCCTTTACGATTGACTTTTCTCACGTTGTTAATTCAAGATCCAAGAAATAGTGTTATATCCTTCATTTTGCATTGATGTGATTAAAAACAACTTTTCTCATCTCTTTCTTTTTCATTAACTGTAATCCTTCTTTGTGAATTATCTATTCATAGAATTTACACAGAGGGACCTTTAAGTTTCCTTATTAACCTCTCTAAAGATACTAATCTCATTCTTATTATTTGCCTTAGAGAATAATATTTTTTTTATTTTTAGGTTTTATTTTATTAGAGAATAATATTTTTAAAAGTTTATTTAATTTTAGGGGCACCTGGGTGGCTCAGTCAGTTAAGCATCTGCTTTCAGCTCAGGTCATGATCTCAGGGTTGGAGATTGAGCCCAGCCTAGGTCAAGCTCTCTGCTCAGCGGGGTGTCTGCTTCTCCCTCAACCCCTTCCCCCGGCTTGTGCTCTCTCTCTCTTTCTCACTCTCTCTCTCAAATAAATAAATAAAATGTGTTTTTTAAAGTTTACTTAGTTTTAGTAATCTCTACAGCCAACATGTGTAAACACAACACAGATCAAATAATAAGAGATTGATGACCACCTTCCAGATGTCCTCTCTGTGTGTCTGATCACAACACTCTGTATATCCCTCCTGAAAGTATCCATGCTCCTCGCTTTTATATTAACCATTTTTACATTTTCTTTATTGTTTTTATAACGTATCCCTGAAAAGGATAGTTCAGATAAACCTATTTTTGAACTTTTTATAAAAGTAATCATATTATATGTCATTCCCTGTGTCTTGTTTCATTTTTTTATTGTGGATAATTTACATGAAATGAATATATAAGTGCATATTTGTAAATAATGGATTTATGTACATCATTGAATTTTTAAATAATAGACTTTAAAATTTTTTTAAATTTATTCATGAGAGACACACACACACAGAGAGAGAGAGAGGCAGAAACAGAGGCAGAGGGAGAAGTAGGCTCCACGCAGGGAGACTAATGTGGGACTCGATCCCGGAACTCGATCCCGGGACTCCAGGATCACACCCTGGGCCAAAGGCAGACACTAAACCGCTGAGCCACCCAGGGATCCCCAATAATAGACTTAAAAAAAGATTTATTTACTTATTTGAGAGGGAGAGAGAAAGCAGAGGAGGGGCAGAGTTGAGCACGGAGCCCAGCATGGGGTGGATCTCACAACCCTGAGATCATGACTTGAGCCTAAGAAACCAAAAGTCTGATGTTTAACCACCTGAGCCACCCAGGTGCCCCACAAACTCTCCTTTTAAAGTATTCATCCTAACTCTAAATAAAAGGAGCCTATTTACCCCTGCTTGGGAAGTCAGTTTTGGAAGTTCTGTCCTTTGCTGAAAGAAAATTTCTTTCTGTGACAATTCCTTGTGGTGTAGTTTCTGACTTGGAAAACAAACACAAAAGGAAATGCAGATAAAATTAAATTCCTTATAACTGGCAGCCCATGGACAAATACTTGAGGCAAGGAGAGTATGCCACCCTTCCAGGAATTCCCAACTGTCTTAAAGTTAATGCCTTGCTAGAGGGTAAAAAACAACCTTGGCTGTAGTCAGGTCTACAGGATCCCCTAAGTCTTCTTTAGCATATGAAAATCCTTTTGGAAACTTCCTTTGTCTTTACCTCCCCCAAATCCAAACGATATAATCTATTGCTCTTTACAATCCCAGTGCACCTCTTTCTGCCCATGGGTCCTGTCCCCGTGCTTTAATAAAACCACTATTTTTTACACTGAAAACGCCTCAAGAGTTCTTTCTTGACCTTCCGCTATCGAATCCTACTTCAAATCACATCAGTTTCTATCTGTGACTCACCAAGGAACTCCAGTTCTTTCGGTTACACAAACAATGACCTTAAACAATTTTTCTTGGGCATACCATAGGAACCCAATAATCTCTTGAATGAATGAAATAGAATGCCCCCCCCCAGCAGTTCATTCTCATTACATCACAGCACCGTTTTAAACATTTTGCCTATGATAATATATTTAATTATTTAATCCTCACAACTTTATGTAATAGGAAATTTAAGTACAGAGAGGTTAAATAACTTGCCCAAACGTAAACATCTGGCTTCAAACCCAGGCAGCCCAGCTCCAGAATCTTTGTGCTTAACTATGATACCTACTGCAGTAAATGGCTGCAGAACTTATAAAGAAACTACTTCTGAACACTGGGTCTGGCTTTGTCTCTTCTCTCACCGGCAGCGCACTGGGGAGTGGCTCCTATCCCATTAGCCTCTCTCAGCACGGTGGGTGGGTCGTGGTAGGGAGGAAGGGACAGAACACCTGGATTCTGAGTGCAGGGATTTAAATCAGTGTGAAAATACAGAGGAATGGTATCTTCCAGGAAGCGCAATGGCAGTTTCTCCTAGAAACACATCTAGAAACAAGTATGTAAGAGATGTCCTGCCAAAGTGGGACGGACCCCAAGACTTTGTGAGATTGCAAATGCCTTCCCTGGCTGTACGGAACGGACGTTCTTGGAAAATGGCGGGCCTCCCATAAGTGTCATAGTCCTTAGGAACGCAGCCATGCCGCTCTCTTGACAGTCCCCGAAAGAAAATGTACCGCGGTGGGCGGTGAGGGCAGAAGGGGAGGAATTAAAAAAACAAAAACAAAAACACAAAACAAAACACACACACACACACACACACACACACACACACACACACACACACACACACACACACACAGAGAAAACCGCCATGATAACTATTGGCAGAGCGTGGCTTCATGGCTCCTACCGAGCATGCGCACCGCTCATACCCCGGCGCGCTGAGAAATGTGGCCGGGACTATAACCCAGACCGGAAGTAGCTCGGCGCGGCCATTTCACTTTAGCTTTGACTGGCTCTGGCCGGTCCGTCATCCGTGTGGGAGGCTGAGGTGATTTGGGATATTAGCAGTGGAGATTCTGTGGGGTCTGTGAGTGTCGGTGGCGTGGGGGACGAGTGACGAGGGTTTGCGGTGTGAGTGATGGAGCCCTTAGTGAGGGGGGCTGTGAGATTGGTGGCGGCTTCTCCGAGTTGGGTGATTGGTTCGGTCCTTTTCAGGCTTTTGCCTATTTCGTGTGTGTGTGTGTGTGTGTGTAAGTATTGTGGGAACTTAACTCCAGGTGTGTTCTGATATCAGATCTCGTAGTGTTGGTCCTTGAGACTTGTTCACTTGAGGACGGCGAACGTGCTTCTGGAGCAGCCGTAGTAGGTGGAACCGGCACGTTCGGGGAGAGACTCTGCAGGCAGTGACTGACTGGGAGTAGGAGCTTCAGGGATGGGAGGACTTCGAGGGGCCCCTTGTAACAGCGGGAAGCAGTGTGGGGGACCTACAGAACTCAGAAGGGTGCTAAGGCAGCATATGGGAGCCGATGGACTGCAGGTCTGGCCGGGAGGTCCGTTATGGGGGTTTCTGAGGCCTCCTCCTTAGCTCCCTGTGGAAAGTGGTAAGGGTCAGTAACTGGCACTTGAGCAGATGGAGGATGATTTCCTATTGGGGTGCATCAGTTGGAGCCCCGTGTTCGGGATTATTCCAGGTTCTGTGGAAATCCCACTCCCTGGGAAACATTTATTGGCAGCCAGCGTAGCCTGGCTATGCCTGAGACGGGGAGGCATTCCGTGACCTTCAGGCAGTCCTGTGGTCCACTCCTTGGGGATATCTGGAGGTCAGTGCTGTGGGTGAACTGCATTTGGGTGAGTGTGGTGTTGGGAGGCAATTCATGATGTACAGTCAAGACATGGTAAGTGATTGGAGGTCCTGCTGCATGTCTGCAGGTTTTCCAGGTGATGGTGGGGGTTGAGGACAGTAAATTTAAGTTTTATCTTTGTTATGGGGCACCTAGCTGCTCAGTGGGTGAAGCGTGTGACTTTTGATCTGGAAATTTAAGTTTGAGCTCCACGTTGGCTGTAGAGATTACTTAAAAATAAATATATATTTATTATTTTTATTTATTTATGAGACATACAGAGAGAGGCAGAGACATAAGTGGAGGGAGAAGCAACCTCTCTGCAGGGAGCCCGATGTGGGACTCTATCCCAGGACACAGGGATCATGACCTGAGCCAAAGGCAGACGCTCAACCATTGAGCCACCCAGGTGCCCCCAAAATAAAATATTTAAAAAAGAAAAGCCTGGGCTGTCAAAGGATTCTGGATGGGAACTGAAATGTCCAGAAGCTTGGACCAGCATATCAGCAAGGCTACCTCAGAGACCCTGTTCTGTAAAGGCAACAGGAAATGGAAATGGTGTTTATGGAAGCTGACTGTGTACATAGGGGACCACATGAGATAGAGACAACTGTGCAGTTTGGAACAAGGCAGAGGAAGGATTGATTATCTTTTCTCCCCTCTGCTGACTGAGACCATAAGGCAAGGGTGTAACAGCTTAAGTTTCCTCATCCACAAAATGGGCATAATAATGATCGTAATGTTTAGTGGACAGTGTTATGTGAAAATTGAGCAGGGTGTTTACCACATGCCGGGACATATGCTGACAGCTTGATAAGCCTTATCACATGTCTTTCTCGATGCCTGCTGCGATAAAAACTTGCATCCTCATTTTGGAGACTACAGTTAAAGTATTATCTTCGTGTTCTCAAAGCTAAAAGGTGGCAGAGCTACAATTAAACCTTCATGTAGGGGGTCCCTGGATGGCTCAGCGGTTGAGCGCCTGCCTTCGGCCCAGGGCGTAATCCTGAAGTCCTGGGATCGAGTCCCACATCGGGCTCCCTGCATGGAGCCTGCTTCTCCCTCTTCCTGTCTCTCCCTCCTTCTCTCTGTGTCTCTCATGAAAAATAAATAAAATATTTTAAAAAAATAAACCTCTATGTATTCCAAATACTTTGTTTTTTGTTTGTTTGTTTTAAGATTTATTTCCTTATTTTAGAGCGAGGGCAGGGAGGGACAGAGGGAGAGATAGAATCGTAAAGCAGACTCCCCGCTGAGCGCATAGCCTGACTTGGGGCTCAATCCCAGGACCCCAAGATCATGACCTGAGCCAAAATCAAGAGTCGGCTGCTAAACTGACTGAGCCACCCAAGCGCCCCAGAACTCTTCATCTTTTATTTTACCCTGATTAATAACTGGTTGGGTTCTTCTGAACTTTTATTCCATAGGGTCTAACATAGTGGCCTTCCGCTAAGGATCCTCAGAAATAATGTATAGAGCAACTGTTAGAGGAGTGACCATGTGGGCCATTACCTTTCCAGGACTTCCTGGCTTTGCAGGGCCCCTGGGTCAGACCACATCATTCAGGCTGCAGGTCTCCACAGCCCAGCCAGACTCTCGCCAGCAACTCTGATTGAAGCTTCTAGATGCCCACCGAGCTTCAGGATCCTGAGAAAAGTGGAGCTGTCAGCAAGAGAAACCGGGAAGTGAAGCACAGGGGAGACATGCCTGCCAAAGAGAATTGGCCCCAAAGATCCCAGGTCCTGAGTCCACAGGAGCAGGATGGACCATGTGAGGTAAGCAGGAACAGCCCCAGGGACAGTTTTCCAGACTTCTTGCAGACACAAGAAGCAGCAGATTCTGGACTCACTGTGGCTGAGACCATGTGCATCTTCCTGCTGAGAGTGGACTCCGGAGGGGGGCTGATGTCCCCTCTTTCACAGACCTGTATAATAGAGGAAACTGTAGAGGAAGGTATGTTGTAGAGGGGTTGGCCCTGGGGCAAAGGAAGAAGAAAAGGTAGCTCCTGATCTGGGTGGGAAGCCCCAGTCCCTGGCAGAGAAATGCTAACTCCTGACTGCTCAGCTCTGGAGATCCTTCATCCACCATTGGGTCTTTGCATATTCTCAGCTGGTCCCCTTCTGACTTCTTACCTGCCTGGTGGGGGTTGTCTCCTTTCCGCTCTGTCCTCATGGTTTTAGAATCATGGGATACTAGAGCAAAAACTGTTTTAAGCACATGTGTGGTTTTTCATATTTTAAACGATGAATGAAAATGCCAGAGAATGATGTTTCCAAATTGCCCATAGATAAAATATTTGATACTGGGGAGGGAGAAAGGAAGATTCTTGGGTATACTCAAGATTTGCTGAAATTCCAAGTTAGTCTGTATATTTATTTATTTGTTTATTAAAATTTTTATTTATTTAAGAGTGAGAGTGTAGATATGAGTGGGGGTCGGGGCAGAGGGACAAGCAGACTCCCCACTGAGCACAGAACCCACTCAGGGCTCAATTCCAGGACCCTGAGATTATAAGGTACCTCTAGTCTGTGTATTTAAAGACATTGTATGTTTGAAAACAATGATGTTTGTTAACAATAACAATTGTTGACCTGTGATAGGTTTATAATCAAAATTACAGAGAGATACTCTGTTTTTAAAAAGTATAATAAGTGCATGGTTTATTACCATTGTGAACTGGTGCATTGTGAAATTACATATTTCAGTAATGTTTAAAGTCATCTCCATCTTAAATAAAAAAAAAAAAAAAAAAAATTTAAAAGGGATCCCTGGGTGGCGCAGCGGTTTGGCGCCTGCCTTTGGGCCAGGGCGCGATCCTGGAGACCCGGGATCGAATCCCACGTCAGGCTCCCGGTGCATGGAGCCTGCTTCTCCCTCTGCCTGTGTCTCTGCCTCTCTCTCTCTCTGTGACTATCATAAATAAATAAAAAAAAATAAAAAAAATAAATTAAAAAAAAAATAGTCATCTCCATCTGACAGAAACATTTAACAGAAAACATTGAAAGAAAGGAACATTAAACTATTACAGTAAATGCCAAGTAAAAATCATTTAAAAATTAAAAGATACCGCCACAAGTATTTAAAAGTCATTCTTTTTTTTTTTTTTTTTTTTTTTAAAGCTTTTATTTATTTGAGAGAGAGTGAGCACACAAGTGGGTGGAAGGGCAGAGAGAGAGGGACAAACATACTCCCTACTGAGCAGGGAGCCTGATGCAAGGTTTGATTCCAGGACCTGGGATCGTGACCTGAGCAGAAGGCAGACACTTAACTGAGCCACCCAGGTGCCCCTAAAAGTCATTCTTAAAATGCAAATGTAAAACACCCAAATTTGAAACAAAATGTTGAGACCTTGTTGTGTGACAATGTTAGCTTTCTAGAGCTGTTATAAAAGTACCACCAATTGGGTGGCTTAAACAGAAATTTATTTTCTCATAGTGCTAGAGGCTAGAAATCCAAGATCAAAGTGTCAGCAGGGTTGTTCCTTTTGTAGTTTCTCCTCGGCTTGTAGATGGACCTCTGTGTCCGTACACATGATCTTCCCTGGGGAAGAGGGGGTATCTGTGTCTTAATCTCCTTTTTTTTTTTTTTTTTAAGATTGTATTTATTTATTCATGAGAAACACAAAGAGCTAGGCAGAAGAAACAGGCTCTCCATAGGGAGCCCAATTTGGGGCTCCATCCCAGGACCCCGGGATCACACCCTAAGCCAAAGGCAAGTGCTCAACCACTGAGCCACCCAGATATCCCTTAATCTGCTTTTCTTATAAGGACCCCTGGAATAGGGCCCACCTACTGACTTCATTTGAACTTATTAAAGACCGGGGATCCCTGGGTGGCGCAGCGGTTTAGCGCCTGCCTTTGGCCCAGGGCGCAATCCTGGAGACCCGGGATCGAATCCCACGTCGGGCTCCCAGTGCATGGAGTCTGCTTCTCCCTCTGCCTATGTCTCTGCCTCTCTGTCTCTCTGTGACTATCATAAATAAATAAAAATTAAAAAAAAAAAAAAGACCATGTTTCCAGGGATGCCTGCGTGGCTCAATGGCTGAGTGTCTGCCTTTGGCTCTGTGTGATTCTGGGGTCCTGGGATCAAGTCCTGCATTGGGCTCCCTGTGAGGAGCCTGCTTCTCCCTCTGCCTGTGTCTCTGCCTCTCTGTCTCTCATGAATAAATAAATAAATCTTTAAAAAAAATTTTTTAAAAGACCATGTTTCCAAATACAGGCACATTTTGAGGTACTGGGTGTTAGGACCTCGGCATAAGAATTTTGGGGGTGGGAGGAGGTTGGAGAGGGGACACAAGCCCATAAACATTGTAGGAAAGTGCCTTTACTTTTGTGTTGACATGGGTTGAATTGTTAAGAATGTGATTGAAAGCATGTTCAAGTGGATGTTATGATACAGGTTACTTCCTATTAGCTCATTCCCTTTTTTATGATGAAAATCATTTTATCTGCTTGGCCTGGTTTTCATTTTGCCATTTCATTAGATAACTCCTTTGCTACTTCACCTTTTCAGTCAGCTTTTCTGTTCATGTTAGAATATTTGCTGCCAGCATTCACCTAGTCTGCCCTCTTTTGGCCAATGCTGTATGTTGTTATTTTGAACTTTACAACCCTGTGAATTTTTTTTTTTTTTTAAGATTTTATTTATTTATTCATGAGAGAGAGGCAGAGGGAGAAGCAGGCTCCATGCAAGGAGCCTGATCCGGGACTGGATCCTGGGACCCCAGGATCATGCCCTGGGCCAAAGGCAGGCGCTAAACTGTTGAGGGATCCCCATAACCCTGTGAATTTGATAAAAAAATAAATAGTATGCTATTGTTGCTTTAATTTGTACTTTACATTTTTCTGTTTTATTGGTCTTTTTTTAAAAATTGAAGGTTAGAGGAACCTGGGTGGCTCAGTCAGATAAACATCTGCCCTCTGCTCAGGCCATGATCTCAGGGTCCTGGGATCAGAGCCCCATATCAGGCTCCCTGCTCAGTGTGGAGTCTGCTTCTCCCTCTCCCTCCAGCCCCCACCCTATTTGTGCACTCTCCCACTTTCATTCTCAAATAAATAAAATCTTTTATTTTTATTTATTTATTTATTTATTTATTTATTTATTTATTTATAATTTTATTTATTTATTTGAGAGCAGGGAGAAAGAGACTTCCCACTGAGCAGGATACAGGACCCTGAGATCATGATCTGAGCCCAAGGCAGCTGCTTAACCAATTAAGCCACCCAGGTGCCCCAGCCTCTGGTTTTCAAATATATTTTATAATACTAATAACCTGTCTTTGCATATATTTGTAAAATTTTTGCCACTTTTTTCCTTTGCAAGTAGTTTTAGTTTTATTAGTACATAGAAAAGAAAGATTGTTTTGCTAGGCTTATGAATAAAAACTGTTGTCTTTGCAAGCAGCACTCTGGCAAATGATCAAAATTGACACAGTATGAGCTTGATGTAGCAAGAAGGTGTAACCTATTTCACTGTTCTCCATAAGATCACATGTTCAGCTTAAAAAAACCCAAAATAACCATGGTCAACATTGTCTTTCTCCTCAATATCAATCAGTTTTTGGGGATCCCTGGGTGGCGCAGCGGTTTGGCGCCTGCCTTTGGCCCAGGGCGCGATCCTGGAGACCCGGGATCGAATCCCACATCGGGCTCCCGGTGCATGGAGCCTGCTTCTCCCTCTGCCTGTGTCTCTGCGCCTCTCTCTCTCTCTCTGTGACTATCATAAATAAATAAAAAAATTTAAAAAAAAATCAGTTTTTACCCCAATAACTAAATGTTTTGGTATTTGCCTCCTAAACTTTTAATGACCCCCTTGCAAAGCTATGTATTAGGAGATTTATGAGAAACCTGTGTATTAGTTCGTCATCCAGGGTTCCTGGCTCACAGCTCCCCAAATCTCTCTCAGGAATTTCCTGAGCTATAAGCAGGAGCATCTTTTGTCACAGTATTTGGTCTTGTCGTCAGTTGCTGGGGGGAAAAATGCTTCAGAGCCCTAAAGGTGAAGTGTGTGTCTTGTTTATAACAGACCTCTTTCCACAACTGGGTTTATGTAAATAAGGTGAATTTTGGAAACCCTACTGGGGGGTGCGGGGGTGGTTGCCAAGGAAACCAACCCACTGATCCTAGGGTTGGGACCTTCAGTCCCACCTCCAGAGAAGGGGGGAGTGGCTGGGGGTAGGCTGATTTACCAAAGGCCTATGATTTATTCAGTCATGACTGTAATAAAACCTCCATAAACACTCAAAAGGATGGGGTTTGGGGAGCTTCTGGGTTGATGAGCACATGGCCCTGCCCCAAGAGTGATTCACCTGGAGGGGGCATGGAAGCTCTGATTCCCTTCCTACATACTTTGCCCTGTGCATCTCTTCATCTGGGTCTTTTTTCTTTTTCTTTTTTTTTCTTTTTTTTTAAGATTTTACTTATGAGAAAGAGAGAGAGAGGCAGTGACACAGGCAGAGGTAGAAAAGTGGGCTCCCCATGATGTGGGACTCAATTCCAGGACTCCAGGATCACGCCCTGAGCCGAAGGCAGATGCTTAACTGCTGAGCCACCCAGGCGTCCCCTTCATCCGGCTCTTGATCCATATCTTTTACTATCTTTTCATAATAAACTGGTGATCCTAGTGAGTAAATGGGTTTCCTTAATTGATTGAGCTGCTCTAGCATATTAATTGAGCTCAAGAAGGAGGTTGTGGGAACCCCTAATTTATGCCAGCTAGTCAGAGCTACAGGTGACAGCCTGGGCTTGTGACTGGCACCTGAAGGGGTGGGGCAGCCATATAGGACCAATCCTTCACCTCTGGGATCTGACACCACCTCCAGGTAGATGGTGTCAGAACAGAGTTGAATCGTGGGCCACCCCACTGCAGAACTGCTTGGTGGTGTGATGGGATTCTCCCTCCTTTCACATATATGTTAGAATTTGGTCCAGAAATGCAAAGAACTGTCTTGGAGTTTCCATTGAGTGCTCTTATATACTCCCACCCCCAGCACACACATGCTTTCAATGCCCACCCTTCCAGGAAGGGAATTGGCTTTTGCTCATATCAGTATTCCCTGTTGTAAAGGAAAGTAACTTCTCCTATTTGTCTCCTTTATATGCACAGAACGCTGCGCTTCTGGTCACCAAATGTGTGGGACTTTTTCCCATACCAAGCACTTCTCTGCAATACCAGCTGGGTGTCCTACAATTTGTCAGCAGGAATTCCCAGAATGCAAAGATTTGGTCCAAGGCATGGGAAAGCTTAATTGGCCTACAGCTTGCAAACTGGGGTGACCACAGCCTTCTGCTATAAAAGGAAAGTATGCTCCAAAGGGGAAGATGTAGGGTTAAATAGGCAAAACCCACAAGTTCTGTACCCTTAATAAGGGTGACCAGACTCAGGTCCCAGACTTCAACATTAGGAGCAGACAAGCAGGATGCAGCTTGTGGTTTCTGGCAGTGGCTTCAGGATGTGGTGGCCAATGAGGAGCATGAAAACACGTTGCAGGGGTTTTTCTATGAATTTTCCTGAATTTTGTGCCAGCTCATCATCTCTAGCTGTGCTGACTGATTTTGTTCCTCGCGGTCATCCAGCCTGGTTAAAATTTTGGGAAGTTGACATCTGCTCCATGAGCTGTTATCGTCTTATTGTTGGGGTCTTTTGTTCTCAACTTTAACTCAATTCGGGCACTATCTACCCATGAATAGGGTCAGATCCCACAGGTTGAGGGCACAGTCCTACAAGACAGCACCTCTCTCCCCCACTTCATCTGCCAATCACAACTCCAGTTGGTCACCATTGCTTCTGACTCATTGGTTTTGGAGGTTCTCATAACCCCCTCTTTGGGTTTGATTAATTTTCAAGAGTAGCTAACAGAACTCAGGAAACCCATTTACTCACTACGTGTTACTGGTTCACTACAAAGGATATTAAAGGATAAGAATCAACAGCCACATGACATCCATCGGGCAACATTCTAAAGGAATTTCTGTCCCCCATACGATTTGAGGCCTGACAAGGGGGCATATGGAAGTGATCTGGTTCAGCAGCCTGGAAGCTGTCCAAACCCTGCCCTTTGGGTAAATACGCATTTATGGAGGCTTCATGACATAAGCATGACTGAAGGAATCATTGGCCATTGGCAACTGGTTGCACCTCCACCTCTTCCCTCCCTGGAGGTAGGGTGGAGCTGAAAATTCTAACCCTCTAATCATGTGGTTGGTTTCCCTAGCAACCAGGCCCCCACTACCAAAACACATCTTTTTTTAAATTTATTTATTTATTTATTTATTTATTTATTTATTTATTTATTTATTTTTTAATTTATGATAGTCAAACAGAGAGAGAGAGAGAGAGAGGCAGAGACACAGGCAGAGGGAGAAGCAGGCTCCATGCACCGGGAGCCTGACGTGGGATTCGATCCCAGGTCTCCAGGATCACGCCCTGGGCCAAAGGCAGGCGCCAAACCGCTGCGCCACCCAGGGATCCCCAAAACACATCTTAAACATAACACAAGACACCTTTATTACTTGCATCACTTGAGAAATATAAAGGGTTTAAGAGCTCAATGCCAGAAAACTGGAATAAAAGCCAGCATAATATCACAAGTATGTAGTAGATGGCAAGGTATTTCTAGAAATTTTTTTAATCCCCCAAAATACAATATGAAATGGGAGTTAGTGGAAAGCCAATATAAATCATGGTGAAAACTCATTAAAAACAAGTCTACATGTAACTTCTGTATTCACCAACGTCTAATTCACAGTGGGGTATGTTGTTACAGGGATCAGTGTCATTTGAGGATGTGA
This sequence comes from Canis lupus baileyi, assembly GCF_048164855.1. Classification (NCBI taxonomy): domain Eukaryota; kingdom Metazoa; phylum Chordata; class Mammalia; order Carnivora; family Canidae; genus Canis; species Canis lupus. The sequence continues at coordinate 105,997,678 of NC_132838.1, read as the reverse complement.
CCATGGACTTCAGCAGGGAGGAGTGGCAGCAACTGGACCCTGCCCAGAGATGCCTATACCAGGATGTAATGCTGGAGATCTACAGTCACCTCCTCTTCGTGGGTGAGCACACCTGACCCGGGAATCTTGGATGGACCTCGTTGAGATTTCCTTCCTTGTTGTGGAACACAGTAGGGCATCTGAAGTATGTAATCTGTTTGCCTTTGATTTGTCCTGGATTGCTCATTCCTTTAGGACACCTTTGAATATTACTTTGTTTCTAGTGAAAGATGTTGACTTTTCTGATGAGCCAATACAGAGCTTCGTTGAATGGCCTGTAAAGCCCAAGACCACATCCAAATCCAATATTCTTTTCATTAACAGGGTATAACATTCCCAACCCAGAGATCATTTCTAGGATGGAAAAAGGAGAGGAGCCATGGATGAGAGAAATTCAGCTCCCACATCAGAGGCATCGAGGTGAGTGATTTTACCTGGCCAACATGGATATCTTGAGAGGAGCATTATTCAACCTGCCACACTATCCATCCCCCAGTGGTGGGTGGTATGTCACCTCCCACTCCCAGTTTCTTTTTCTTTTTCTTTTTTTTTTTAAAGATGTATATATTTATTCATTCAGAGAGAGAGAGAGAGGCAGAGACACAGGCAGAGGGAGAAGCAGGCTCCATGCAGGAAGGGGAAGACTCCCAGTTTCTAACACTGATACATTATCTTGTAAATGCCCCTTAGGGGCAGGTGTAAGAATTTCTCAGAGGTGAATACTCAGGAGTGGGATTCCCTCACCCCTGGATAGAAGTGTTATTATAATGTGACTCAGTATACCGTACTGCTCTTTAGTAGGATTTAATTTACTCTCTTATCGGAGAATGCACAAGGATCCACATTTGTGCATCTTGCCAGCATGGTGCACATCAGATTTCTCACAGCCCATTTGATAGACAATAAGGCTGTTTCTTGTTGATTTCATTTTTCTAATAACTAGTGGAACATCTCCTATCTGTCTTCTGATTGGGTTTTCCGTCTGTACATTGCCTTCCTCATATTGTTGTACCCATTTGTGTCCATAGAGTTTTTTCTTAAAACCTTTTTTCTTTTATTTGTCCCCTTAATTCATTGGTTTTTCTTTTCTGTGCTGGGTCTTTTTTCTTCTTTTCCTTGTAATTGTGACACCTGCAGCTCCGGTCCCTGCTTCACTCTGGTCATCCCTTCATATAGGAATTACCTTAAACGGCCCTTCTATTCAGAACACACAGGCCTCAATTTTTTCTGGTGATCCTTAGACCAACTCCCTCTAGTCCTTGTGGCTCAGCCATTCTCTTACCTTATTCAGCCATTTGGTGGACTGTGGGATGACTCACTTCCTTTATTTTTGGGAGATCAGAAATTGGAATCCTTACACCAATTAGACATTCTTCTCACCTTATACATTTTGTCAGAGTCTCCTATGTTTCTTGGCCCTTCCATCTCAGTCTTAGAAATCCAACCATTTTTTTCTTTTTTCTTTTTAAAGATTTTATTTATTTACTCATGAGAGACACACAGAGAGAGAGAGGGGCAGAGACACAGGCAGAGGGAGAAGCAGGCTTCATGCAAGGAGCCCGATGTGGGACTCAATCTAGGGTTTCCAGGATCACACCCTGGGCCAAAGGTGGTGCTAAACCGCTGAGCCACTTGGGCTGCCCCCATTTTTTTGTTTTGAATGTACAACTTAGTTTACACTTTTTCTTAATCCCAATGGGTCTCTCATAAATTAGTTCCCAGTTCCTCCTGCCTCTGTTTTTGTTCCTAATGGGTTTTTGTGGATTCCAGTCATTGATGAGGTCAGTCAAAATGCCATTGGTAGATTTTACTGATATTTTCTTTTTTTTGCCTGAGATTTGATGGAAAAATAGTTATTTCTTACTAATAGGATTAATAGTCTTTCCAGTAACATTAGCATCATGGCCACACATTTCTAATTTTAAATGTATTTGAAGACTTCTGTCATTTGTGCTCTATTCCATTGGGTTCCTATTTTCTTCCATGTTTACTGCAGAGACATATGTATGATATACATAAGTGAAGACAATATATACTAAGAAAACTGTGAAATCTATTAAGGTAAATTCAAAGGCACAGAGATTGTCATTAGATTGGGTAATGGCATGAGGTGTTAAAACCGTTAGCCTTTGGCATTAATCTTATGTATTTAGTGGAAGGCTACTCAAGAAATAAGTATCAGAATAAGGGATGTAGGGAGTGCTTGTGAAGGTCAGAGGGGATGTCATCAGCCCAGAGGAGGAGCAGCACTGGGGCTGATGTGAAGGACATGGTACTTGTAGCTGTTCCACATAGCAGTTATGAGCTGGAGCAAAGGAACAGGCAGAAAAAGCTGAATGAGGGTAGAAGTCATGAGTATTGCTTGGGCTGGGGAATAAATTGGGCTTTTTTGAAAGCAGCATTGTTTAGCTAGCTGTGTTGGAGAATTAAGGATAAGCCTTTCAGCATAGTTCTGTTATTTTACATTGAACATCTTCAGCAGTGGGAGTTTAAAATGTTCCATATGCATGCCTGGGAATTCAGTATAAGATTTTCAGAAAAAAATAAAAGCCAGTGTTTGGGTAAAATTGCTATATGAGTGAAAAATGAAACAACAAATAACCTGATTAAAAAAATAAGGTAAAGGACTTGAATGGACATTTCTCCAAAGATGATATATAAATGGCCAACAAGTATTTGAAGAGATGTTCAACATTAGGGAAATGCAAAGCAAAACCACAATGTGAAAATCAGCTCATTAGAGTGGCTACTGGCAAAAAACAAAATAATAAGTGTTGGCAAGTTAGTGATTCCTGTGCATTGTTTGTGGGAATGTAAAATGGTGCAGCCACCCTGGAAGACAGTATGGTGATTCCTCAGAAAATTAAATGTAGAATTACCATATGATCCAGCAATTAATTCCACTTGTGTATATGTATATATCCAGGAGAATAAAAAACAGGATCCTGGGCAGCCCAGGTGGCTCAGTGGTTTGGTGCCGCCTTCAGCCCAGGGCATGATCCTGGAGACCCGGGATCGAGTCCCACATCGGGCTCCCTGCATGGAGCCTGCTTCTCCCTCTGCCTGTTTCTGCCTCTGTGTGTGTGTGTGTGTGTGTGTGTGTGTGTGTGTGTCTCATGAATAAATAAATAAAATCTTAAAAAAAGAAAAAACAAAACAGGATCCTGAAGCGATACATACCTGTGTTCATAGCACTATTCATGATGGCTAAGACATGGGTGCAATACAGTTGTCCATTGATAGGTGAATGGATAAACAAAGTCTGTTCTATATACACCATGGAATATTATTCAGCCTTAAAAAGAAAGGTAAGTAACACATGATATAATATAGGTGATCCTTGAGGACATTATAAGTGAAATAAACCACTCACAAAAAGACTAATAGTCTCCAATTCCACTTACAATAGGAGGTATCTAGAGAGTATTACTATTCACAGAGACAAAGTAAAATGGTGGTTGCCAGAGGGGAGAGGACGAGGGGGAACTGCTGTTTCAGGGGCATCGCTTCAGTTTTTCAACTGGAAATTGGCTACACAACACTGGGAATGTGCCTAACACTTAGAAATGGTTGAGATGGCGGGGTGGGGCGGGGGGGGGGGGGTGTGGCAGGGGAGAGCCCTGGCTAGCTTGGTCAGAGGAGCATGCAACTCTTGATCTCAGGGTCCTCAGTTCAAGCCCAATGCTGGACATGAGTGTACTTAAAATAAGAACAATTTTTAAGAAATGGTGGAGATGGTAAATTTTATATTATTTTTTTAACCACAATTTTTAAAAAAGATTTTAAGTAATCACCAAACATGGGGCTCAAACTCACAACCCCAAGATCAAGAGTTGTGTGCTCTACCGACTAAGCCAGCCACGTCCCCCTTTTTCTTTTTAGCATCTGTTGTATTTTATGTTTTATACTACTAAATTTGTTGATCAATGACTCCCATTCTTGGTGGAGAAAAAATGGTATATTAGGTAGTATAAGGCTGAAAGTTATTCAAAGAGACCAAGGTTCAGCTTAGTAATTTCTAGAATAATTTCTCTCCTGTAGAAGGCAGGTAGGTCAGTAGGAAGCCTCACTTCTTATATTCTTCAGATGTCTAAGTTTTTCTGTTGGTGTTTTGCCTATGCTTTATGATACTACCAACTGTGCACAACATCCAAAGCAGGTTGTAGTAGGCAGAAAAGGTGTGGAGGGTTTTGAGAAGCTGTGGTCTTATCACCCAGGCCAGAAGTGGTACATAATGTATCCATATTCCATCAACAACAATGGTCTATCCATCAACACCTCATTGCAAAGGACATTGGGAGCTGTTATATAGCTTGGCAGCCATGTTCCTGACCACAGTTAACTTCTGTGGAAGAGAGTGACACAAATTTCAGGGGACAGCTTGCTTGTCCACTCTTCCAATGTACTTCTCTAGGGTTGTAAGTTTGTTTATTAACTTGTTTTTAATTTAAAAAACTGTATTTACTTAGAAGCATTCAGAATGTCAACAAAACAGCTGCAACTTTTTTTTTTTTTTTTTTTGCAATTACAGAGTGGTATTCAGTTAACAGAATAACACTTATTTCATAGAAGCTGCATCAGAGACAACTGAAGATGAAAAACTACCATCCCCATATATAACTAATTTGTGCTGTGCACCAACAAGAACCTGCTTTAAATTTCCATGCCAATTTACAACCCCCATACTGTACCCGGCAAGGTTAGTGGCTACTGAAAATGCCACAAGGACAGAGCTATCTAAAGACACATTCGGTAGTGTGTTAACTATACAAAAAAAGACACGGTACAATTTAAAAACAAATCCTACACAGCCTTACATTTCCATTTTTTTCTTTAAAAGGAGTGAGTCATGTACAGGGGGGTTAAATGCTTTATAGACAAGAAAAAACTGCACTAGAACCATCTTATTCATCATCATCTTCTTAATCTTCTTCCTCCTCATCCTCTTCATCTTTCTCGTGGTCCTTCTTTTTCTTGCTCTTTTCAGCCTTGACAACTCCCTTTTTTTGCCACATCAGGCTTTCCTTTAGCTTGGTATGCAGCAATATCCTTTTCATATTTTTCCTTCAGCTTAGCAGCCTTCTTTTCATAAGGCTGCTTGTCATCTGCATCAGTGTTATTCCACATCTTCCCCCAGTTTCTTTGCAACGTCACCAATGGATAGGCCGGGATGCTGTCCTTTGATTCTTGGGCGATACTCAGAACAAAACAAGAAAAAGGCCGAGGGAGGCCTCTTGGGTACATTGGGATCCTTGAGCTTCTTTTTTGTTTCCCCTTTAGGGGGGATATAAGTTTTCATTTCTCTTTCATAACGGGCCTTGTCCACCTTAGCCATGTCTTCAAATTTTCCTTTCTCTTTAGCAGATGTGGTCTTCAACCTTTCTGAGCACTTAGAAAACTCTGAGAAGTTGACTGAAGCATCCAGGTGCTTCTTCTTGTGCTCCTCTCAGCAAGTTTGCACAAAGAATGCATATCATGACATTTTGCCTCTCGGCTTCTTAGGATCTCCTTTGCTCATGTTTGTTTGTTTATTTATTTATTTTTTTTTTTGCTCATGTTTATTTTTTTTCTTTGTTTGCTCATGTTTAATGATTTTCCTTAGCGAGGCAGTGTCGCCCAGTGCCCATCTGGCTCTCACTTGCCCCAGTGCTATCTCTATGGAGCTCAGTGTACTGCAATGGCTGTGAGAACCAGGCTGTAAGTTTATATCTATATTCAAGCAGACAAATTTCAGCTTCCTGGAGAGTTGAGTTTGGGCATAGGTTCACTTTCACTGCTTGGCCATGTCAGGGTTGGTGCTTTCTTACTTTTCCAGAGGATTTATAGGACAGATGGATTTGGGAGAGGAAACTGGGAGGTTAGTGACAATTTAGATCTGAAAGCTAATGAAGAGCTATCCTCTGAGTCCCTCCTTCGAGCCTTGGCTGTTCCCAGATGGTGCCCTGTCACACCTGTCTGTATTTTCTGTCATCGTCCTATAGGCATGTGTATCTACAGGATCTAGACCATGTGTTTGCATAAGTGGAGCCACCTTGCCTGTGTTCTAATCTCATTTTCCCCAGAGTTCTGTGGGATGATCTTGGTCAATTACTTAGCTATTTTGTGCCTCCTATTCATCTGTGAAACAGGTAGAGTAAGCACAGTTACCTCCTGCAGGGTTAGTGGGGATTTAAATGATTTTCCATGTGCACTGTGTAGAACACTGGCACATGCTCTGTGCTGTATGCAGACAGGTGACAAGTAACTAAGGCAGGGCGGCTCTTTCCTCTCATCATTGCCATCATCACTGCCATCGTTTTTATCATGACACAACAATTTGTGTTCAGCCTCAGTCTGCTCCTATTCTCCTTCATCCTCTGCTAACTTGTGTCTCTTTCATCTTCTTTTTCTCTTTCTAGAAAGGGCATTTGGGCTTAAAACTTCCCAACACAAAATGTTTGAAAAATTTTTATTTCACAATGAAGTCATAAGAGACAGTTCCTGGTGTTGCATTTCAGAAGACCTGCGGGAAGATGCCAGCCGTGCAGTGAGGAATCAGCAGAAGCAAAATAATCCTGCACAGCATGGGGCTTTCCTCAACAGGAAAACACTGGATACAGGGAGAGACTGTGAATGTAAGAACCCCAGAAAAATCATTCATTTGAAGCCCTACCTTGTTTCTTCACAAAAAAGATCTCATAAACATTGCTCATTTGCAAAAAGTTTGAAGCCTAACCTAGAAGTAAATCATCAGAATCAAAGTGACAGCACAAAACACCTCAATGAGCTTGTTGGCCCTGGCCATCTCTTCACCCATAGCTCTTCCAGTGCTGGCTGCAAGCATATTCATCCAGGAGAGAACTTCTGTGAAGGGAATCAATGTACGAAAGACCTCAGCCATAAACAGTCACATAGCCAACATCAAATTCGTAATCAGGAGAAACCTGATAAATGTGCTGAATGTGGGAGGGGCTTCCCCCAGAAGCCACCTCTTGAGCAACAGAGATTCCATAGTGTAGAAAACCTCCAAGAGTGTGGCAAATGCACTAAAGGCTTCACCCCACAACCAAAGCTTGGTGTGTATCTGACAAATCACACAAGTAGCATTCCTTACATCTGTAAGGAATGTGGGAAGGTCTTCATTCAGAGATCAGAACTGATTAGTCACCAGAAAACTCACACTAGAAAGAAGCCCCATAAATGCCACGAATGTGGGAAAGCTTTTTTCCAGATGTTATCCCTCTTCAGACATCAGAGGACTCACTCTAGTGAGAAACTCTATGAATGCAGTGAATGTGGAAAAGGCTTCTCCCAGAATTCAACCCTCACCATACATCAGAAGATTCATACGGGTGAGCGGCAGTACACATGCGGTGAATGTGGGAAGGCCTTCACTCAGAAGTCAACACTCAGCTTACACCAGAGAATCCACTCAGGGGAGAAGTCCTATGTTTGCATTGAGTGCGGGCAGGCCTTTGTCCAGAAGGCACACCTGACTGTACATCAGAGAGGCCATACTGGAGAGAAACCTTACCCATGCCACAGCTGTGGGAAATCCTTCATTTCCAAGTCACAACTTGATATACATCACCGAATTCATACTGGGGAGAAGCCTTACGAATGTAGTGACTGTGGGAAAGCCTTCACCCAAAAGTCACACCTCAATATCCACCAGAAAATTCACACGGGAGAGAGGCAACATGTATGCAGGGACTGTGGGAAAGCTTTCAACCAAAAGTCCATACTCAGCATGCATCAAAGAACTCACACTGGGGAGAAACCTTACAAATGCAGTGACTGTGGGAAAGCTTTCACTTCCAAATCACAGTTCAAGGAGCATCAGCGAATTCATACCGGAGAGAAACCCTACGTATGCTCTGATTGTGGGAAGGCTTTCAATGGCAGGTCAAATTTCCACAAACATCAGATGACACACATGAGAGAGAAAACTTTTGCCTGTTACAAATGTGGGAACGCCTTTGTCCAGAAATCAGAGTTGATGGCACATCAGAGAACTCATGTTGGAGAGAAGCCTTATGAATGCTGTGACTGTGGCAAATCCTTCAGCAAGAAACCACAGCTCCAAGTGCATCAGCGGATTCACACAGGAGAGATGCCCTATGTATGTTCACAGTGTGGGAAGGCCTTCAACAACAGATCCAATTTTAATAAACACCAAACGACTCATACTAGAGGCAGGTCTTATTAAAGCAGTTATTGTGTAAAAAGGCTTTACCCAGAAATCATTTCCTAGTATGCATCAGCATATACATAAATGAAACCCCAAATTTCTCAAAGAAAAATATCTCCCAAGCATTGGATTCAATTGCAGGTTATAGAATCCATGAAAAACTCCAGGAATGCACTGCCTGTTGCAAAGTGACACATTATTTCATGTGTAAGAAATTACTCAGAAAACAAAAGGATATTTGTACAAGCCTTGTTAAGGATTGTAAAATTCATCTGGGAAGAAACCCCCACCTAACACATTGAGAAACGTATTTCTCTAGCAAGTAGTGAGACAGACTTCTGCCAGATTATAGGAAAATTTATGAGGTTATATTAATGATAACCCTATTGAATATGGAATATCAGTAATTTCAAAGTACCGGCAAACTGAATGACCAGACAGGTGTGTGTATGTGTGTGTGTGTTTGTGTGTGTGTGTTCACATGGTCAGGTATATACACCTACATAACACTTTGTGAGTTTTGTAGTGTTTGCTATAGGATTCACTGCGTAGCAGAATTGTGGGGAGATGATACACTTTTTTAAAGGATCTGCTGTGATTGTGTTTATCCGATTTATTCCCAATTGAATATATCCTGAGGTTGCACAGTAATTATTTAATTTCTTTATACATACACAGGCATAGCTACCTCATTTTATCGTGCTTTGCAGATACTGTGTTTTTACAAATTGAAGGTTTGTGGCAGCCCTGCATTGGGCAGTACCATTTTTCCAACAGTATTGGCTCCCATCATGTTTCTGTCACATGTTGGTTATTCTTGGACTATTTCCAAATTTTTCATTATTTGTCATGATTCTTTGTGATCAGTGATTACAACTCACTGAAAACTCAGATGATGGCTGGCATTTTTTAGCAAGAAAGTTTTTTAATAGAAGTATGCACTCTTTTTTAGGCGTGACACTATTGCATACTTCATAGACTACAGTGTAGTGCCAACATGACGTCCACATGCACTGGGAAACCAAAAATTCATTTGACTTCCTTTATTGCAACATTTGGTTTGGTTTCCTTTATTGCAACATTTATGTGGTCTGAGACCCAACCCAAGTATCTCCAAGGTATGCCTGTCTCAACAGGTGAATGTACACGTGGTAAATGCATAAGTGTGATTTTGTGATGTATACTGGTCTTCACAGTACATCTTTTCTCTGACCAGCTCTGCTCTACCCTGCCCCCTTTCAACCTCCCCCCATCTCTGGTGAATGTCTCCATAAATAACCAGTGGTCAACCTTTTTTAGTATGGACTTTAAACATTTTTACACAGGCTCCTGATCATTTACTCTGGGAGTCGACAGACTGGCCATCAGCCAAATAGGGTTGGTCACCTGTTTTTTAAATAGTTTTACTGGACACAGCCACATTCGTGTGTTTATGTACAGTCTGTGACTCTTCCTGTGCTTCAGTGGCTTGCAAGCCGAAAATTGTATCTGGCCTTTTATAGAAGATTATTAGTATCTGACATCCACATTCAGTACTCACTCATAATCCTATACCTGTGTTGGAACTCTGTTTTATAAATATCAGATCAGAGCGCCTGGGTGGCTCAGTCAGTTAAGCATCTGCCTTCTGCTCAGACCATGATCCCTGGGTTCCTGGGGTTGAGCCCTGCATCAGGCATCCTGCATGTTCTCTATACCAAATAATTAAAATCTTTTTAAAAATGAATAGCAGGGACACCTAGGTGGCTGAGCAGTTGTGTTGCTGCCTTTGGCTCAGGTCATGATCTTGGGATCTGGGATTGAGTCCCACATCGGGCTCCTGTGAAGAGCCTGCTTCTCTCTCTCTCTCTCTCTCTCTCTGTCTCATATTTTTAAAAAATAAATAGCAGATCATACCATACACGTGTACCTTGTTCTTTTCGTGCTGCATCTGGTTGCATGGTATTCTGTTGGGTGAACACTGTTCAACCATCCTCACAGGACGATGCCAGCAGTGCCTGTCGCAGAAGTTTTTGTGAGAAATGAATGGGTAGGCAGGTGTGTGCTGCACACTTGGAGAGAACCAGGGAATCTGAGTGGGACTTTGAATGAATGTGCGAAAATGAAAGGGTGGAGATAAAGGTTGACAGAAGTGAGTAAAATAAACTTTAATAAGAAACCAGTTGGGAGGACTGCCCTACAGCCCTGGTCTTGGGGATTCTGTTCCAGCCTCCAGCTCCCCCTCACCTTGGCACTGGGCCTGCTAGGGCTGGGAAGTTGGGAAGTTGATGTCCACGGTGAGGTTGGTGTAGAGGGGCTGCAGCTCCTTGGAGAGCCGCCTGTAGCCCAGCGAGTTCATGCCATCCTGCTGCCATTTGTGGTGGATTGAGGCCAGAAGGCCAGGGCTGGAGGCAGGGGCAGCTACGTGAGCCCAGGACTTAGTGACTGCCCAAGGTGGGACATCCTACCTCCAACCCCAACTTACCTCTGGGGGCTTTGCTGGTGGCTGGGGTCCTGCCCCTCTAGCATGTGGTAGCGGCCAAAGAGCAGATGGGGTCGTGAGAGTAGCATCCCGCTCAGTTGCAGCCTTACAAGGGAGAGGGCAGGGAAGCCAGAAGCCTGACTCTGATAGGGTCCCTATGCCACACACCCAGCCCTTCAGGCCATGGCGGCCAGTGTCCCCCACACCATGGAGGGACCTGCAGCCCCATGCTAGGCTCCTCAAGCAGGGCCCCCCACCTAGCAGCGATGTCATGGTCCTCATGATCCCAGTACCAGTACGAGTTGGGGAAGCCGTTTATCCTCAGGTAGTGAGTGGGGCGCAGAGCAAACACGCCCCCAAGGTAGCCGTGGTAGGGTAGCCTGGAGAGGCAGAGAGAGTTGGGGATAAGGAGTTTCAGGCAACAGGGGTCCTGGCCAGGATCTCCGAGCTTTATTTCTGAGTTTACCCTTCCCAACTCACCCCTGTGATCACCTCTCCCCTAACCCCGCAGGTACCCCCTTCCCTGATCTTGGAGTAACCCTTCCTCTGCCCCCTGAGGTGGGCCCTCACTTGACCTGGGATATCTCCTCCCCTAAATCATCTGACAGGCCCACCTTGTGACCCCTCGATGGCCCTTTCTCCTCAGACCCTAAGATAACCCTCTCCTGTCCCCTAGTCAGCCCCTTCTTTCACACATTCTCCTTCTCTGACCTCCACCATGACCCAGTCACTGACCTCCACCCTTAACACCCACATCTAAAAGGAAGTTTCTTCCCTGTCTACAAGACTTTTCCTTGGGCCCCATCATTCTTCTCCACCTGAGTTCCAGGGATCGAGGCTTAGACCCTATAGATGGGCAGGGTGAAGTCCAGGGAAGCACAGGGTCTGACTATGGTTTCCCCCAGGAGGCCCCCTCCTTCCACCTACTTGTAGTTGAACTTGTCAATGGCCACAGACACATGGGCTGGGAAGATGTCACAGATGTAGAGGTTGCGGTCATCCTCTGGGAGGAGGTTCACATCATGGAAGAAGACACAGTCCCATTCCTCCTCCTGCATGGCCTCCCAGAACCCCACATTGCGTAGCTTGCCCCGGTTGAAGGCAGTGGTGTGTACCTGGGATGGACAGAGATGCTCCATGCTCACTCACCAGTGGGCAGGAGTGTTCCCCCACCTGTCAGGCCCATCTGCTCCCCCTTTCCAGTGCCATTCTGCTTGGGCCCTATTCCCACTGGAGCTGCAAAACCCAGACCTATCCACAAGGGCACAGTTCAAAGTTTACCTCTCCTGGAAGACTTTTCCTGGATTCTCACCCCCTATCCTAGGCAGAGTCTGTATCTCCAGCCCCTCAGCTCTGTCCACAACCATTTGCAGGATTCTCAAGGATTATCTCCTTCAAGAGACCATAAACCTCCCTTCAATAGGCAGGGGTTAGGGTGAGCAGGGACCACCTACATCTGTTTCTGCCCCTACCAAAGAATGGATCTGATGCTCAGAAACCATGACAGGGTTTGCCTCTCCCTCCTCTTCCTCCATCATCATATTCTCCTTCATCACCACCTTGTTACCATCAACACTTGCTATTATGTTCATTGCCAGCATGAGCACCATCATCTTCAGCATCTCCAAGGCGATCAACACAACCTCATATCACCTCCGTCACTCACCACATCAACATCATCCTCACCACCATCAAAACCATCATTGCCATCATCATCATCACCATCATCATTAGCTTTATCACTAAGTACCTACTATGTACCAGGCCTTGACCTCACTGCTTTAGTCATTAACTCAATGCTTCCCACAACCTAGCGATGGAAGGGTTACTATCATCCCTGTCTCATGAATGAAAAAACCATAACACTGAGTTCTCCAAGTTTATCCATAGTTATATGAGTGACAATGGGATGGATGGATGGATGATGGTCCCACACTCTGACCACACAGGTAGTAATAGGCAAGACTGAGATTCAAACAAGCATCCAAAGGGATCCTAAACCCAGTGCTTTAAATTACCACTTAGCTTCATTGCCCAACCTGGCCAGCCCTGGTTTCAGGGAGGTCTAGACTCCGTGGGACTGAGTCTTCCAGACAGCCACTTGAGCCAACCCCAGACTCAGCCAGTCTAGACCAAACCTATAGCCCCACCTCTAATTTCCCCCAAGATCTTCTTGACTCATAAATCCAGCCCCCAACCAGCCACTCTCTGGCCCAAATGCTGACGTGACTCTCCACAGCTGTGCTTGGAGACCCACCTTGTGGGTCTTTTTGCCTCTGCCCCTCCCCACCCCAGATGCACCTGGTTCACCACGTAGATGGCATAGTGCAGTTGCTGGCGCTGTAGGAAGGGGTGCAGATGGAAGAGCAGGTGCTGCAGATGTTGGACTTGCCCATAGTAGGGCACCACTACTGCTGTGTGGTGACGTGTCCAGCAGTCAGGTGGCCGGTACTGGCCCCCCAGCTCCACCAGCGGGTTCTTTTCCACCACCTGCTCCATTGTCAAGTTCTCTGGGATCATCACCTTCAAGGGGCCATCTGAGAGAGGTAAGTACCATGGATGGTCAAGGGGATCCCCTAGAAACCCCACAACCCAGTTGTACTGGGTTCCATCATGTACCCCCCACCCCAAACCATGTCCACCAGCCTTCAGAATGTGACCTTAACTTGGGAATAAGTCTATGCAGATGTAAGTGATTAAAATGTGGAAATGTTGAATTTGGGTGGGCCCTAAATGCAACAACTGGTGTCCTTATAAGAAGGTCATGTGAAGACCCAGAGAGGTGGCCATGGAGGCAGAAATTAAAGTGATGTGCCTCTAAGCCAAGGAAAGCCAAGGATTGCTAACAACCACCAGAAATTAGGAGAGAGAGAGGCATAGGATGGTTTCTCTCTCCAGAACATCCGGAAAGAACCAACACTGTCAACACCGTGATTTTGGACTTCTGGCTTCCAGAACTATGGGAGAATACCTCTCTGTTTTTTGTTTTTTTTTTTCCTCTCTGTTGTTTTAAGGGTGTTTCCCCTGGGGTGGTTCTCAGGCCACTCACTCTCCCTGCACCTCAGACTGCTCCTTCCAGCACCTTCTTCCAAGGGCCCCACTGCCCACCCACCCAGCCCCAGCTGTGGCTCCTCCCCCTTTCTGTAGCAGAACATATTTTTTCCAAAGATGCCACAACAGTATCTCTTTACCCAAATGCCCTTCTTACAACATGACTCTGATACTCCTCCCACGGAGAGGTGAGTGTATGTCCCCACTCCTTAAAATTGGGTGGGCTTTTATAACAGTTTCAATGAATGGAGTATGGCAGAAGTGACACTACATGGCTTTTGGGACCAGATCAGAGAAGGCCAAATGGCTTCTGCCTGCTTTATGTGAACACTTGCTCTTAAGCTAGCAGTTGCCGGCTAAGCTCTCAGGCCACCATACTGTTAGGAAGCCCAAACGAGCCCACTGGGAGGGCTCTGCGGAGGCTCTAAGATCATGTACAGAGAGTGGGAGTGCTTCCACCCCCTGCTTTTTTAGCTCCAGCCATATCTCACTGCAACTGTGTGAAAAACCTGGACCACGACTGCCCAACTGGGCCCTTCCCAAAACTCCCCACCCAGATACACATTAAGAATTGACGACTGTTGGGCACCTGGGAGGCTCAGTGGTTGAGCATCTGCCTTTGGCTCAGGTTGTGTTCCCAGGGTTCTGGGGTCGAGTCCCGCATCAGGCTCCCTGTAGGGAGCCTGCTTCTCCCTCTACCTATGTCTCTGCCTCTCTCTCTGTGGCTCTCATGAATAAATAAATAAAATCTTTAAAAATAATAATAATTAAAAAAGAGTTGATGACTGTTTAAAGACAGAGTTCTGGGGTGGTTCGTTATGATGCAGCCACAGATGACTAGTACACATGCTGTCACCCTTGGGTCATCAGTGCCAGGCCTGCTGCTTATAGATCCTCCCCTACCCCCCCAAAGGAGTCTTTCTAGCTCCCCAAAACCTGAGGCAGGGTTGGGGGGACAGGATATTCTGACAAGCTTACTGATGTAAGGTGAGATGAGGGGGCAGCTAGGCAGGTCCTCCTCACTAACGCCCACAGGGTGGATCTGGCTGAGGTTGGTGTACACGTCCTGGGAAGAGGTCTGCGCAGCAGAGACCGAGACCAGAAAGGGCAACTCTTCTCCCACCGTTGGCCTGTCCTGTATCAGGACGCGCAAAAAGGAGGTGAAGCTGTGGCGGTGGCGGTTCTGGTAGAGGAATGCCCCCATAAGCAGCAGCTGTACCCCCAGAAATAATAACAGGAGCCCCCTCTGTTGTTCCATGCTGGGGAAGGAAACAGAAGGTCATTCTTTCCATCTTGCAAACCCCTCACTTTTGCCCCATGTAGCTCAGTCCCAGGGCCCTGCACCCACCCACTCCCTGACTGTCTTTGCACAGGGGAGGGGAGGTCAGGGTGAGAGAACAGCAAGGCTGCTCAAGGCTGTGCCACCTGCATGAAGAACCTGACTCGGGCACATCTGTAGCCTCATCCCTTCCCGCCTGGTCCCCTCCAAGCCCCGTGATCACAGTGGACCCTGGCTGGTTGCTCCCCTGGGTGAGCAACTCAATCTTTCTAAGGCTCAATGTCCTTGTCTGTGAAATGGGACCTACAGCGGGTTTGGGCTCACTGGGTTGTTGCGCTAGGATGTGCAGTGTGCAATGTGACCTGGCTGCACATTATTCCAGATTGTGCCAGGTCTGCTCATATTTCCAGCACCCTGTATGAAAGGGACCTGACTCCTGTTTATTCTGGGTGCCCTTCTCTTTCCTGTAATGAGCACCTGGTAGCTCCTAGAGGCTTATGCAGCCTCTATACGTCTCCACCATGGTCTAATCATCCTGGTTTGTGGCTGTCCTGTCAACCGCCCCCATCAGAGTAGGAGTTTGCAGAGAACAGGGTTCAGGACTGACTCATCTCTGGGTCCCCGGCATTTCCGAGCACAGGATGAGTAAGTGAATGAATGACTCACCACCTCATAGACTCCTGCTCATGCTCAGCCACCGTCAGAGCCCCTCACTGGGGAGCCTTCTCCACATCCTCCCCTCTCTGCGTCAGCTCTCCTGGTCTCCTGTATCTCTGCTGTCACTGCTCTGCCACCAGACCAGGAATGATCTGTGTCCAGATCTTCCTCCCTCATCTCCCTCCCTCACCCACCTGGGAATGGGGCAGGCCCCAGCCCAGCTCAGCCCTGGGTCCCCAGCATCACCCAGCACCAGGGCTGAGTGTTTGTTCATCTCTAGTTACTAAGAACCACTTCTGTGCCAGGATTATTGAGCAAACCAACGAAGCTGCCACAAGCAAAACCAATAGAAACCTCTACTCCCCAGGAAACCCTCATTCTGGTGGGAAGGACAGGCAAGAAAACAGGTCATTTCAGAGAGCAATAAAAACCTACACATCGAAAGGGGTGGAGCAGGAAATGGATGGAAAGGAAAGAAACAGAGGGAGGCTATCTCTTTTCTGGGTGGCTGGGCAGAGGGAAGAGCAGGTGGAAAGGCCGTGAGGTAGGCAAGGAGAGAATCAAAGGGCACTGAACAGTCATACACAGGCTGGAGGCCTCGT
This sequence comes from Canis lupus baileyi, assembly GCF_048164855.1. Classification (NCBI taxonomy): domain Eukaryota; kingdom Metazoa; phylum Chordata; class Mammalia; order Carnivora; family Canidae; genus Canis; species Canis lupus. Next base: position 105,981,419 of record NC_132838.1, on the reverse strand, counting down.
CACTAAATTGGTGAGCGAATTTTCAGACAAACCAGAAAATTATCTCATTACAGAAATAGGCTCAGTATTATATCTCAAATGTGGGACAAGACAGTATGGGATTGGGGGCAGAAAACCCTTCAATTTTGGAGCATGGAGATATGAATCCCAATTTCAGTAGCAAATTCTCTGTTGTGAGGCAGGAATAAGAAAAAACTACCTGAAGGTAGAATGTCTCTCAGCTTCTCAGCTGAAAAGCCAGATCACAAAGGAGCGCTATTTCATAGAATACCACACAGACTTTTGAGTGACATTTCAAATTCAGATGCCCTTCTTTTCATCAAAATGAGAAGAAACCCCCACATATGGTGGAAATGCACCCTGTTCACACAAACAGGAGAAAACGGATTGTCGAGTATGTTTCGGGGGGAACGTACTGGGTGTTCAGTATGGGTGTGGTACTGGGTGGCTCAGTGGTTGGGCGCCTGCCTTCGGCCCAGGACATAATCCTGGAGTCCCAGAATCGAGTCCCACATTGGGCTCCTTGCATGGAGCCTGCTTCTCCCTCTGCCTGGGTCTCTGCCTCTCTCTCTCTCTGTCTCTGTCTCTCATGAATAAATAAAATATTTTTAAAAAGTATGCCTCAGGGAGCTCAGCTGGACTTGGTATGCACTTTGGGACCAAAAACCAGTCTTTGAAAGGTCCTGGTAGAGTTGGCGCAGCAGCAATTTATGAATGTATTTGATGAGAACAGCAGGGCTCATACTAATCCCTATTTCCCAGCGGTGAATGCTACAAGCGTGGATCGTTCCTGAGTTGGCCACCCCAGCCAGGGTCCAGCTGCTCTGTAAACATTTGGAGGTGCCAGCAGAACCTCGATGGTGACTCTATTTCCCCTTCCTCGGCAGCTTGGAGGAGCAAGGAGCCTTCCATGGCATATGTGTGCTCAGGAGCATGATTCTTCACACAGGAGTCGGCTGCATCTGTTGGTTTCTGTGGAGCCACCAACAAAGGGAATGTGTTGGACACACATCACCCAGTGTTAAGACACCCAGTGTCCAGACTTCTTTTTCCTGGTGCAGGACAGGAAGGACTACTATGGAAAGTGTGGTTTGTCTCCTGGAGAGCCCAGTAAAAAGGACCCCTCTGACTTCACAGGAAATGTGACAGGCACGTTTTGTAGACTGCAACAAAGCAATTATCTTCTGATTCCTTATTTTATCATTGATCCCTATTGCAAATACAGGGGTTATGACTTAAGACACAGTGTTACTGTCATTTGGGCTCCTGGTGGAGAAAATTTAATTATGAGCAATGATTTGAAAAAAGAAATTGGGGGAAGCATAATCATGTGACTGTAGGTATAGAAGCATGAGTGGGGATCCCTGGGTGGTGCAGCGGTTTAGCGCCTGTCTTTGGCCCAGGGCACGATCCTGGAGACCCGGGATCGAATCCCACATCGGGCTCCCGGTGCATGGAGCCTGCTCCTCCCTCTGCCTGTGTCTCTGCCTCTCTCTCTCTCTCTGTGTGACTATCATAAATAAATAAAAATTAAAAAAAAAAAAGAAGCATGAGTGTGTTCCTGTTACTCCCTCAAAAAATAGAGTCCATTTCACTACTGTTGAAAGGTGAGCAAGGTAGGATAAAATCAATTGCACATTGTTTCCCAAAGTTACTTAAGATTTCAAGAAAAAAAAAAAAGCCCGACATTTTAAAGTAGCAGGAACCCCCATGCATGTTACAAGATTCAAATTAGTACACCCACATTTTCCAACTGACATGTTTCCAAGTCTCATAATAAGTTATATTTTCATTTGGGAAAAGCAATATTTTTCTGACTGCCGTGTGATATGTGTACATCCCTTAAGAGCCTACATGACCTCAGAGGCCCCAGAGTCTCCCCAAGGAGTCTCCCCATGGATCCCCCTAGGAAGCTGTCCATTCCTCCTGGTGGGTTCCTGACACATGCCTGCACCCCAGCTCTGTCTTCTGAGTCAGACTAAGGGTGGCAGTGGTTTGAGGATGACAATGCCTAGCATCTTCTGCCCCAACTGTGGCTCATTAGGTCTCTTTTCATGAAAAGGGAAAGGTAGAAGCACAGGGGATCTTAGGCTGACCTGCCATACACTACTGGCCCTCCAAGGTCCATACTCTCCAGAATGAAAATACACTGCCAACAAGAGGGAAGGTGTTGAAACCAAACCATCTAGAAGCCCCTCATTCCAAAGAAATTCTAATATTAGAAATGTGTTTCTTGGAGCATCTGGGTGGCTCAGTCGGTTTAGGCATCTGCCTTCAGCTCAAGTCATGATCCAGGGTCCTAGGATTGAGTCCTATGTCCGGCTCTCTGTTCAGCAGGGAGTCTGCTTCTCCCTCTGCCCCTCCCTTGCTCATGCATGCTCTCTCTCTCTGAAATAAACAAAATCAAGAAAGAAAAGAAAGAAAAGAAAAGAAAAGAAAGAAAAGAAAAGAAAAGAAAAGAAAAGAAAAGAAAAGAAAAGAAAAGAAAAGAAAAGAAAAGAAAAGAAGAGTTTCTTCTTTAGGAATGAAACCAATTTTTCTTTTCATCCGGAAATTATCTTTAAAGCTGGATCTGTTAGCTTCAGAAATACCTGCCCCAGGTCAGATTTTGTGTTCACTCTAAGGCAATCCCTAAACTTCCTGACCTCCAAGAAGGTAAGAAATGTATTCTGGTATATAGAACCTGTTTTATGTAGCAGAGGTCTTCCAAGTGGGGTGTGTATGTATACACAACTTCCTGCATGGGAATGTATTTCTATTCTACTCATTTAAGGTGATGCTAGGTTCCTGTTGGGACATTCTGTATTCAGAACCACCACAGCATGAGAGTTTAGTGGAGTTAATTTAAAATTCAACCACGGGGATCCCTGGGTGGCTCAGCGGTTTGGCGCCTGCCTTTGGCCCAGGGCGCGATCCTGGAGTCCCGGGAGATCCTGGAGTCCCGGGATCGAGTCCCACATTGGGCTCCCAGCATGGAACCTGCTTCTCCCTCCTCCTGTGTCTCTGCCTCTCTCTCTCTCTCTATGTCTATCATAAATAAATAAATAAATCTTTAAGAAAAATAAAAAAATAAAAAAATAAAATTCAACCACAATGTTTTCAGGGACAAGTTTTTCAAGTTACACTGGATAAAATATCCAGGTAAAAATTTATGAACCCCAATTTTAGAATTGGTATGCATTTTTCTCTTAGGTACTTAAAGCCTATTTGAGTCATGTCATAAAATATTTATCCCATTAACAGCCAATCTTCATCTCATATCACCTTGTAAAATGTGTAACATTTTCCACCTCTGAGTAACAAAACAAAACAAAACAAACCTCAATGTTGAAAAATGTCAGGTGCCACTCGTCTTGTTCAAATTTTCCATAGCTTTACAGTTTTTTGTCTGCTTGATGAATTAATGAGAAATTTATATTCAAATATCGCAGTGCTTCTAGAATTTGTCAGTTTCTCCTCCTCATCCTGCTAATTTGGGTTTTATTTCTTTGGAGACTGTTTTGTTAGGTACATCCAAGTTTAGAATTGTTTGATCATCCTGGTTATTCCTTGTTCATCTGGGATGACACACTTTATTACTCCCAGTGCGTTTTGGCTCAAAAATCTGTTTAGTGGTTGTAGCTGAACTTAGATTTCTTTGTGCTGTTTTCCAGTGTCTTTTCCTCTCCTCTTGTGTTCACACTTTTGAGTCTTTACTTATTAGATGTGGGTGTCATGTGTACAGCACATAGCTTTTTTCTCAACTCTCCTGGTGATTGAGACAATTTTGCTAGTTTCTAATCTCACAGCAAATCTTATTTATTAAATGATTTTCATTTTTTGAGGAATCTCTGTACCCAACGTGGGGCTCAACCTTATACTGCAAGATCAAAAGTTGGATGCTTTTCTGAGACTGAACCACCAAGTCACCCCCACAGCATATATATATTTTTAAATTTTATTTATTTATTTGAGAGGGAGAGAGAGGGAGAGTGAGCTAGAGGGCAGGGGGAAGGAGAAGCAGACATCCTGCTGAGCCCTGAGATCATGACCTGAGCCCAAGGCAGACACTTAGCTTAACCACTTAACAGACTAAGTCACCCAGGTGTCCCTCCTACAGCAAATCTTATTTTAAAATATTTATTAACAAATTCCCCTAATTGGGACACCTGGATGGCTCAGTGGTTGAGCGCCTGCCTTTGTTCAGGGTGTGATCCTGAAGTTCCAGTATCAAGTTTCACATGGAAGGGGGGGTGAGGCGGCCTGCATATACCCTGCTTCTCCTCTCTCTGCCTTTGTCTCTGCCTCTGTCTCTCATGAATAAATAAAATCTTAAAAAAAAAAAAAAACAATTTTCCCTAACCTAAACCAATACTAAGCTTTTAGATTTTATAAACTAATATAATCCACAAAGGTAGTCTTGATCTTAAAAGAATACTAACGCATTGTGGGCCTTTCATTTCCAAAGCCACCCTTTGATTTCACAAGTAAGGATATTGATGCCTAAAGTCACTCAGGTGTAAGAAAAGAGCATGAATTTTAGGGGCACCCGGGTGGCTCAGTTGGTTCAGCATCTACCTTTGGCTTAGGGTCATGATCTCAGGGTCCCAGGATTGAGTGCCACATCCAGTTCTCTGCTCAGCAGGGAGTCTGCTTCTCCCTCTCCCTCTGCCCCTCCTCCTGCTCCCTCAGATAAATAAAATCTAAAAAAAGAAAAAGAGCATGAATTTGAGCCCAAGCCTGTGTGTGTGCAACTCCGAAGTTCTTTCCATTGCCTGGCTGGGGGTGTCTTGGGGGATGAGGGTGGTAGAGCTCAGGGAAGGTTTCCCCAAAGAGGTAGCATTCTGGGTATGTCCCGAAGGATAAGCAGACATTCGCCACCCATACCCAGGGAGGGAAAGGCACTCTAGGCAGAGAGAGATGGAGGTACCAGAGAGCCCGGTGTGCCTAAATCATGGTGGTAATGGTACCTCTCATCTTTGGAGCACTTACTATGGCCCAAGAGCTGTTTTAAGCACTCATCAAATGTTCCCTCTTCTCAGTCTCAGCATTACTGGCATTCTGGGCATGTTAGTTCTTTGCTATAGGGGCTCTCGTATTAGAGATTTCTAACACTTCTGGATGCCAGTATCCGCCAACTCCAGCTGTGACCACCAAAAATGTCTCCACCAAATGTCCTCTGGAAGTCAAAATCATGTCAGGTTGAGAACCAGTGCTCTCATCGTATGAGGGCTGTACTATTATTTTTTTTTAAATTTTATTTATTCATGAGAGAGAGAGAGAGAGAGAGAGAGAGGCAGAGACACAGGCAGAGGGAGAAGCAGGCTCCATGCAGGAGCCCGATGCAGGACTCAATCCTGAGACTCCAGGACCACACCCTGAGCCACCCAGGAATCCCTACTATTATTATTTCTATCTCACAGGTGAGAAACTGTAAGTTGTCCACAGTTCCACAACTAGGATGGTACTCCCAGGATCTGAACCAAGTTGCTTCTGCTCTTAACCACCATACCACACGGCAAACTTCCTGGGTTCTGTGCTCACTGGGGCGCAAATCACAGGAGACAAGAAAAGAGGGGCAGGCTAGGGGCAGCTCAGGAAGGGCCTTGAAAGCCTTGCCTGCTCTGTACCTGGCCTTGTGCCTGGATGCTGGGACCCAGGTGCAAATCCAACTAAAGCCCTCTCTCAAGGAGCTCCCAATACAAAGAGACACCGAAAGTCACAGATAGCCACAGCCCAAGGTGACAGGGCCTCTGACAATGTCAGGGACCAGGGGCTGTGTGAGCCCAGAGATGGTTTATTAATGCAGTGCAAGTGAGGACAGGTCCTGCAGGCTTTCTAGAGGGAGTACATCCACGTGGCTACCTGGATGAGAAATAGGAATCAGTGTGGTGAGGAGGAGGGGTGAAGAAGGGTCTTCAGGAAGGGAGGATGGCACGTGTAAACACCTGGCAGAAAAGTTACTTCACTGGCAATTGTGGGGGAACTGCCAGAGGCTCAGGAGGCTGAAAAGTCATCAGGGGCCTGGTTGCAAACACCAAGCTGAGAGACTCAAACTTACCCTGCAGGTGATGAGAAGCTACATTCTCCTGCCCTCTCCAGAAGCCCCTGACACCAACTTACAGTCTTTCCCACTGGAATATTGTGTTGCAACAAACAAAACATAAAATGTTTGCAAAGCATCCATGAGATACCTCTGTCCAAACTGTGCCAACACACTGGTGAATATGGCCACTAAGGACTAGTGGGACTGGTCCAGCTCTCAACTGGATTACCAATTACTGCTGCGCCAGGGAAGTGACATGAGGAACCAGAACACCCCGGCCTCAAGCACTTACTAAGCACCAACCACTGGTCTTAATGTTTTACAGAGGTTAACTCAGTTACTTCTTTAACCCAACAACACTATTATCATCTCCACTAGGCAGAGGACACTCAAGCACAGACTTTTCATCACTTACTCAAGGTCACACAACTAAGCAAGTGGCACAGGGAGTCAACTGGCAGGCTGGCTTTCACATCCTCTTTTTGTCAATGATGTCCAGTTTGAGATAAACCTTTCTGTCAATTTCTCAGTACAAAGTGTGTGGGTGGTGTTAAGATCTGCTCAAATACATAGTGAAAGAGACTTGCAAAGCAGGAGACTAAAACCAACACAGAACCACCTAAATTTGTATACTAGTTGTGGGGTTAGAAAACCAAAGTACAGCACAGCAGAATACCACTTAGGCCATGGTTCCTCAACTTTGGCACTATTGTTCTGAACCAGAAAATTTGTTGCAGTGAGAGGCCATCCTGCACACACTATGTTTACCAGCATCCTTGGCCTCTACCTACCAAACGCCAGTCACATCCTTCCCTGCTTCCTTGTTGTGACAACCACAAATGTCTCCAGATAGTGCCAACTGTTCTCTGAGGTACAAAACCACCCCCAAGCTGAGGAGTGACTTAAAGACTCTCAGTCGGTTGCCTGAGGTTTTGACATTCTCACCTCACTCCTTTCTTTAAGAGAAAAATTAAGCCTGGTCACCAGTGGGAAGCTGTCCCCAGTCATTAGAATAAATGGGATGAAAGTCTACTGTTTGGTGAACACACACTTTCCATATTAACTCATATTAACTCAGTCTGTGAGGCACATTCTGTTATTAACCTCCACTTTACGGAGGAGGAGCACATGCCAATTGCTCAGCAAGTGCTATTCTATCCCTCATGTCCTGGCTCGCAGCACTTTTAACAGCTGGTCATCTGTATCTCTCCAGCCAGGCCTGACACTCCAGTGTCCCCGAGGGTCAACCCTCGTGACAGCTTCGGACACCCAAATGTCCCCCATCACCCATTGAGAATGAATTCTCAATCCTCCCTATCGAGGGTCTCACAGGGGGAGACAAGAAATAACACTCAGGAGGAGGGCAGTTTGGGGGCTGCAAAGCGGCTGAGGGGGGGAGAGGGTGCTGACTCCTGGGAGACTGCACCCTAACCCTGGGACCAACCCTCATTGGTCTCACCTGCCCTCTCTCTCGAGCTCTGCCTTCAACCCCACAAGCCCGGAGGGGCGCGCACTTGTCACTGAGCCACGCCTGCGGGTAACTGCTCACCGGGGTCCCGCCCCGAGCCTGGCGCGCGCGTGGCGAAGCGCAAACCGCTCGGGTCAGCTCCGCGCCCGCACAGCCCGCCGGCCGCAGGGCCCTGGACCGCGTTCGCTGGCGCGCCTACGCCCACTCCCACGACCGTGGGGGCGCGCGGAGAAGCCCACCCTGTGCCCCGGGCGACGCGGCCCCATCCCTGCAATCTACGCCGCGGTCGCGCTGCCTCTCCCTTGCGCACCCCTATTCCCTTTCTCCCCTCCACCCTGACAACTCTCCACCCGCACCTCAAGCCCTATCATACTCCCATAAAGGCAGAAAACCGAAAAGGCAACCATTCCCTCTCTAGAATGAAGTGCACAGCGGGCTGCAGGACACGGGAATCAGGCCCCTGCTCCTGCTTTTGCGCAGGCGCAGCCGGAGACGCGCCGGACTGACCCGGAGCACCCGAGGAGCCGTGGGCGGCGCGCATGACGTCACTGCGAGGCTCGCAGGGTGTGGGCCCAGCTGGCTTCCGAGCTGTAGGAGCTTTGGGCCAAACTGCCCCAAGGGCACCTGGGAGTCGTAGGCAGGGAAACCCAAAGCCTTCTGGTAGTCGTAGTCCCTTCACCGTTTCCGCGTTTTCTCGGAGCCTGGACTTTCCTGCGCGGGTTCTGCTCACGTGAGTGCCTCCTTCCTCGATGGGCCGATCCTGGCCCTTTGTAGTGCTAGAGTGTTAGGAGTTGAGAATCTCCTATTCTTCTCCCACGCATTCCGGTAGGTGTCCCTGGAGACATGGCACTCCTCTCCGTGATCCCCCAGCGCCAATCTCTGGCGACTCTCTGGGCGGAAGTGCCCTAAGCAGCTGGTGTCCCTGCTGATCCGCTTTGGACTCTGCCTCGGTTCTGACCCCTCGTTTCCATCCCGCAACCTGAGGACGGTTCCAACGCACCCTCCTCTATCCTGGTTACAACCTGCATAGTTGTAGAGTGATCGGGGCCGGCGTTGGGGGAGCGTCAGGCGGCCGTGGGAGCCCAGCGGAGGCGCCAGACCCAGCCCAGGGTCCCAGAAGGACTTCCAGAGCAAAGGACCTCAAAACTTACCATGCCCAGACAGAATTACAGAGGCCTAAACCTCTGGCTCGCACAGTATTTACCTATTCTTCCCTTTTCCACCTCCTTCCCCACGAAATGGTCCCCTGTTCTTCCCCGTGCTGAAGCCAGAACCTTTGTCAGCCCCCTGCTTCTCTCACCTACTGCCTCGTTCAACCAACTCTTGTGCGAGTCCCACTTGCTCTATTTCCAGAAGAGATCCAGACCACTTCTCTCCACCTCCACTGCCTCTACTCAGTCCTAAGCCACATAATTGTTCATCTGGATTGTTGCAGGAGCCTCTTCATTGGTCTGCCCGTGTCTACCCTCGCTACTCTCCACCCTCTATTTGCGCGCAGCAGCAGCCCCAGGATCTTGTTAAAATATAAATCAGATCCTGTCACTGCACAGATTACAACTATCCAATGGTTCCCATCTCATCCAGAATAAAATCTAAGCTCCTCACCCTGCCAACCTCCAAGGCCTAGATCCTCTCCCCTCTTCAGCCATAAATCACTTTCCAAAAAACTGAACACAGGTCCTGCCTCTTCGGTCTTTGCATTTGCTATTAACTCTATCTGGAACATTCTTCCCACCTTGATGTAATGCCTGATTCCTTACCCTTCTAGCCTGAGCTCAGAGGATAATTCCTTCATATTACTTCTTATATTTGTAAAGTATCTTGGTTATTTATTTATCCATGGGTTGGCTCCTCCACTAAACTTGATGCCTGCAACCCTTCCTATTTTGATCACTGCTGGCCCAGTGCCTAACACATGTTAGGTAGATGGGAGGCAATGAATGGATACTTGTTGAATGAATGAATGAATGAATGAATGAATGAGTGAGTGAATAATGAACGCTTAACCTGAGACTTGAAGGTGCCAAGCCTGCACAAGTGCTGGGAGAATATTCCAGGCAATGGGTGTACTCAGCGCTATCCAGGCCGCCTCTCCGGAGGCGACGACCCCGCAAATCGGAATCCGCATGTAACCTGCCTCTCGCTCTCCCTGTCCAGGAGAAGCCAACTCCTTCCCGCCCGCCCGGAACCCGCGATGCCCGCCCCGCAGTGCTCCTCTTGCCACGCGGCGCGCGCCGCCCTCCGCCGCCCGCGCTCCGGCCAAGCGCTGTGCGGCGCCTGCTTCTGCACCGCCTTCGAGGCCGAGGTGCTGCACACGGTGCAGGCGGGCCGCCTGCTGCCACCCGGCGCCGTAGTGGCCGTGGGCGCCTCCGGCGGCAAGGACTCCACGGTGCTGGCGCACGTGCTGCGCGAACTGGCGCCGCGCCTGGGCGTCTCGCTGCGCCTGGTGGCCGTGGACGAGGGCATCGGCGGCTACCGCGACGCGGCGCTGGCGGCCGTGCGGCGCCAGGCGGCGCTCTGGGACCTCCCGCTCACCGTCGTGGCCTACGCGGACCTCTTCGGGGGCTGGACGATGGACGCGGTGGCCCGCAGCACCGCCGGCTCTGGCCGCAGCCGCGCCTGCTGCACCTTTTGCGGGGTGCTGCGGCGCCGTGCGCTGGAGGAAGGGGCGCGCCTCGTGGGAGCCACGCACATCGTGACAGGTGAGCACGGGCCCTGCGGCCGAGGGGCAAAGGGGGTACCCTTAAGTGGTGAAGGAGCCGCTGGGTGTGCCCTGGGGGGAGGAGCTGCACATGGGGAAGGGGATGTGCGTGCCCCCTGAAGGTGCGTGCCTGGTATGGGCGCGGCCAGCTTTTGAGTCACTGTGATCGATGGCATTGGCAGCTCCAGGGTGGAGGGGTAGTCTCCAGGGGCTTGGTTCCCTACATTAAGAAAAAAGGACATTCTTTGTGTCCCCGTTCACAAAAGAAGGGGAATGAAGTGGTCCCACCCTTCAGAAGCCAACTGTAGTCTGGAATACAACTGTCTTTGAATTCCTTTTTTTCTGTCAGCCTCTCCTCTGTGATGACCCTTATTCTCTCCTGGTCATCACTTCAACACATAATTCTTGACCACTTACTGTGTACCTGTAAGCTACAAAGCCCAGAGCAATGCCTAATTTCAGTTTCCTCTTCTGTAAAATGGGGTTGTTAATAATATTGAGGTCCTAGGGTTGTTGGGAATTAGGTTATGTGTGCAGCACTTGGACCAGAGACCGGAAACCAGTAGATATTGCAGAAATGTTTGCCATTGTGATGCTGCACTAGACGGTATCTCTTCCTGCTCTTCTCTCACACGTATAATTAGAACCTGAGAAGTGCTACTGGGAAAATCACAGACTTTGCCAGCTTCTAATAGAAGCATCCAGTTGAAGGAAGAAGGGTAGGGGTTAGGGGTTAGGAAGCATCTAGAGTGAGCTGAAGGCCACCCAGTAACCAGTGAAAGGCAGACAGAGGGGCAGATTATAAGCAGAGGAAACAGTTTATGCAAAGGCCCTGAGAAGGGTTAGTGTGCCAATTCAAGAAGCCCTAAGAACACCAGTGTTCTACTGTCTGGACTATACAGGCTCCAGTATAAAATAATAAGATGCAGAATAAGAGATTTAGCTTGTTTTATGGTGATTGTTGTGTAAATATTCCCTTTCTCCCTGGTCTTTCTGAATGCCGTGATGTGCATTCCCAGAGGCACTGGGGCAAGGGCTCACTTGAGAGTCTCCATTAACTTAAATGCTGCTTTGGCTCCTGTGCAGTGTGAAGCACACTTCTGAGACTGAAATGTTTGTAGCCTAAAGCACTTTTACTACCTTCCTGAAAAGGCAACTAGCACAGGGCGGGCGGGGATGGTGATAAGTGGGTGCCAGATGAGGGCACCCCGAATTGCTCCCCGGGAACCTGTGTGTGTTCCCCTCTTCTTTCTCACTGTGACCACCGTCAGCCTCCACCTGGCTGTCCCGGGGCGCCCAGGGGTCTCCATGGCCCCGTGCGGCCCTCCCTGCTGGTCTCCGGGCCCCTCCCCGTCTCCCCGCCCGGCTGCCCCGCGGTGCGCCCCCACCTCACCGGCTCCCCCTCTCTCCCCCAGGCCACAACGCCGACGACATGGCAGAGACGGTGCTCATGAACTTCCTGCGGGGCGACGCGGGGCGGCTGGCCCGGGGCGGGGGCCTGGGCTCGCGGGGCGAGGGGGGCGCGTTGCCGCGCTGCCGCCCGCTGCAGCTGGCCTCGCAGAAGGAGGTGGTGCTGTACGCGCACTTCCGTCGCCTCGACTACTTCTCCGAGGAGTGCGTCTACGCGCCCGAGGCCTTCCGCGGCCACGCGCGCCACCTGCTCAAGCTCCTGGAGGCGGCGCGGCCGTCGGCGGCGCTGGACCTGGTGCACTCGGCCGAGCGCCTGGCCCTGGCCCCGGCCGCGCGGCCCCCGCCCCCCGGCGCCTGCTCCCGCTGCGGGGCGCTGGCCAGCCGCGCGCTCTGCCAGGCCTGCGCCCTCCTGGACGGCCTGCAGCGCGGCCGGCCCCGGCTGGCCATCGGCAAGGGGCGCGACGAGGAGGGGCCGCCCCCGCCTCGCAGAGACCCGCGCTCGGCGCCGGGCCCCGCCGCCGCCGCCGCCGCCGCCGCCGCCGCCGCCGCCGGGGAGTGCGGGGCGGCCTGTGAGGGGCGCTGCGCCCAGGCCTCGGTGTGACTGCGGGAGGCCGCTGACCCCGCTGACCCCGCAGGAGCTGAGGCCGGGACCCCTGGGTCGGAAGGAGGAGGGAGCAGGGGGCTGGGAGCCAGGACTCCTGGGTGCGAGGGAGGAGGGGCTGGGGCAGGGACCCCTGGGTGTGAGGGAGGAGGGAGGAGGAGGCAGGGACCCCTAGATCTGAGGGAGGAGGGGCTGGGGGCCTGGACTCCAGGGTGTGAGGGAGGAGGGGCTGGGGGCCTGGACTGGTGTCAGGGAGGAGAGAACTGAACAACCTTCCATTCCAGAGCCAGTAGAAATTAGAGGGCTGCTTGCCTAGTACTCTGCCAGGTTCTGGGCATGCTCGGGAGAGTCCTAACCCTCCTTTAGGACCCACTATGTGTCATGTTTGCCAGGAGCGGGTAAAGCAAAACCGCTTCCCTTGATGGGCTCTCTCATTTACAGTAATCAGGATGCTTATCTTTGAGTGCTGTGCATACTGCAGATGCATCCACACCACAATCTCACTGGCTGTTGCCCGAGGTCAGGTGACTGGCCAGAGGTCACCTAGCTGGAGACAGATAATATTGGAGCCTCACACGCAGATATGCGCCTAAAGCTCTTCAAAACAGTGGATTTGCTCCCCACCCCCACCTGAATCTCTCCTGGTGTCTCTGTGTGGTGCATGAGGAGCAGCTGGGTGGGCTCCCCAGACCTCAAATTATGGAGGCAGAGCTGGGTGAGCCTCAGTCAGTGACTTGACCTCTCTGGTCTTCAGTTTCCTCCTCTGAAATGAAATCACCACCCACCCACCCCATCAAAGCACCGTTGGATGGATTTGATAGTGTCCTTAATATATGCTGGCCAACTTTGTGGGTCATATTACATTTTGGCCACCAGGGTTCTCTGGGTTTCAGAGTCTGCACTTCCAGAAGGGTGTGAGGCCAGAAGCTTCCTTGCATGACCCCTGGAGAGACACCTGGAGTTCTCAGTACCCTCTCCAAGTTGCTGGCCTGGCCCTTTGTCAGGAATGCCCTCCCTTTCCGTACACCTTCTCAAATCCTCCAAGATACTTCTAGAAACCTTCCTGACTCTCTCTTCTCACCTGCCCAGCCTGGGACGTAGGACTCTTCCCAAGTCCCAGCCCCTGAGTCCTGCCCTCATATGTGGCTGTCCACAATCTGGTTCTTGTTCTCCCTAACTGGACTGAGGTTTAAGAGCAGACCCCCCACCCCACCAGATAACCAACATCATTTATTCGCTATTTATTGAGTCCCTAATGTGTGCAGGAGCTTTTCTAGATATTGTTGGGGGAAAAAAATACAAAAACCTCTCACTCAGGGCTTTTGTTGGCTTGGTCAGTGGAGCATGTGACTCTTGATCTTGGGGTCATGAGTTCAAGCCCCACATTGGGTGTAGAGATTACTAAAAATAAATAAACTAAAAAAGGGGCACCTGGGTGGCTCAGTGGTTGAATGTCTGCCTTTGGCTCAGGTTGTGATCCTGGGGTCCTGGGATCGAGTCCCGCATCGGGCTCCCTAAATGGAGTCTGCTTCTTCCTCTGCCTATGTTTCTGCCTCTCTCTGTGTGTGTGTCTCTCATGAAGAAATAAATAATCTTCAAAACAAAACAAAACAAACCAACCCTCTCACTCCCAGAGCTTAAGAAAGCCAAAGCTTTCTTTGGTATTGCTGGAGAAAGCCAAAGCCAAATCAGTATGTAATAGGCATCTGATAATGCACGCTATGAATAACAAAGCAGCTTAAGGGGAAAGGGCATGAGGGGGTGCTATTTCAGTTTGGGAGGTCAGGCCCCTTTTAAGAAAGTGAACAGAAACCAAAATAAAGCAAGGTCAGTTTCTAGCCATGACAGAGTATCTTGTGTCAGAACAACACTTCCGCTGAGACCAACTGGAAAAGAAAAAATAGATATATAACAAAGCGATCTATTTGAAGACATCAAAGAGCTACCAGGGCAGCCAGGATCCCACAGAAGAGGCTCATTCTGCTGGAGGGACCAGGAGGCTAAGGAATAGGCAGAAAGCACAGGCTGAGAGGCCAGGGATCTCGGTGGAGCATTCAACAGTGTGCTGGGACTGGAGACAGATTTGGAGTCTAGGGCTACATGGGCAGGGACTCCAGGGACCAGAATCTGGGGTGAAGGGAAGAGTGTTGAGGTCGGCCGGACACTGCATTTTCCCTGGACAGTCTCATGGAATCAGGTAAAGTTTGATGTTCAGGGTCTCGTAAAAAGTCGAGGCCCAGTAAGCACCTGTTAGGACCCCAGTAAGATTACAAATTAGAAGTAAGGCCCACCTAGAAGTAGACCCACCCACAAAAACACCAGAACCTAGCTTCAAATACTCAATCCCAGACCAGGTTAAGAAGATTCCTACCCTGCTGGCAAGCAAGAGTAGGGTAGCCCTGTAGAGTTGTAAAGGGATGCTCTCTCTTCCTTGCCTGCCTCCTCCACAACCACCCCCCACCCCATACACACACACTCCCAGCTCCTCACATGGAGAAAGGGGCTGAGTGCTCTAATAAATCCCTCGTCTTAGCTCCCTCCCTAGGTGCTTCCCTAACTGCACCCACTCATACAGCTATGACAAATTCTAGAGACAATTTTAGATTCTGTATAGTATTCTCTTCCTCCAGAATCTATTTCTTGCCTGTAGCAGGCAGGGCATTTCAATGCAATCAGGGATCAAGGGAATTTAAAACCCAGCTTCAGTCCTTATGGGGTGAACTTTTTTTCCAGTCTACCCTCACTGGTAGTCCCAGCTACAGGACTGTAATGGAGCCAGGGCCCCTCCCGCTTGGCAAACCCTCAACTGTCTTTCTTCTCTAGCCCTCCTGACACTTGTAAGGTCCTACGTAGCTTCTCAGTAACTGCTCAGAATTGGCAATCTAGCCGGGAAAGGGGGCTTTAAATACGTGGCTCATGTCTTTTAACTTCCTGCTTCTTCCATCTTCACTGTGCAATTTTCTCTGTCAACTCCAAACATCTGAAAAATTGTATCCAGGTTGTCTGATATTTGTTTTTTTCCACAAGGAAGGTTGGTTTGAAATACCCTGACAGGCCACTGTCAGAATCGTGTAACCTGAACTAGAGAGTTTGCCAAGCTTCCTATGTGTGCTGAGTGCCATTACCAGAAGGTTCTGGGATCCCACCCACTGAGGGGCTCCCCACAGGTCTTGTTTCTCCCAGAACCAGCTAACCACCCCCAACTCATGAGCCAGACCACAGTATTGTTTGCTCTGAAGCTGTACCAGCTCTGGAGCAAGTCACCCAATAGATGGATCAGGAGTCCGTATGCCTTCCTGCTCTAGGCCCCACACACACCCCACCCCCTATATCCCCATGCACCCCATCTTTATGGCCTCTTCTAGTGCTAGCTCCAGCTGGTACCTGCTGTTGTTACAAACAGCTTGAATGTCCCCTCATCCCACATCTGGGCACCTTTCATGCTCTGGGAGCAGTTGCTGGTCTGGAGGTCTCAGAGGAAGTGGATTTTTGTGGCCCTGTTGTTGCACATTTAGATTCTATTATGTGTGCTCACTGGAGCATCCAGGTGAGGATCCTCCTTCCCAGAACCAATAGCCACGCACTGGATCTGGGCCTACCTCAGCCCATCTTGAGGTGGAGAAGATTCAAGCACACACAGAACCGTCTGCGTCATCACAACCATAGAAGTGTGTTGGAGGGAGGGTAACTCAGGATAATTCCTTCTCAGTAAAAGTTGTGGGGTGTCCTACCCCCTTCACCGGGCCCTGGCATGGGAAGATCAGGTTCCCCCCATACCTAGACTCTAGGGTCCCCAGGGTGAGGATGTCAGGTATCTGGGTTAGCACCGAGGAGGAGAGGGAGAGGCCCAGAGCTCAGAAAAATGACACAAGGAGAATCTCTCAAGCCAACCCAATCCCCTGGCTGAGGCCCTTCCCCTAATTGTCACAGCCAGAGATCGTGTTTTCCGTTTGTGATGGTATCTTTTAAGAAATCTCTTCTCCAAGGAGCAATATCCTAGTCTCCCTCATCCTAGTACTTCTGTTGCTCACAGAACAGTCACAGGTGGAGGTCCCCAAGGAAACAGCCCGAGGTCCAGGGTCCTCTCCTGCAGCTTCAGACCTGGTCTGTTTGTGGGCTCAGGAGGAATGTGGTATGTATTGGCCCCTCCCACAAATCAGAAGATGTAGGCTATTCCAGAATAAACACAGAAATCTCAGGGTGAAAGAAGGTCGGAGCATGAGGATCCACTTTGTCCTATACCATGTTCTTGTTTCTCATACTTGCAGCTCCTACCCTGCATGCTTCTCCAAGTTGTGCCTCAAATGGAGACCTAAGCTCTTCTGTGAAATCACAAGTCCTACAGCCCTCTTACCACCCCCCCTTGCCCCACGCTCCCAGCAAGGGGAGCAGCAGCAGTAGCTTGGGCTTGGATGGGGCAGGTCTGGGCCCCCGACACCGCCAGATCAATCCTTTCCAGCTGGAGATCAGAAGCAGTGGACCTGGGGCACCTGGGTGGCTCAGTGGTTGAGCGTCTGCCTTTGGCTCAGGTGGTGATCCTGGGGTCCTGGGATCAAGTCCCACATCGGGCTTCCTGCTTGGTGGGGAGTCTGCTTCTCCCTCTCATGTTCTGCTCTCTCTCTCTCAAAAAAAAAAAAAAAAAAAAGCATCTCCTCACTGTCACCACAGTTGTCCCCGAGCTGCATCTTCTTCCCAGATTACGGCTGTTTAGATTACCACAGCACCTAATAGTGGTTCCTGCTCCCTACAGTTCCTTACCCCCCACCATTCCCCCCCACCACCTTCCCTACTACCCCCTCCCACCAACCTCAGGGCCTGACTGAGGCCTTCCCCTCATCTGAATATTTAATTTTCAGATAAAATGAAGGAAAACTTAGAATTTATCTCTGTGACCCACCGGCTCCCAACATAACATCTCATCCAGGCTTCTTTTTTTAAAGATTTTATTTAATTATCCATGATAGACACACAGAGAGAGGCAGAGACATAGGCAGAGGGCGAAGCAGGCTCCACGCAGGAAGCCTGATGTGGGACTCAATCCAGGGACTATGGGATCATGCCCTGAGCCAAAGGCAGACCCTCAACCGCTGAGCCGCCCAGGCGTCCCTCATCCAGGCTTCTGATGCTTCACTCCTTCACCTGAGCTGAATCAGGGCTTCCTATAGCACCAGGCACAGAGCAGGATCACAAGTCATGCTGTCATCCAGAATTCCATGGCTGCACAAGGAAGGGATTAAAAGCAATAGTGAATATCAACCCACTGGAAAGTGATGGGAGGAAGGGGAGGAATGAGACACTGAATTTTCTGGAGGGGGTGAAGGCAGAGGCAGCCCTGGGGGGCAAGGCATCTTGTGTTTTGTGAGAAATGCATTATGTCTCTGAAGTTAACTAAGCCACCAGGATGAGGAGGTTTTCAGAGAGAGACTAAGGAGAAGCCTGGATGTCCTCCAGCCACCACTTTTGTCCCCTAGAACAGAATTTCACACCAGTCCCATTCCCCAGCCCTCCTCCTTCTCCATCTGAGGCAGGTCAGGGATATGCCTCCAGGGGGTGCTCCACAGATCATGCCAGACCTGGGGACCTCCCAGCCCTAGGGTTGGCGCTGTCCGTGGTTCTGGAGCAAAGCTGAGTGAGTTCAGTTCAGTAGGGTCCCCCAACTCTGCCAGGGACCCTAATCCACAGGCACAAGGTCCCGAGCCCTAGGTCAGCAGGGCACCTAAGTCAGAGCAGTTTCAGAAAGTCTGGGTTCCCCTTGGGAAGGAGGATCCAGAAGAAGGGGTGGGAGTGGGCTGGGCTTATCTCTGTGCTTTCCCCCTCAACCCTCTTGTTGCCTTAACATTGATGCCAGCCTGGTGAAGCATAGGGTCAGGTCTTCTCTGAGGTTCCAGGTTATGCTCATGCTGTTGGCCCCTGGACCACACTTCAAGTAGGAAATCTGTGCCCCGATCTCCCCTCAAGTAGAGGATTAGGAAAGAGATGGTTGTTCACCAGAGCTCCTCATGTGCTGGACTCAGGGTTGTGCCTTTCTACAAACTGGTCCAGTGAGCCTTCACAACCATTCCTAGAGAGGACTGGCTAACAATTCTCCTCATTTGGCAGAGCAGGAAACTGCAACTCAAGGTGCTAAGCAATCTTCACAGGGTTTCACATTGTTAATGCGCCTTTGGAGGCTGGGGCTGCGACCTACACGTTCTTGATGCCATAGAGTGACTCCTGAATCCACTGTATTCTAGTCTCAGAAAAGCAGATGACGCACACTGGGGAAGTGTTTTATTTATAAGGGATAGAGACCATCATACGATAATCAGAACACGTGGCAGCAGACAGCAGAAGGTGAAACCCTCATAGGAGGGGGAATCGAGGGCAGCTCGGGTGGCTCAGTGGTTTAGCACCTGCCTTCAGCCCAGGGTGTGATCCTGGAGACCCAGGATGGAGTCCGGCGTCAGGATCCCTGCATGGAGCCTACTTCTCCCTCTGCCTGTGTCTCTGCCTTTCTCTCTCCCTCTCATTCTCTGTCTCTCTCTGTCTCTCTCTCTTTCTGTCTCTCATGAATAAATGAATAAAATCTTATTTAAAAAAAAAGGAGGGGGAATCGAAAGTGATGAAGATCATGTCTCCAAGGACCAGCCTCTATGCCATCTTCCAACTGGTTCAGGAGACTCTGCTGCTAATAGACACGCAGCATGCTCACCAGTAGTGACAGAGTAGATTTCACTTAGCATTTGCCACTGGAATGTCTCTAGAAGAGGAAGTTCCCCAGTGAACTTCATATCCTAGGGAAGCTTCCAAGCTCATCAGGCCTCCACTGAGAATTAAGGTCTCAGTGTGACCTACAGAGAGGGTAGTTTTTGAGAATGCTAGGCCAGCTATGGAGAAGCAGGGGACTGGGGAAGAAGCAGAGCATGAGGGGGAAGAATGTGCAGAAATTTGTTTAAAAAAAAAAAAAAAAAACCAGGGCGCCTGGCTGGCTCAGTTGGTGGAGCATGTGGCTCTTGATTTCAGGTTATGAGTTTGAGCCCCACCTTGGGTGCAGAGATTATGTAAAAATAAAATCTTAAAAAAAAAAAAAACAATTCACCTCACACCTGTCAGAATGGCTAAAATCAAAAACACAAAATGGGCGCCTGGCTGGCTCAGTCAGAATAGTGTGCAACCCTTGATCATGAATTTGAGCCCCATGTTTGGTGCAGAAATTACTAAAACAAAATAAACATTTTCCTTCAGGGATTTTATTTATTTATTTGAGAGAGTGAGATTAAATACAAGCTGGGGGGAGGAGAGGGAGAAGTAGACTCCCCACTGAGTAGGGAGCCAGACATGGGGCTCCATCCCAGGACCTCAGGATCACGACCTGAGCCGAAAGCAGACACTTAACTGACTGAGCCACCTATGTACCCCTAAAATAAAATAAACTTAAAAAGAAACCAACAGTGGCACCTGGATGGCTCAGTGGTTGAGCATCTGCCTTTGGCTCAGGTCGTGATCCCGGGGTCCTGGGATTGAGTCACACATCGGGCTCCCTGTGGGGAGCCTGCTTCTCCCTCAAAAACCAAAAAGCACAAGAAACAACAAGTGTTGGAGAGGCTGTGGAGAAAAAGGGACCCTCATGCACTGTTGGTGGGAATGTGAACTGGTGCAGCCACTTTGGAAAACAGTATGTAGGTTCCTCAAAAAAATTAAAAATAGTGGCACCTGGGTGACTCAGTTGGTTAAGTGTCTGCCTTTGGCTCAAGTCATTATTCTGGGGCTCTGTGGTCAAGCCCCACATCAGGCTTTCTGCTCAGCAAGGAGTCTGCTTCTCCCTCTGCCCCTCCCCTCCCCACTCATTCTCTCTTTCTCTTTGTCTCAAATAAATAAATGAAATATTTTTAAAATTTAAAAATAGAAATACCATATGATCCAGTAATTCCACCACTGACCGCTGAGTACCCCCAAAATACAAAAACACTAATTTAAAGGGACACATGCACCCTTATGTTTATTGCAACATTATTTAAAATAGCCAAATTCTGGAAGCAGCCCAAGTGTTCACTGATAGATGAATAGATAAAGAAGACATGGTACACACACACACATACACACACACTCAATGAAATACGAGCCATAAACAAGAATGAAATCTTGCCATTTGCACAACATTGATAGGTCAAGAGGGTATATGCTAAGTGAAATAAGTCAGTCAGAAAAAGACAATTACCATGATTTCACTCATGTGGAATTTGAGAGACAAAACAAATGAACAAAGAAAAAAGAAAGACCAAAAAAGATTAAAAAAAAAAAAAGATTTGAGAGAGTGAGAGAGAGATAGCAGAAGCAGAGGGAGAGGGAGAAGCAGATTCCCCATTGAGCAGGGAGCCCAGCTCTGGGCTAGATCTCAAGACCCTGAGACCATGACCTGGCCTGAAGGCAGATGCTCAACCAACCAAGACACCCAGGAGCCCCCCAAAAACAGACTCTTTTTTTTATGAGTCAGAGAGAGAGAGAGAGAGGCAGAGACACAGGCAGAGGGAGAAGCAGGCTCCATGCACCGGGAGCCCGACGTGGGATTCGATCCCGGGTCTCCAGGATCACACCCTGGGCCAAAGGCAGGCGCTAAACTGCTGCGCCACCCAGGGATCCCTCAAAAACAGACTCTTAAATGGAGAACTGAAGGTTACCTGAGCAGAGGTGGATGGGGGGATGGGTGAAGTAGGTGAGGGAATAAGAACACACTTACAATGATGAGCACGTAGTAATGTATAGAATTGTTGAATCACTATATCCTACAACTGAAATTGCTATAACATCATATGTTAACTATACTGGAATTTTTAAAAAGATTTTATTTATTTATTCATGAGAGGCACACAGAGAGAGAGAGAGAGACTGAGAAAGAGAGGCAGAGACACAGGCAGAGGGAGAAGCAAGCTCCATGAGGGAGCCCAATGCAGGACTTGATCCTGGGACTCCGGGATCACACCCTGAGCTGAAGGCAGACGCTCAACCACTGAGCCACTCAGGCATCCCAACTATACTGGAATTAAAAGAAAAAGGCCACAGGTACAAAATAGTGTCATTTATGCTTAATCCCCAAAATGAAACTTAACACATAATCTCACTACAGTTTCAACCTCCTATAACTAGGGAGCAGGGGCTCTGGGAGCTCCAAACAGACCAGGTTCAGTGACTCCAAAGGCAGAGACACAAGCAGTGGTGAAACAAGAAAGGGATTTACTTGAAGGAGGCCAACACTGGGAAGACAGAAGACTAGCATCTCAAAGACTGTCTCCAGAATGCTGAAAACATTCCTAGGTTCCTATATGGAAAGTGGGGGCAGGGTGGTGCCTGGTTAAGTGGCTCAGCTGGTTAAGTGTCTGACTCTTGATTTTGGCTCAGGTTATGATCTCAGGGTCGTGAGACTGAGCCCCACATTGGGCTCCACACTCAGCACAGAGTCTACTGGAGATTCTCTCTCTCTCTCTCTCTCTCTCTCTCTCTCTCTCCCTCCCCTCCCCAACCCCTACCCACAAAAACCCCCACCCCACATCCCTTCATCCATCCCCACCCCAGCATATCTCTGAGCTTTCTCTTAAAAAAAGGAAAGGAAAGAAAATGTAGGGAAAAGACAGTTGAGGACATGCCGCTGGGCAGTAAAAGACAGGTGGATCATTGTCTTCGGGTCAGTCATGCCAGGTCTTACAGGCTCAGGACAGTTTTTATTGCTTGAGGGAGTAGTTTCAGTTCCCATCATGGGATGCTTTGCCCACAAGGTTTTTTGCTTAAGAGATAAGCTGCAAGGACGAACTGAATCAATTAGAAGTACTGAGGGGGCACCTGAGTGGTTCAGTCATTAAGGGTCTAATTCTTGATCTCAGCTCAGGTCTTGACACAGGGGTCGTGAGTTCAAGCCCCTTATTGAGCTCCACACTGGGCATGGAGCCTACTTACAACAAAGCGGGGGTGGGGCACCTGGATGGCTCAGTTAGTTGAGCAGCTGCTTTTGGCTCAGGTTATGTCCTGGGATTGAGCCTTGAGTTGGGCTCCCTGCTAAG
This sequence comes from Canis lupus baileyi, assembly GCF_048164855.1. Classification (NCBI taxonomy): domain Eukaryota; kingdom Metazoa; phylum Chordata; class Mammalia; order Carnivora; family Canidae; genus Canis; species Canis lupus. The sequence goes on along the minus strand of NC_132838.1, from coordinate 105,959,183 downwards.
CAGGGAGCCTGCTTCTCCCTCTCCTTCTGCCTGCTGCTCCCCCTGCTTGTGCTCTCTCTGTCAAATAAATAAATAAAATCTTTAAAAAAAAAAGGTCACCCTGACCTAGACTGAGGTCAAGGTCAGGGTGGGTCACCCTCTCCCCCCCTCCCAGAAATGTAGTCTTAACTGGTCAGTCAGGAAATTTTTGATCAGCACCAATGATCTGCCACAAGGATCTTCCTTCCATCCCCAAAGGAAGATGAGGTAATGTTCAGAAGACCCCATACCTTCAATTCCCAGCACCAGGGAAAGCAGCCTAGCCGGGACAAATCTTTTTCTTTTGCTAGCTTTCTTGTCCCATCTCCTTCCAGAAAAATTTGCATTTTGTACCTCAGTAGAAATGCTTAATGTCAGGCACTTACAATCAGAAAAGCTTGTTGCTGGGCATTTGCACTGCAGTGCCACTGGTGAAGTTCTGGCTGTTTTTGTTCTAGTGCTTTGTGGAAAAGAAATAACACATTAGTCCCACTTTAGAGAAAGGGAGAGAGTGAGCTCTTTCTTTGGTCCAGGCTCTCAACTGGGATCTGTGCAAGGACTCAGGTGTGAAGGACCAGCCAGCGTTGGCCAGGTGAAGCAGAGAGGCTGGGTCTCCAGGAGAGGGTCAGAACAACACAGATGTTGTAAGGAAGACAGCAGAGAGAAGTGCAGATGAGCAGTGCTAATGAAGGAAATTCAGCTAAGTAAATTGGAGGATGTAACGGGCTTTATTCCATGACTTATGAAGTGGTCAGCATCCCTTCCAGCAAAGAGACAGGTGCTCCGAGGAGCTGTACACAGTGGAAGGTTTATAGAGGCAGGAGGGTGGGGCAAGGGAGTTATTGTCAAAAGAAAGCAGGTATTTTCAGATCGGGCCATCTTTTTTCGGGGAGGGTATTAACTTGCAGGTGACCTCACCAGTGCTGATCAGGACGTTTCAGATCCACTGTTTAAAGAGCACATTTCTGGGAGAGCTTGAAACCACTGTTAGTCTTGGTTTGCTGTCATGGAGGCAAGTGTCTCCATTTTGAGTCTGTTTCTTCTTTCCTTTCCTTTCCTTTTTTTTTTTTAATTTTATTTATTTGAGAGAGAGATAATGAGAGAGAGTGAGAGAGAGAGAGCACAAGTGGAAGGGAGGAGCAGGCTCCCCACTGAGCAGGGAGCGTGACAAGGAGCTCAATCCTAAGACCCCAGGATCATAACCTGAGCCGAAGGCAGACGCTCAACTAACTGAGCCACCCAGGTGCCTCTGTTGTTTCTTTTTCAACAGTAGCTAGCAGTGAGGTCATGATGGACTTTAAATGCCAGGGGCAGGGATGCCTGGGTGGCTCAGTGGTTGAGCATCTGCCTTTGGCTCTGATTGTGAGCCTGGGGTCCTGGGAGGAAGTCCCACATTGGGCTCCCACGGGGAGCCTGCTTCTTCCTCTGACTATGCTCTGCCTTTCTCTCTGTCTCTCATGAATAAATAAATAAAATCTTTTAAAAAATGCCAGGGGTACCAGATGCTTATGTATTGTCTAAGGTTAGGGAGCCTTGAAGGGGTTTGTGCAAGGGATCCAGGGTTGGACACATCCCTGTGAGGCCCATAAATGACATAGGGAAGGGACTGGAGGTCAGGAGGTGAAGGAGTGTGATGGAAGAATTGACAGGTACAAGTGGGACGAGGAGAAGACCTGACAGAGATGATAAGATGCTGTATCATGAAGCAAATGGCAGGTCAAGGGGTTGGTCCTTCCCTGGGAGGCTTTGAAGAGTTCTGGGAAGGAGCATGAGCGAGCCCTAGGCCTGGTCATCCCCAGCCTCAGGGTAACTTGCCAGCAGGACCTTTCTGTCCAAAGAAGATAGCAGTAGGAGGCATGGAGCACACATGGTGAGACAGGACCTCTGTAGGTTGATTTCTGCATGTTAATTTCTTTAATGTCCACAACCACCTCTGAGGCAGGATGCATGATCTCTGATTTACAGAACAGGAAACAGGCACAGGGAAATGGAGCAACTTGCTGGATAGTCTATGTTTGAGCCCAAGTCAGCTCTGCCTGGGGACACATGGACAGTTTTTCCTGTTCATATTGCCACAGGGCTCCACATGCTTCACTGCTTAGTGCCTGACTCTTCTCCCCCAGGGATTGTGATTCCCCAGGCCAGCACCAAGCTCTGAGCAGTCCTCATTTGCTTGTCCTGATCTCTGAGTACTCGTTGGTGCTGGTGGCCTCCTCATCCTGAGGCTCCCTCAACTTCATCTCATGAAAGCTGAAGGAGGCATAATGCAGATCCTGTTGATCCCCTGAGGTAGGGGCATCCCCAGCAGGAGTCGCCTGGTCTTGGGGGCTGTCTGGCCAGGCCTTTTGCCTGGAACCCTAAGTAAAGGAGAAATAAAGGAGTAAGAGAAGGAATAAGGCAGGTGTAGTCCCCAAGGGAAGTTGGGCTAATGGGACATTTATTCATTCATCCTCCTATTCACACACACTTCCTATGTATTCAACTCTTCACTCATCCATTTAAAATTCTGTAAGGCAAAAAATAATCATAAAATAAAATAAAATTCTTTAATGTTACAACTGATTAGGCCACATTGAAGCTTATTAATCACATTTAATCCTCACACACACACACACACAAAACCCACAGCCCAGTAGGAATAATATCTATTCTCCCCATTTTACAGATAGGGAGACTGAGGTGGGGGAAGGTGAAGTTACTTGCCCAAGGCTACTCCTTGGCAGAGCCAGGAAAGAAAAGAAACTCAGGCCAGCTGTGTTATTGGAAATTTAAAAAGGAGGAAATACTTGAACAAAAACAATAATGAAGATAAAATTCCCAGAACTGAAGAAAGATAAACCACCTCAGCTGAAAAGTTCCCCACAAATACAAGAAAAAAGACCAGGACACCACATATTCTAATACAGTGTAGTAAATCTTATGAATATCACAACCAAAGAGAAAGGTGTGTATGTGCTGCCAAAGAGAGCACTCAAAGAGAAAAGTGTAAAAGTTTCCAGGGACAACGAGTGGATTACTTACAAATGTGCAAGACTCAGACAGACATAAAATCTCTTCTTCTTCTTCCTATTTTCTTTCTTTTATTTTTTGAGAGACAAGGAGCATGCAAGATAGCAGGGAGCAGAGGGAGAGAGAGCATCTCAAGCAGACTCCACACTGAGCACAGAGGCTGACATGGAGCTCAATCTTACCACCCTGGGATCATGACCTGAGCTGAAATCAAGAGTCAGATACTTAATCACCTAAGCCACCCAGGCGCCCCCAGACATTACATTTCTCAATGGCAAACCTAGGTACAAGAAACAATAGAGTAGGGATGCCTGGGTGGCTCAGCAGTTGAGCATCTGCCTTTGGCTCAGGGCATGATCTCATTCCCAGGATTGAGTCCCAAATTGGGCCCCCTATGAGGAGCCTGCTTCTCCCTCTGTCTATGTCTCTACTTCTCTCTGTGTATCTCTCATGAATAAATAAATAAAATCTTAAAAAGAAAAAAGAAACAATAGAGTTCAGTGTTGGGGCACCTGGGTGGCTCAGTGACTGAGGGTCTGCCTTTGGCTCAGGTCATAATCCCGGGATCCTGGGATCGAGTCCCACATCGGGCAACCTGCAGGGAACCTGCTTCTCCCTCTGCCTATGTCTCTGCCTCTCTCTCTGTGCCCTTCATAAATAAACAAAATCTTATTTATTTATTTATTTATTTATTTATTTATTTATGATAGGCACACAGTGAGAGAGAAAGAGGCAGAGACACAGGCAGAGGGAGAAGCAGGCTCCATGCACCAGGAGCCCGACGTGGGATTCGATCCCGGATCTCCAGGATCGTGCCCTGGGCCAAAGGCAGGCGCTAAACCGCTGCACCACCCAGGGATTCCAATAAACAAAATCTTAAAAAGAAAAATAAATATAGTGTTTAAAACATTGGAAGAAGGGGTTGCCTGGCTGGCTCAGTCAGTAGAGCTTGCGATTGTTGATCTTGAGGCTATGAGTTTGAGTCTCATGTTGGGTGTAAAGATTACTTAAAAGGAAAATAAAATAATAAAATAAAGCATTGAAGGAAAATCATTTTGATCCTAAAATTTATATCCTGCCAAATGAAACTCAAATATAGGACCATTACATAAAATTTCAAACACGTAAGTCCTCAGAAATCTTAATACAAGAGAATCCAAATTGAAAGCACATTGGGAGGAAGAATACAAATAAAACTAACAGGGGCACCTGGGTGGCTCAGTCGGTTAAAGCATCTATCTGCCTTTAGCTCAGGTCATGATCCCAGGGTGGTGGGATCAAGCCCCTGCCCCCCCCCCCCCATATCCAGCTCCCTGCTCAGCCGGCAGCCTGCTTCTCCTTCTCCCTCTACTGCTCCCCCTGCTGGTGCTCTTTCTCTCTCTGTCAAATAAATAAATAAAAATCATATTAAAAAAAAAGATAAAAGTAACAAAACCTGAAAATGCTGCAATAAATCTGGGGTACAAAGGTGTGACTCAGTAAAATGTGTGACTGTGTATTAAACAAAATACCAAAGAATAGAAAAATATTAGGTATGTTCATAATAATCTAGAGTGAAAAATGAAGATCTAGAAAAAGCAGCAACGTTGTAGAAAGTGTAGGGAAAGAAGCATGAGAGATATAAAAAGCACACTAAAGTTTTTCTTGGGTATAAGGGAGAGATTGATTTTTTAAGAGAGGAGAAAATGAAATATTGAAAAAAAATGGAACCAAGCAAAAGGGAAAGGTAAAATAGGAGAATGAAAACCGCATGTATTAATAAACATAGTAAACACAAATAGAGGAAGTCAAATTGGATTTGTAAAAACCTGGCTGGCTCAATTAGTAGAGCAGGAGATTCTTAATCTCAGGATTGTGAGTTAAAGCCCCACATTGGGTGTGGATCCTACTTAAAATTCAAAAAATTTTTAGGGATGCCTGGGTGGCTCAGCGGTTGAGCACCTGCTTTCAGCCCAGGGCGTAATCCCGGGATTCCTGGGTTTAAGTCCCACATTGGGCTCCCTGCATGGAGCCTGCTTCTCCCTCTGCCTATGTCTCCGCCTCTCTTTCTCTGTGTTTCTCATGAATAAATACATTAAATCTTTAAAAAATATTTTTTTTAATTTTAAAAATGAAAAGTTCTTTTTTAAAAAACTTGGTTATACTACTGTTTACAAAAATCACTTCTGAAGCATAAATAAAATGTTGCTGGAGAAACAAAGGATGGACATATAACAGACATCTTACTAGCCAATGACAAATTGTTGTATCTATATTAAGATCTAACCAAATAGACTTTAGAACAAAAAGTCTCAATAGAGAAGATCATGATGTATGATCAAATGTTCAATTCACTGAGAAGATCCAATATTTCTAAAACAGGTGGACTTACAACCTAGAAATCAAAAGTAGTATGCTCCACCTGCTGAGCCAGCCAGGTGCCCCTAACTAAGATACTTAAAAAAAATTTTTTAATGGGCTCCACATCCAATGTGGGGCTCAAACTCACAACCCTGAGATCAAGAGTCATATGCTTTTCCAACTGAGCCAGCAGATGCCCTGTGATATTTTCTAAATCGGGGGAAAAAAAAAAACCCTGTTGGGATGCCTGGGTGGCTCAGCAGTTGAGCGCCTGCCTTCAGCTCAGGGCCTGATCCCAGGATCCGGGATTGAGTCCCACATCGGGCTCCCTGCAAGGAACTTGCTTCTCCCTCTGCCTATGTCTCTGCCTCTCTCTCTCTGTCTCTCATGAATAAATAATCTAAAAAAAAAAAAAAAGAAAAAAACTGTTAAAAATACTTCCATGTCTATATACAAATTATTAGAATAACAAGAGAGCTTAGGGGCACCTGGCTGGCTCAGTTGGAAGAGCGTGTGGCTCTTGATCTTGAGGTTGTCAGTTCACGCCCCACATTGGGTATAGAGATTACTTAAAAATAAAATCTTTTTTTTTAAAGATTTATTTATGATAGAGAGAGAGAGAGAGAGGCAGAGACACAGGAGGAGGGAGAAGCAGGCTCCATGCGGAAGACTGACGTGGAACTTGATCCCAGGACTCCAGGATCGCACCCTGGGCAAAAGGCAGGCACTAAACCGCTGAGCCACCCAAGGATCCCCTTAAAAATAAAATCTTAAAACAAAACTGGGGCATCTGGTGGCTCAGTGGTTGAGCATCTGCCTTTGGCTTAGGTCGTGATCCTGGGGTCCTGGGATCTAGTCTCTTACCGGGCTCCCAGGAGGGAGCCTGCTTCTTCTTCTGTCTATGCCTCTGCCTTTCACTGGGTCTCTCATGAATAAATAAATAAGTTCTTAAAAAAAAAAACTAACGAGAGCTTAGCAAGCTGGGAAAATATAAGATCAATAAACATGTCATTGCTTTTCATGCGTTGCTGCATCTACTGAGAGAATGAAGACAATTCTGAGCACCCAGATCAGCACTCCGAAGAGGTGAGTGTCACAGTGAGGAGATGAACATTTACAGTGAAGCCCCAGAAGAACTCTGCAGGGGCGTTGGGCCTCACCAAGGTAGAGAGTAGAAGATGTATAGATAAATTGAGGAACTGGCTACTGCTCAATCTTTTACCACCTACCGCCCATAGTCCATGTTACAGGAACATCTGTGACCAGAGGATGGAGTCTGAGTGTGCTCACTTCTCCATCAATGATTCAGGAGAGTGAGTCGTTTATTGAAATACAAAATCTTTTAGGAGAAAAATACAGGAGGGTGCCTGGATGGCTCAGTTGGTTAAGCGGTTTAGACCGCATCTGCCTTTGGCTCAGGTCATGATCCCCAGGTCCTTTAAAAGAGCCCCCCCCCCCCACATTGTGCTTCTCTGCTCAGCAGGGAGCCTGCTTCTCTTTCTCTCCTTCTGCCCCTCCCCGTTTGTACTCTCTCTCTGCCGCTCTCTCTCAAATAAATAAATAAAATCTAGGAAAAGAAAGAAAAAAGAAAAGAAAAATATATCTGCAGAGGATGCATGAGGCCAGGTGTTTCTTGTGTAGTATCTGCTGTGTAATCCAAAAGGACAAGTTGATTTAATATAATTCAATATAATGATGACATTATATTTGCATCAAATTCAGCTGCTTGGTTCAGCAAGCCATGACAGTTAAAAACCAGAATATCACAAATTTTCCAGATGGTATCTCTATCTCTGTAAAAGCATGGTGCAGTACGCTTATGAATAGATCTAAAACACTCCAGCTACCAAAACAAGAATCTAAATGACACCTAAGGCCAATTTGTAATTTTATAAAATTCTAAAACACTTTATAGGGATCCCTGGGTGGCGCAGCGGTTTGGCGCCTGCCTTTGGCCCAGGGCAAGATCCTGGAGACCCGGGATCGAATCCCACGTCGGGCTCCCGGTGCATGGAGCCTGCTTCTCTCTCTGCCTGTGTCTCTGCCTCTCTCTCTCTGTGACTATCATAAATAAATAAAAATTAAAAAAAAAAAAAGAAATTTAAAACACTTTATAAAATTTTTAAGTTTCTTCTTCTTCTTCTTCTTCATCTCTATACCCAATGTGGGGCTCGAATTCATGACCCAGAGATCGTAAGTTGCATGCTCCTCCCACTGAGTCAGTCAGGCATTGACTCGTTGTAAATTTTTTTTAATTAATTAATTTATTTGAGAGAGAGAGAGTGTGTGTGCTTGCAAATTGGGGTAGGGAGCAAAAGGAGAGAGAGAGAGAGTTAAGCAGATTTTGCGCTGAGCACAGAGTCTGGTACAGGGCTCCATCTCAGGACCCTGAGATCATGACCTGAGCTGAAATCAAGAGCCAGCTGCTCAACTGAGCCACCCAGAAGTCCCAATGCTTATATATTTTTAATCAATATTTTAATTCTAAAAAAAAATATTTTAATTCTGCATATCATTGATGAGTGATCAGAAAATGCATTTTTAAAAAGATTTTATTTATTTATTCATGAGAGACACACACAGAGAGAGAGGCAGGGACATAGACAGAGGGAGAAGCAGGCTCCCCATGGGGAGGTCCATGCAGGACTTGATCCCAAGACCACAGGATCATACCCTGAGCCAAAGGCAGATGCTCAATGGCTGAGCCACCCAGGCGTCCCAGAAAATGCATTTTTAAAAAGATAACATTTATAATAGTAACAAAACTAGCATTAAGGAAGTAAAATAACAAAAGGAAGACCTATCTGAAGGAGTCCTACATCTTTTTTGAAAAAAATTTAAACTAATAGATCCCTGTTTTTGTGGACAAGAAGACTTGAATTCACAAACAAGTAAATTCTTCCCAAGTTGATCTATAGATTCAATGTAATTCCAGTAAAAATACCAACAGGGGTGTTTATTGGGAACTTGACAAACTGATTCTAATGTTTAAATAGAAGAGCAAAAGGCTGAGAATAGCCAAGACACTATTAGATAAAATTAAGGAAGGGATCCTGCTCTATCAGATATCAGTACTTGGTCTTGAATCTACAGATCGGTTGCCTTGCCTCTAGAGATAGTTCTGGCTCAGACAGTTAAATTGACCACTGGAATAGAATAGAGGCCACAGACAGAGGCCCACATGTGTACTGAATTTTGATGTATGACAGAGTGGTGTGGCAGATCAGCAGAGGGGCAAGAGAAAGGTTATTCCATACACGAAGGAGAAACATATAAAGGTCAGCGCTGCACCCTACACAAAAATCAACTCCAAGTAGATTAAGTCTTTACATGTCCAAAGGAATACATAAAACTTTTAGTAGGAATTATACTTGAGGGATGTACTTGGGGGACTCAGTGGTTGAGCATCTGCCTTTGGCTCAGATCGTGATCCCAGAGTCCTGGGATCGAGTCCTGCATCAGGCTCCCCGAAAGGAACCTGCTTCTCCCTCTACCTATATTTCTGCCTCTCTCTGTGTGTGTCTCTCATGAATAAATAAATAAATAAATAAATTCATGAGACACAGAGAAAGAGGGAGGCAGAGATATAGGCAGAGGGACAAGCAGGCTTTATGCAGGGAGCCTGATGTGGGACTCAATCCCGGGCCCCCAGGATCATGCCCTGAGCCAAAGACAGATGTTCAACCTCTGACCCACCCAGGCATCCCAAATAAATAAAATCTTAAAAAAAAAAAAAAAAAACTACACTTGAATATCCGTCTAATCTTAGAATAAGAAAGGTTTTCTTAAATGAGACCCAAAAGTCACTAAACAAAAAAGAGGAGATTGGGGAATATGGTTATATTACTATTAAGAACGTACACTCATCAAAGATCACCTTTAAAAAGTAAAGACAAATTACTGAGAAAAGTTATTTATAGTGTGTATAACCAAGAAAAAAATTAGTATGAAGACGCACAAGCTCTCCAATAAATTCAATAAGAAAGTCAAACACCTAGGCTCCTGGGTGGCTCAGTTGGTTAAGTATCTGCTTGGGTCATGATCCCCAGGGTCTTGGGATCGAGTCCCAGAATCCCATGTCAGGTTCCCTGCTCAGTGAGGAGTCTGCTTCTCCTTCTGCCTCTGCCCCTCCCCCCTGCTCATGGGCTCTCACTCACTCTCTCTCTTTCAAGTAAATAAATAAAATCTTAGAAAGAAAGAAATGAAAGAAAGAAAGAAAGAAAGAAAGAAAGAAAGAAAGAAAGAAAGAAAGAAAGAAAGAAAGAAAAAGAAAGAAGGAAGAAAGTCAAACACCCAATAGGAAAATGGGCTGCAGATAGGACCAGGCACTTTAGAGAGGAGGTGTTCATATGCCAATGAAGACAGAGATTTTCATCCTCATTGGAACGAATGAAGTGCAGATCAATACTATAGTTATATAGTGAGACGACAAAAAATTCCGAAAATCAAGTGCTGCAGATATTATAGATCAACAGGATCTGATAGGCACAGATGGGTATATTAATGGATGCATTCATTTGCTTTGGAAAACCATTTGTCATGATCTTGTAAATTGGAACATTCACATACCCCTGACCTAGTAATCAAATTCTTAAATAATGCTGAAGAAAAATTCTTGCATGTGAATGCAATGAGATATGAACAGAAACATCTGGAGCAACTCAAATGTCCACCCACAGGAACTTAGGCAATAGACATAATCATAAAATGAAACAGGCAACTGTAACTTCATGCAACATAGATGCATCTCTGTGACGTCACTAGTAGTGGTGAGTCTGCAAAGCTAGTCCAAGAGGAGTGAACAGAGTGTGAAGCCTTTGCAGGTTCAGAAGCAATTAAACTGAATAGCAGATATTTCAGGCATATATATGCGGGATAACGCTAGCAAATGAAGATTCAGAGCAATGGTTAAAGGGATATGTCACAGAGCAACACGAGCAGATATAAGTTATGGTCAGTGTTTGAGGTGAGTGTTTGGTGGGTTCACAGTTGCTTATCATATTGCAAATAAAACGAGTAAGTACAAGTGAACAATGCTTGTTCCCATGATAAGAGCTTAGCCATGAATAAAGTATTTTGGATAACTCCATTTAGGGCAACACGGGCTCAATTTTATAGAAGGGCAGGGGCACCTGGATGGCTCAGTGGTTGAGCGGCTGCCTTCAGCTTCGGTTGTGATGCTAAGGTTGTGGGATCGAGTCCTGCATGGGGCTCCCTGCAGGGAGCCTGCTTCTCCCTCTGCCTGTGTCTCTGCCTCTCTCTCTGTGTGTCTCTCATGAATAAATAAATAAAACCTTTACAAATAAATAAATAAACATCAGACCAAGAAACGTGACTCGATTCTCTAAGCAACGGGCATAGACAACATCACTGAAACTCCAGAACGGCTGGAAAGCGATCGATTTTGGGAGAGGCTCTGTCTGGCTGTATCTAGCAAAGAGGTGAGGTGGGCTCAGTGATCAGCAGGAGTGGAACAAGAGTTGACCAGAGGGTCATTGGGTCACTGGGAGATGAAGGGGAAGAACAGAAGAGAAGTCAATCCCCAGCTGTCTGCCCAGGTGGCCAGACTGGAGCAGGGGTGGGGAAATGTGGAGGAGCTCCATCTGGACTCCGAATGGACAAACCTAGCTCCCATCCCCACCCCCATGCGAAAGAAGACGCCAGCATCACTCACCCAGGCAGCGGTACCCATGACAGGATCTTCATCATCCATGCCGTCTCCACTCCCAGATGTCTGCTTCCTGCGGGCTTTCATTCTAAAGGGAGAAACCAGCACCTGTAGCCAGGGTGGCTCAGGTACACATGGGCAGGCTTCCTGCTCCCTGGTGAAATGGCACCCAAACCCCGGAACCAGCCTCAGACCTTCCTGATGTTCAAGTAAGCACTCCATTCCCCTGGATGAGTGGATATTTGGCCAGACCAAATGTCCATCACTAAAGAACTCTCTCATATGTAAAAACTTGGGCCCCCGGTGGTCATTGCAGTGTTATTCGTGATAGCCAAAAAGTAGAAACAACCCAAATGTCTATCAATACATGAGTGACCAATACAATGTGCTTCATCCATGTGATAGGATGGTATATGGAAATAAAAATAGGACAGGATACTGATGCACGAACCCTGAAAACATCACGCTAAGTGGAAGAGGTCAGTCACAAAGCACCATGTGTTGTAGGATTCCACCTATACAGAGTGTCTGAAATGAGCAAATGTAGAGAGACAAAAGAGATTGCCTAGGGCTGGGGGGGGGGGCAGGATGAAAATTAGGGAGTGGAGGGTTTCTTTCATTTGTTTCCTTTTCTTTTGGGGCTGATGAGTCCTATAATTGGGGTAATGCATGCACAACTCTGAATGCACTAAAAGGCATTGAACTGTACGCTGTAAATGTACGGGAATTACATCTCAATGAAATTGTTATATCCCCCACCCCCACCCCCAAAAAAGACCCCCTCTGGATCTACTCTACTCTACCCTGCATTTCTGGGATTAAGTGACCTCTCTCTGCATTCCCTGTAGTTCCCCAACATAGACTTACATGCAAAAGAAGGAGAGGCACAGACATAGGAACAGCAGAGCAGTGGCACCAGCACCTCCAAGAGCTGCAGGCATGGCTCCTGCCAGGAATACCGATTTCCCTGCAGAGAAGAGGTGTGAAACTCCCTACCAGCACTCAATCTCTTGCCTTCCTACCTCCTCCCAGAACGTGCTGCAGGGCCTGCTTGGGCCCCAGAGATGGGAGACCATAACTCACCAATCACCTTCTGTCCAGGCCCCCGCCTCAGCTTCAGGCCTCCTTTTTTCTAGGATCCGGACTCCCTCCTCCCACACCTCTGCCCCCAAGAGCACCCAGACCTGGCAGCAACAGGACAGTGGCGCTCTGTTTCCCGTGCGCATTCCAGGCCTCGCAGCTGAGTCTGAGGCCAGAGCCCAGCGGCCCACGGAGGCTCAGGGAGCTGTTGACCCAGGGCCCCTCAGAGCTGGAGGTGACAGTCAAGGAGGCATTGCTGTGGTTCCGCTCCAGCAGCCCCTCCCCCAGCCGCCAGCGCAGGGTGGGGGCCGGGCGCGCGTGGGAGGAGCAGGTGCACTGCAGCGCCTCGCCCTCCCAGGAGCAGGAGGGGCTGAGCGGCCACGGGGGGTCTGGGAGAGGGAAGAGAAGGGGTCAGCGGTGCCCCTGCTCCCCAGGCCCCGGTGTCCTGCCCCCAGGAGTCCCCTCACTCACAGACCACAGAGAGGTGCAGGGAGACCTGCTGGGAGCCCAGCGAGTTCTGAGCTCGGCAGGTGAAGTCTCCTTGCTCCGAAACCCCTACTTGAGGCAGGTCCAGGATGGGACTTCTGTAGATGGGGGTGGCATTCAGGGCAGGGGACCCCTGGAACCAGCTCAGCTCCGCAGGGGGGTTGCTGTCAGCAGCACAGAGCAGTTGCAGAGCCCAGCTCTTCTGGATGAGAATGGATGAGGTGTTTTCCAGAATCTTCAGGGCTTTGGGAGAGAGATGGAGAGAGGGAGAGGGAGAGACAGGGCATCAGCTGTGGGAGGCTCTCAGTCTCCATCCCTCCCTCCTTCCCAGGATCCCATTGCATCTCTCCTTCCTTGACCCACTGAGTTGATTCCATCAGGGCTGAAAAGCTGGGCTTTAACACCCAAAAGAGGTTGACCTCAAGTGTCTGGGCCTCATAACTTCAGGGGAGACTCAGTGTCCCACTAGGACATGCCTGGACTGTCCGGTGGCTTCACTCAGTGAACACAGCAGGAAATAGGGGTGGAGGGTTAGGAAGAGTGCCAGAGCAGTGCCATTGGTAAAGTGAAATGGGCTTTGAATTGTGTGTTTGTGCATGCTTGCACATGACAGTAGAGGTGCATGGACCCATGGGATGTGCAGGAGGGAGGGTGCTGATTTTTTTTTTTAATTTTTTAATTTATTTATGATAGGCACACAGTGAGAGAGAGAGAGGCAGAGACACAGGCAGAGGGAGAAGCAGGCTCCATGCACCGGGAGCCTGACGTGGGATTCGATCCCAGATCTCCAGGATCGCACCCTGGGCCAAAGGCAGGCGCTAAACCGCTGCGCCACCCAGGGATCCCAGGGTGCTGATTTTTAACCTTGCTTTCTCCATATCTGATCCCATTCAATCTATGATCCCTACCCTCTTGTTGGGGGCTGACTCCCTACCCCCACATCAGGGCCAGGTCCCAGACCCCCAAGAAGACAGATTATTTCCTACCTGCAACATCACTGAAGAAGATGCTGATGGTGAGGTTCTGGGGAGCGTCTAGGATGGAAAGATATGGCCCTGCTTCAGATGTGAAGATTGGAATGGAAGTAGACCCAGCACCCAGGGAGGGGTTGGGGAACACAGGGAAGGTGGACATGACTGTCCCTGTTGACTCTTCACCTACCCTCCCAAAGGGTATTCACGCATTCACACAATCCCCACTGCCCTGAGGGATCCAGCCATCTCTCCAGCACTCACAGGACACATTGAGCCTGATGGTTCTCTCCACAGTGCTCTGAGCTCCTGGCAGGGACACCCGACAGGTGAGGTTGCTGCCATGGTCCTGCAGCCTCGGGGTGAGGGTCAGCACTGAGGAGGACATGGTCTGGGGGTCCAGCCGGTCCAGAGCACCCCCTACCCAGGAGAAGGTGAGAGGTCTTCCCCCTTCGCAGAATCCCGGCAGACTGCAGGTCAGGTTTTGGGGGAAGCCAGACCTCAGGGGCTCCAGAAAGTGGATGTCCGGTTTCTGTGTCAGGGCTGAGGAGGAGAGAGGGAGGTGCCTGGGCCCTGGGCTTGTGGGGTCCCAGAGTATGACCCTGAGAGGGACCAGGGCCTCAGGGCACAAGCTGACCCCAGGCCCGCATGTCTCTTCCCACCATCCTAGCCCCCAGACCTGGAGCAGGGAATGTTCCAGTGTCCTGTTCCTGTTCTAAGATGGGAGTTTCCAGGTCCCAGAGCCCTCTCCTGAGGCCACTGCCATACCTGCCACCTTCAGGGTCAGCTTCTTATCTCTGTAAGTATATCTCACGTTATCTCTCTCCACTCGGAATTGGTAGACTCCCTGGTCGCTCGTCCTGGCCTCTTTGATTCTCAGGGAGCAGTTGCTGTCCGGGGGGTTCCCGATGAGGTGGAATCGGTCCTGGGTCTCTGTCTTCACCTTTATCCTTCGGTTATTTGTAGCCACAGGCTGGGAATTGTATATATTGTCCCCATCTCGGAACCAGTACATATATGGGATCCCAGAGGAATACCACCGGCTCCAGGGGTAGGAGAAAGAGCAGGGCACGTCTGCACACAGACCCTCCTGCACTGTTACTGATTCCTGCACTCGGAGCTCATACTCTGCATCCTTCTGCAGGGACCCTGGGGGGACACAGAGGCTTGGCGGTGGGTCCAGCCCACTCCCACCTGTGCCCAACCCCCCTCCCTTGGCCCACTTACCCCCCCACAGCAGGGGCAGCAGCAGCAGGGGTAGCATGTCTGCAGCCACCAGGGCAGGAACGTGGGTGTAGATCCCTCTGTCAGGGAAGGAAATGCCCTGAAGGAGGGGGTGAGGCCGAGGAAGCCCCAACAGGAAGCAGTGTGTGACAGAGCTGTGGTCACCATGGATGGGGAACTTGGGCAACAGGAGCCATGGTGGGTGGTGAGGTGGGGGCTGAGAAATTATTATGTCTCACCTCTGCATCTGACACAGCAGGTTAAAATACCGAGGCCCCTGGAGGCTGGCATGCTTGTCCAGATGTAAGTCTGGACAGTGATTGCCTTCCAAATGATGTTTAAATCAAGAGTGAGTTTAGCAAAGGGCCAGAGACGCTAGAAAAGAGAAACAGGGAGTATGCAGGCAGCCTCAACTCCTTCCCCCAGCTCTTTCTCTTCCCAGTTCCCCATCAGTCTCTGTGTCCAGTCCAGGGGCTGCTTCAGGGAATGCCAGGCAAGGGCAGTAGGTCTTGGCTCTTCATCATGTCCTATAGTCCCTTAGACATGTACCAAACCTGTAGCCCTCTGAGCTTCAGCTCCAGGATTTCATCTAGACCCACTGCAACCACATGCAGCAGATCTGCTGAGCCATGGCTCTATAAAGAACTTTTTTAAAGATTTTATTTATTTATTCATGAGAGACACAAAGAGAGACACAGCCAGAGGGAGAAGCAGGCTCCCTGCGGAGGAGCCTGATGCAGGACTCAATCCCAGGACTCCAGGATCATGCCCTGAGCCAAAGGCAGACGCTCAACCACTGAGCCACCCAGGCGTCCCTGATAAAGAATTTGATGAGCTAACTAGGAAGTAAGCAGGATTCAAGCAACCAGAGGAAAATCTGCAACAGTTGCAATATTCCACAAATCAGCTGGCTGGGGAAACAAATGAATAACCCAGAACTTGAGAAAGATGGCCTCCTGAATGACTTCTCTGAGGCTGTGAAGGATTTCTAGGCTGTGCAGGGAACGGATCTGGAAAAGAAAAGAAGAGTATAGCCAGAGTGAGAGGTGAATCTCCTCTCTCTGCAGAGGAGAGGCAAAGAGAGAGCAGCTCCCCTTGTTTGATGGCCACAGGAGTGGGACCAGACACAGAGAGCCAGGAGAATGAGGTGGGTCATCACGGAGCAGGATCGGAATTTATTAAAGAGTGAGAAAAGGCAATTTGGCAGCTGCATACTGACATTCTGGATGCCCATCAGATGTTTAAAGATCTGGCCATGATGATCCATGACCAAGATGACCCAATTGACAGCATGCATAGAAAAGCCAATGTGGAAAGCTCAAAGGTGCTTGCAGACAGAGCCACTGGTCAGTTACAGCAAGCTGCTTTACTATCAGAAAAAAAAAAAATCTCACAAAACATCTGTATTCTGGTGCTTCTCCTGTTTGTGATTACCGTAATCTTGGTACTTATCTGGCAAATTTGAGGCAATTGCCTCAGAGCTAGCTTTTGCAGAGCTGTTTTCAGAGGCTAGTGCTAATTGGAATCTTGCCAGAACAAACATCACAGGAAGAGAGCACAGGAAGAGAGCCCACGTTGGGACTCGGGACTCGGGACTCATCCCTGGACTCCAGGATCACACTCTGGGCCTAAGGTGGCGCTAAACCGCTGAGTCACCCAGGCTGCCCAGGAAGCTTTTTATTTCCATTTAGCTGTGAGTTTTATGATGAAAGTGCTTGAAATCAATGCTTAATAATTTTTATCTCTTGAGATTTAATCGGCCAAGGACCAATCATGAAAAATGAAGCCATACTATGTGTTTCAGCAGAGGGAATTCATCATGAAGGATTTGTTATCCAGATGTTGGGAGGTGAATGGAGCCCTGCCTAGAAATCTTGGACCACTTTAAGTACCCAGCTTGAGGATTTTTTTGTTTGTTTGTTTTTAGTCTTTTTAAAGATTTTTTAAATTGAAATACTTTTGATGTATAACATTAGTTTTTGGGACACCTGGGTGGCTCAGAGTTTGAGCGTCTGCCTTTGGCTCAGAACATGATCCCAGGGTCTGGGAATCAAGTCCTGAATCGGGTTACCTGTGAGGAGCCTGCTTCTCCCTCTGCCTATGTCTCTGCCTCCCTCTTTCTGTGTCTCTCATGAATGAATAAATAAAATATTTATTAAAAAACATTAGTTTTGAGTGTACAACACAGTGATTCAATATTTGTATATATTGGAAAATGATCACCACACTAAGTCTAGTCAACATCCATCACCATACATAGTTACACAGTTTTTCTTGTGATGAGAACTTTTAAGATCTACTCCTTTAGCAACTTTCAAATATACAATACAGCATTATTAATTATGGTCACTATGCTGTGCATTATATCCCCAGGACTTATTTTACAGCTGGGAATTTGTACTCCTCCCCCAAGTTTTATTTATTTGTATTTTTAGTAATTTCTACACCCAACATGGGGCTTGAACTCATGACCCCAAGATCAAGAAGAGTTACATGTACTTCTGACTGAGCCAGCCAGGTGCCCTGCAAGTTTCTACTTTACAACCTCCTTTATCCATTCTGCCCACCCCTGGCCTCTGGCAGCCAACAATGTGTTCTTTGTATCTACAAGTTTTGTTTTGTTTTTTGTTTTTTAGATTTCACTTATAAATGAGATCACATAGTATTTGTCTTTCTCTGTCTGACTTATTTCACTTAGCATACTCCCCAGGAGGTCCATCTGTGTTGTCACAAATGGCAGGATTTCCTTATTTTTATGGCTGAAGGATATTCCATCATGTAAGTATAAACTGCATCTTCTTTATCCATTCATCTACGGATAGACACTTAAGTTGTTTCCAGTCTTGGCTACTTTAAATAATGCTGCAGTGAACACAAGAGTTCATATATCTTTTTGACTTAGTTCTTTCATTTCCTTCAGATATATACCAGAAGTGGTATTACTAGATCATATGGTAGTTCTATTTTTAATTTCTTGAGGAACTTCCATACTGCACTAATTTACACCCCTGGGATCCAGCTCTGCATTGAGCTCCTTGCTCAGCAGGGAGTCTGCTTCTCCCTCTCCCTCTGCCTCTCCTCTGGCTTGTGCTCTCACTATCTCACTCTCTCTCTCAAGTAGGTGAATAAAATCTTTTTTTTTTAATTAAAAATAAAAGATGCCATACGGTGGCCTGGATGCCTCAGACCGTTGGGCAGCTGGCTTTTGATTCTGGCTCGGGTCATGATCTCACGAATAAATTTAAAAAATAAAATAAAATCATTTTAAAAACCCAATATTGTATTAATGTCAAGTGAATCTAAATTAATATGCAGAATCAGAGCAATATAATTACCCAATCCCCCTGGTGATTTTTGTGGAACTTGATAACCTTATTATAAAATTTATATTGAAGGGGTGCCTAGCTGGCTCAGGGTAGAGCATGAGACTCTTGATCTCAGGGTTTGAGGTTAAGCCCCACATTAGGTGCAGAGATTACTTAAAATTTTTTAAAATCAGGGACGCCTGGGTGGCTCAGAGGTTGAGCATCTGCCTTTGGCTCAGGGCATGATCCCGAATTTATTTATTCATGAGAGACACACAGAGAGAGAGGCAGAGACACAGGCAGAGGGAGAATCTGGCTCCCCAAGGGGAGCCCGATGCAGGACTTGATCCCATGACCCTGGGATTACGCCCTGAGCCAAAGGCAGATGCTCAACCTCTGAGCCACCCAGGCGTCCCAAAAACTTTTAAA
This sequence comes from Canis lupus baileyi, assembly GCF_048164855.1. Lineage (NCBI taxonomy): Eukaryota > Metazoa > Chordata > Mammalia > Carnivora > Canidae > Canis > Canis lupus. The sequence continues at coordinate 105,940,653 of NC_132838.1, read as the reverse complement.
CATCTCTTAAAATTTTATATTAAGGTAGAAATTTCCAAGTGTACCCAGGGCAATTATGAAGAACAACGTGCAAGGAGGGAATCTGGAAGATATCAGGATATGTTACAATGTTATAGAAAATAAGATGGTGTTGTACTGACACAGGGATAGACCAACAGACCCATAGAGCAAAATAGGGAAGCTAGAAGTAGTCCCTAACCACAGGCAACATCCTGTATAACAGAGAAGGAGATACAAAGAAGTGATAAAAAGATAGACTTTTTAATACTGTATGTGGGTAACTGGGGATCTAAATGCAGTCAAATGAAATTGGATCCCTAGCTCATATCATGCCCCAAACCAAGTGCTGATGGATGGAAGACTTAATGTTTTATGAGAGATGGAACAACAGCAGTAATAAATCACCAGCCACTAAGTGAGAGAAGAAATTTACAATGCATATAACCATCAGTGTCTGTAATATAAGAATTTCTACAAATTCATAAGAATAAGAAAATACAGACAGAAATGGGCTCCCATGAGCAGGTGCCTCATAAAAGTTAGCATACAATTAGCTAATAAATGAATGAAAAGCTACTCTACCTCATTAGTAACAAGAATTAAGATACTACCATAAGAGGACACTCATTGTACTCATACATGCTCCTCATTGGTAAATATTAAAGTATCTGAAAACACCAAATGTTGGGGCATCTGGGTGGCTCAGTTGGTTAAGCATCTGACTTTGGCTCAGGTCGTGATCTCAGGGTCCTGGGATTGAGCCCCACATCAGGATCTGAGCTCAGTAGAAAGTCTCTTTCTCCCTCTCCCTCTGCCTCTCTCCCCACTCGTTCTCTCTCAAATAAATAAATAAATAAATAAATAAATAAATAAATAAATAAGAATCTTTTTTAAAAAATGAAAATACCAAGTGTTAGTGAAAGTATGGAGTAATGGTTGTTGCAATATAAGTTGATATAAATGCTTTACGGGAAAATAGCATCTGCTAATAAACTGAGGAAGTGCTGAACCATGACCCGGCATTCCACCTGTAGAGTTATGTTCTAGAGCCATGCTGTCCAATATGGCAGCCTGTCACCATATGTGAATTGACCACTTGAAAGGTAGCTATAAGGATGTGTGCTGTAAATGGCTCTACAATGTGCCATAAGGGTGAGGCACACCAGTTCTGAAGGCTTGGTACAAGAAAAATGAATGTAAACAATCTATTCTGGTATTCTGAGACCAAATCCAATGTAGACGTGGGGAAGAGTTTCCCCCCACCACGACTAACAAGCAGTTCTCAGACACCAGCACAGTGTCCGAGAATTCACTTCTGCTCCATTCTGACTTTCTCCCTGGAGATAGCATCAGATCCCATAGGTTAAGGGTTCGGTCCTACAAGTCTCCTTCCTATCCCCACAGTCCCCTTCATATGTCAGTTGCAAATCCAGGTTGTTACCTGTACTTCTCACCAACTGGCTACAGACCAGAAGTTCCCAGGAACTCATCCTCAGACTTGATTAATTTGCTAGAGGGGCTCACAGAACCCAGAGAAACATTTAACATTTAACTTGCTGGATTACTCGCTTATTACTGTACTCAGGTACAGCCAGACAGAAGAAATGCACAAGGCAAGGTATGGAGAGAAGACGTGCAGCTTCCATGTTCTCTCCAGGCATGGCACTCTCCTGCACCTGCATGGATTCACCAACATGGCAGTTCTTTGAACTCAGTCCTCTTGGGTTTTGGGGTTTTTAAAAAAGACTTTATTTATTTATCTTTTAAGTAACAAAGAGAGAGCATAGAGGGAGAGGGACAAGCCGACTCCCAGCTGAGCAGAGAGCCCAATGGTGGGCTCCATCCCAGCATCCCAGGATCATGACCTGAGCTGAAGGCAGGCACTTAACTGACTGAGCCACCCAAGTGCCCCATAGGTTTTTTAAAAAGATTTTATTTCTTATTTGAGTGGAGGGAGGAGCGGGGCGGGGGGGCGGGGGGAGGAATGAGACTCTGAAGCAGAATCTGCTTGATCCCAGGGCCATGAGATTATGACCTGAGCAGAAACCAAGAGCCAGAGGCTCAACTGGCTGAGCCATCCAGGCACTCCCTGCTTACAGATGTTTAAAATAATTGTGAAATTATCTAAGTGTAAAAAAAAATTATCTAAGTGTATCCAAATGTATCAGTTATATAAAACAGTACTGAGACCACTTCTATTTTACCATCTGCTTTCTGAGGATTAACTATGCTGGAAACAAAGTCTTCTAAAATTTGTTTCCTTTCTTTTTGTTTTTTAAGATTTTATTTATTTATTCATGAGAGACACAGAGAGAGAGGCAGAGACATAGGCAGAGGGAGAAGCAGGCTCCCTGCAGGGAGCCCGATGCAGGACCGATCCCAGGACCCTGGGATCATGTCCTGAGCCAAAGGCAGACACTCAACCACTCAGCCACCGGCATCCCTAAAATTTGTTTCTTAATAAATAGAATAGGAAGATCAACTCAAAACCAAGTCAGAAACAAGCTACAAAATGCAATGAATAAACTTAAAAATAAGCTGAAAGCACTTAAGACATGGCTTCCCCAAAGAGAGAAGATAAAAAATAAAATCCTGAAATATATGTCACATTTCTCATTAAGACCCATTAAAAGAGTCCCTGGGTGGCTCAGCTGGTTAAGCATCTGCTTCAGCTCAGGTCATGATCCCAGTATCCTGGGATGCAGTCTCACTTGGAGCTTTGTGTCCAGCAGTCATTGAACCCCACATCAGGCTCCACACTCAGTGGGGAGTCTGCTTGTTCCTCTCCCTCTACCCCTCCCCCTGCTCATTCTCTGTCTCTCACACAAAGAAATAAAATAAAGTCTTTTAAAAAATAAATGTTCTATTTTGGTAAAGTAAACATAACACAAAAAAACCATTTTAGCTATTTTGATCATTTTAAAGTATACATTTCAATGGTATTAAGTACATTCACCCTGTTGTGCAACCATCACCATCATCCATTTCCAGAACTTTTCATCTTTCCAAATTGAAACTCTGTAAACAATGAACATAACTCTGTATTTCCCTTCCTTCTAGCCCCTGACAATCACTATTCTACTTTCTTTTTCTATGACTTTGCTCCATGTACCTCATCTAAGTAGAATCATACAGCATTTGTTATTGTGTGTCTGGCTTATTTCCCTTATCATAGTATCCTCAAGGTTCACCCATGCTATAGCTTGTATTAGAATTTCCTTCCTTTTCACAATTGAATAATATTCTATTGTGTGCATACACCACATTTTGTTTATCCATTTATCCACTGATGGATACTTGGGTTGCTTCCAGCTTTTGTTGTTGAGAATGAAGTTGCTGTGAACATGGGTGCACATAGATCTGTTGGAGTCCCTGCTTTCTGTTCATTTGGAGGTCTACCTAAAAGAGGAACCACTGGATGTGGTGAAATTAGGAGTTTCAAACATGAACATGAGGGTGGGAAAGTGAATTCGTTTGGGTATTCTGGAGAACTCTTGAATACTATCCTCTGTAGCTGACTATATGCCAAATCATGACGAAGCCATTCCATATCTACCATGAAGAAAAGTGCTGGTCCTTCTTATTTTCATTGAAAAATCATATTGGGGCACCTGGGTGGCTCAGTCAGTTAAGCATCTGTCTTTGGCTCAGGTCATGATCCCGAGGTCCTGGGATTGAGGCCCACATCTGGCTCCCTGCTCAGTGGGGAATCTGCTTCTCCTTCTGCCTCTGCTACTCCCCCTGCTTGTGCTCTCTCTCTCACTCTCTATCTCACAAATAAATATATAAAATCTTTTAAAAAAAGAAAAGAAAATTCATATCAAAATCATAAGTAAAAGCCCCAAACTGGAAACAAATGCAGTCATTGTATTTTAGAATAAACAACTGGAAGGATGTTCACACATGGAATACTAATTAAAAGCAAAAACAAGACTTACAAATGGGTGACAGACACATGGAAAAGTGCTCAACATTGCTCAGCATCAAGGAAATACAAATCAGAACCACAGTGAGATACCACCTCACACTCTCACACTGCTGGTGGGAAGGCAAGCTGGTGCAGCCACTCTGGAGAACAGTATGGAGGCTCCTCAAAAAGTTGAAAATAGAGCTACACTATAGCCCAACAATTGCACTACTGGGTACTACTTAAGCCAAAAATACAAATGTAGTGATTTGAAGGGGCACTTGCACCCCAATGTTTATAGCAGCAATGTCCACAATAGTCAAACTAGGGAAAGATCCCAGATATCCATCAACAGATGAATGGATAAAAAAGAAGTGGTATATCTATACAATGGACTACTACTCAGCCATCAAAAAGTAAAATCTTGCCATTTGCAATGACATGGATGGAACTAGAGGATCTTATGCTTAGGGAAATAAGTCAGTTAGAGAAAGACAATTATCATATGATCTCACTCACATGTGGGTTTTAAGAAACAAAACAGAGGATCATAGGGGAAGGAAGGGAAAAATAAATAAGACAAAATCAGAGAGGGAGACAAACTGTAAAAGACTCTTAAATCATAGGAAAAAACAGGGTTGCTGGAGGGGAGGGGAGTGGGGGGATGGAGTAACTGGGTAGTGTAATGAGCACTGGGTGTTATATAAGACTGATGAATCATTGACCTCTACCTCTGAATAGTACACTATATGTTAATTCATTTAATTTAAATAAAATAAAAAAATAAAAGCAAAAACATACTGAAACCAAAAATGAATTTTTGATACATGTAACAACATGGATAAATCTGAAAAATTTAAAACTGGAAGAAGTCAGACCCTAAAGAATATATAACATTTGAGGCCACTTACACAGTGCACAAACCTGACAGTACAGATCTGTATTAAAAAAAAAAAAGAGGAAGTCAGTATTTCTGTGACCATGTTGATTTGAAGGAGCCCAAAAGAAAGCCCAATACTTTCAGCATGGCATTCAAGGTTCCAAATTTCTTTTTTTCCTTCCTTCCTTCCTTCCTTCCTTCCTTCCTTCCTTCCTTCCTTCCTTCCTTCCTTTCTTTCTTTCATATTTTACTTATTTATTTAACAGAGAGAGAGCACAAGTAGGGGGAGAGGCAGGCAGAAGGAGTGGGAGAAGGGAGCCTGACAAGGGGCTTGATCCCAGGACCCTGAGATCATGATCTGAACCAAAGGCAGACACTTAACCGACTGAGCCACCCAGGTCCTTCAAGTCTCCAAAATTTCTGACCTTGCCTTCTCTCCCACCATGGTCATGTCCATCGTCCTGCTGGTTCTTCCTGCCAAGTTATAGGTATAAGAGCGCTTCCTCTCATCTGCCAGCCTGTCTCCATCCTTGGCACATCTCCACTGGAGCTGCCTGCCCACTGCCCATCCCTCCTGCCTCAATGGTAGGTCCTGACCTCCAGGGATAGGGGGAAAGAATCTGTGCATTGAACTTGGTGGTGGAAGCAAGGGTGTGCATATAGGTAAACATTCATCTAGTTGCATTCCTTAGATTTGGTTATTTAATCAATTTAAGTTAGGCTTTGAAACACAATAAACTGAAGGGCTTCTTTGGAACATGTTCAACAAAAAAGAATAGAAGATTAAGATATAATTTTGCTTGAGAAACTTCCACATGGGCATTAAATAGTAAAATCAATTTGTATGTTGCATTTTTTAAAAAAATTATTTATTCATGAGAGACACAGAGAGAGAGAGAGGCAGAGACACAGGCAGAGGGAGAAGCAGGCTCCACGAAGGGAGCCCAACGTGGGACTTGATTCCGGGACCCCAGGACCACGCTGTGGGTCAAAGGCAGGCACTAAACCACTGAGCCACCCAGAGATCCCCTGTATGTTGCATTTTTAATAAAGCTTTCATTTGTAATTAAATGTAAGGGTTTATAGCGATTACTGGGAGGTAGGCGTCTTTCATCTGGGAAAGAAAAGCTGTACTCCTGACTTACCGTGCACTGATGTCTACACTGAGAGGGAGGTTTGGGAGACCAGAAACACAGGGGTTAAGCAGATAACTTCTGGGTCACGGGAAGTAAGCCCCCAACTCCCTTGGCAGGGGCAGGGCTGGGTATGGAGAGGGGGAGGGGCGAGAGGGGTGGGGTGGGCAGTACTGGAAAGGGGAGGCAGGTTAAATAGATGGAGTCTGGCATAGGCAGAAACAGGGGGGCGTCAGTGGGGGTGTGTATTAGTCAGATTTTTTATTTCCTGTATCTTAAAAAGCTTGCTGTCCGGGGAGAGACCACCCCTCCTAGGATCAGCCAGTTCTTCAAGATGGCAAAGTGCTCTGCCAGGAGCACATCTTTCACATCAAACCAACCAATCCCCAGCCAGGGTCCCACAAATACCCCTTTTCTCTCTGTCTCTAACTTACACACTAGACCACAATCTCCCCTGCCCTAAATCACCCAGGACAGGGGCCAGACAACTAGAACCACCCCTATGGGCCAAAGTCCCACAGAATCACTCAAACTAGCTCATCCTGAACAACTCTCCAGGCCTTGCCTTTCCCACAGAAACCCCTGGAAAGGCTCCTGCAAGGCTTCCCCTGCACCTGCTTCTGCCTCCCATCCAGAACGTGGTGCTTACAGATCCCCTGTGGCCCTGCACGGCCTGGCATGCCACATTTCCTCGGGAAACATAAGTAGTAACTTCTTCTGATGGTGTTGGCCTGGGCATGTCATCACTCATTCACTTCCCCAAATTAAACCCCCAGGGGTACAACTGAGAAGGTTTTGGTTGAGAGGTTCCAAAGAGAAGCTGGCTATGACGTCCCCATATCTGCCCCCTGGGCTCCAGGTCACTCCCGTCTTGAGAAGAAGGAAGCCTCTGTCAGTCCCTCCGCCTCACTCTCTGGGGCCTGCAGAACTGACACAGGTCTCCGATCAGAGAGCTGCCACTTTAATTCCAACTCCAACAGGTAGGGGGTGGGGGGACAGCTCAGCCCCGTCTGGAGTGCAGGGGCCCATCAGCAGACTTCCCTGGAGAGGGACAGGCCCACGCACCTGCTGAGGAGGAAGCCAGCCCCCATGAGGGCCCCTCTGATCAGGGTGAGGACCTGGGCCAGGAGCTCTCCTGTTCTTCAATCACACAGTTGCAAGAAGAGGGGCTTCCTGAAGAAGGGGGTACAGAGGATGAAGTTCTGTCCCCAAGCCCCAGGCCCTTCCACACTCCAAACACCTGACCGGGCTGTCCACCCCCAGAACCTTATTACAACTTTGCACAGAGAGGCTGAAGGAAATGTGCTGGAAGCCCAGTGGGTGCTGAGCCTGGCAGGTGAATTCCCCTTCATCTTCAAACCCTACATGGGGCAGCTCCAGGATCCCTGGAGCTGAGGATTGGGAGGGGCTCAGGGCTTTTCCTTCCCAGGACCAACTTAGCATGGCAGGGGGGCTGCTGTCAGCACTGCAGACCAGAGGCAGGTATTGGCCCTTCAAGACAGGCAGTGACAAGTGGTTGGTCAGGGTCTTCAGGACTGGGTAAGAGATTTACCACTTTGAGGGTGGAACTGAGAGATCTGTCTCTTCCTCATCTTCCCACAGAGCCAGCAGTGAAAAGACAGGTCATGTGACAAGAGCTAAGGTAGGCAAATCATGCCTGAAGGGGCAATGACCCTGGTGGTTGAGTCAGGCCACCAGAAGGAAGGGGGCTGGGACACCTGGGTGGCTCAGTGGTTGAGTGTTTGCCTTTGTGGCTCAGATATTCATTACTGGGTCCTGGGATTGAGTCCCACATCGGGCTCCCCACAGGGAGCCTCCTTCTCCCTCTGCCTGCGTCTCAGCCTCTCTCTCTGTCTCTTATGAATAAATAAATAAAATCTTTAAAAAAAAAAAAAAAAGAAGGAAGAGGGCTGCACTGAGGTGGGGAGGGTGAGAGGTGGGTGGGCAGCTCTGGCAGAGATGTGTCCAGAATGGAGACAGGCTGGCAGATGAGGAGAAGCGCTCTTGTACCTATAATTTGGCAGGGAGGACTGGGAGCACAAGAGACATGATCAGGGTGGGAGAGAAGGCAGGATCAGAAATTTTGGAGCTTTGAGTGCCAGGCTCAGGGCATTGGGCTTTGCCCTGAGGTTACTGGGAAGCAGCAGGGGATATGAATAGGGAAAATGCAGAATCATGCTGGGTCTAGAAAGATCATGCTGGGGCCAAGTGGGGACCTGTGCCAGAGAGAGTAAACAGGAGGCAAGGAGGCTGAGGAGGAGGCTGAGGCAATGGTCCAGGGTCCAGGATAAGATTGGAGCTGGGTCTGGGGCCAAAGGTAAGAAAAGAGAAATGATTTGGGAAACGAAGTTCTAGAGACTCACTGACTCATGGAGTGCAGCTGGTGAGAAGAAGAGTTATCTAGCCTCCTGTCCAGACCATCCCCTAAAGATAAGTAGCAGAAGCAGGGACAATTGAGAGGCATGAGCAAGAGACAGCTACATGTGCAGATCTGTGGCCGAATAGAAAGTTGTGGAAGACACAGGAGAGGGATGAAGACTTGGGACAGGATGAGGATGCCCAGCAAAGTGGGTGTCCAGGGTGGGGCTACAGGGAATGGGAAAGATCAGTGATGAAGGAGGGCAGATGGAAATTCAAGCGCAGGGAGCAGAACCCGGAGCAGTCAGAATCAGAGACAGAACAAGGTGGAAGGGTGGCTGCCAGGGGCTGGGGAGTCGGTGCGTGATGGGCACAGAGTTTCGGTTCTGCAAGATGGAGAGAGCTCTGCAGACCCATTGCACAACACTGTGAAAGCCCTCCACACCGCTGAGCTCTAGCCTTAAACATGGTGAAGACAGTAAGTGTTATGTTGTATCTGTCTTATTACAATTAAACAAACTCTAAAGCTAATGAAAAAAGGAAGGGGGTCAAAAGGTACCAACTTCCAGTTATAAAATCAGTAAGTCACGGAATGTAACGTGCAGCGCGGGGACTACAGTTAATCGCGCTGTGTTGTATATTTGAAAGTTGCTAAGGGGGTAGATCTTAGATGTTCTCATCACAAGAAAAAAAACTTTGTAACTGTGGTGAGGGGTGTTAAGTAGACTTATTGTGATGATCCGTTTTGCAATACACACAAATACCAAAACATGTTGTACACCTGAAACCAATACACTGGTATGTGTCGATTAGAACTCAATTAAAATAAAACATACATAACACACACAGGCTAGAGGAAAGAAGCAGCAGCAGCCAGAAGCAATCCTGGGTGCACCTGGGAGACACCGGTGAGGTGAGTAGGGGCAGGTACAGACCCGGGGGCTGAGGAGGGTTTCATCCCCAAGCCCTGAGCCCTGTGCTGGCAGACCCTGCTCCCATCACAGTCCCAGGGAATAGAGTGTCTTTCCTACCTGTGTAGTTTCCCTGAAAAAATGTGGGTGGTCATCAATTGTGGAGCGTCTGAGAACGAAAGATGTGATGAGGCGCAGGGTGGGCTTTCGCCCTTTACAGGAGCTCCTTAAGTGAAGGGATGGGGCTTTCCAGCTTCCCCCAATCTCCTTCAGAAAAAGGATTCCAGGACTGACCTCTCCTTCCCCCACTGCCCTGAGGGATCCAACCATCCCTCCAGCACTCACAGGACACATTGAGCCTGATGGTTCTCTCCACGGTGCTCTGAGCTCCTGGCAGGGACACCCGACAGGTGAGGTTGCTGCCATGGTCCTGCAGTCTCGGGGTGAGGGTCAGCACTGAGGAGGACACGGTCTGGGGGTCCAGCCGGTCCAGAGCACCCCCTACCCAGGAGAAGGTGAGAGGTCTTCCCCCTTCGCAGAATCCCGGCAGACTGCAGGTCAGGTTTTGGGGGAAGCCAGACCTCAGGGGCTCCAGAAAGTGGATGTCCGGTTTCTGTGTCAGGGCTGAGGAGGAGAGAGGGAGGTGCCTGGGCCCTGGGCTAGTGGGGACCCAGAGTGTGACCCTGAGAGGGACCAGGGCCTCAGGGCACAAGCTGACCCCAGGCCCGCATGTCTCTTCCCACCATCCTAGCCCCCAGACCTGGAGCAGGGAATGTTCCAGTGTCCTGTTCCTGTTCTAAGATGGGAGTTTCCAGGTCCCAGAGCCCTCTCCTGAGGCCACTGCCATACCTGCCACCTTCAGGGTCAGCTTCTTATCTCTGTAAGTATATCTCATGTTATCTCTCTCCACTCGGAATTGGTAGACTCCCTGGTCGCTCGTCCTGGCCTCTTTGATTCTCAGGGAGCAGTTGCTGTCCGGGGGGTTCCCGATGAGGTGGAATCGGTCCTGGGTCTCTGTCTTCACCTTTATCCTTCGGTTATTTGTAGCCACAGGCTGGGAATTGTATATATTGTCCCCATCCCGGAACCAGTACATATATGGGATCCCAGGGAAAGACCACCAGCTCCAGGGGTAGGAGAAAGAGCAGGGCACGTCTGCACACAGACCCTCCTGCACTGTTACTGATTCCTGCACTCGGAGCTCATACTCTGCATCCTCCTGCAGGGACCCTTGGGGGACACAGAGGCTTGGCGGTGGGTCCAGCCCACTCCCACCTGTGCCCAACCCCCCTCCCTTGGCCCACTTACCCCCCCACAGCAGGGGCAGCAGCAGCAGCAGGGGTAGCATGTCTGCAGCCACCAGGGCAGGAACGTGGGTGTAGATCCCTCTGTCAGGGAAGGAAATGCCCTGAAGGAGGGGGTGAGGCCGAGGAAGCCCCAACAGGAAGCAGTGTGTGACAGAGCTGTGGTCACCATGGATGGGGAATTTGGGCAGCAGGGGCCATGGTAGGGGGGTGAGGTGAGGGCTAAATCATCCCATCTCGCCTCTCTGTCATTTGCAGGTGGAGCCTGTGAGCTACTGAGATGGTGAGAGGCTTGTCTAGGGGGATAAGGCCCCAGAACTGCAGTCCTTTCTCATACACCTTAGGTTTTCTTTTCTTTTCTTATTTATTTTGGGGGGTGGCACAAGCAGAGGGAGGGGCTGAGGGAGAGAGAGAAGCAGACTCCCCAGTGAGTGGGGAGATGGAGGTGGGGTTCTATCCCAGGAACCCGGGATCATGACCTGAGCTGAAGACAAATGCTTAATGGACTGAGCCACTCAGGCGCCCCTCCTCATGCACCATGTTTGCACAGGGAAGAGAACACTACCTCACCAGCTCCCTGGCATCAGAGCCTCTGGGCGCTGGAAGAGATCAGAAGCAAATGCATTATCACATGATGGAGCTCTAAGGAGAGGCTCCCAGGCTGAGGGGCCAGGTGGCAGGGTCTGCCCCTCTGTCAGAAGGTAAGTTCTCAGGGACAATTACATCAGGTAGACGTGACTTGGTCCACAGTAGTTACAAGGGATGTGGTTCCCACCAGTGACCCTGGGGCCTCCTGACCCCATGGGTTTGGGTCCCCCGTCCCACCACTGTGCTCATGCCAGGCAGCTTCAGACTCTGGCCTTGGTGTTGACGCAGGATTGACCTGAGAGCGGGGCACTTGGAAGGTAGTAGTGACCGGGCTTAGGACAGTGTCTGGCACTGAGCATTAATTCATCCAAATGATGTTTCCTGGACACCTTGCATGTGCCAGGCCCTATTTTAAGGCTGGAGATACAGCAAAGGGTCAGCTCTGAGGATGGAAAATAGGAGTCAGAAACTAGTTAGAAGATAAACAGTTAATAAAAAATTAAAATGCACTATCTCTTAAAGAGTGATATATTTTAAGGGGAGGGGGGGAAACCCAAACAGTAAAACAGAAGAGGAATCTTTGAAGACTGCTGAAATTAAAAAAAAAAAAAAAAAAAAAAAAAGTACCTTCTCACAGAGAAGGTGACATCTGAGTGAAGACACAGAAGAAGCGAGAGAGGGATCCCTGGGTGGCGCAGCGGTTTAGCGCCTGCCTTTGGCCCAGGGCACGATCCTGGAGACCCGGGGTCGAATCCCACGTCGGGCTCCTGGTGCATGGAGCCTGCTTCTCCCTCTGCCTGTGTCTCTGCCTCTCTCTCTCTCTCTCTGTGTGACTATCATAAATAAATAAAAATTAAAAAAAAAAAGAAGAAGCGAGAGAGAGCCTGTGGAACCACGATAAAGGAACCGGTTATGAAGGAAGAGTGCACACAGAAGTCCTATGTGGGAATAGATGTGGTGTGTTGACAGACAGCTGGATGACAGCGTAGCAGAGTAAGCCATGGGGAATATGGGAAGGAGACGAGGTCTGGGAGGTACCTCAGGTCAGTTTCTGAAGAGCTCTGGAGGCTACTGTAAGAACTTGACTTCTATTCCAGGTGTATTAGTCAAGGTTCTCCAGAACCCAGAGGATCACATCCTCTGCATAGACACAGAAATCTATTGTAAGGGATTGGCTCCTGTGATTATGGAGGTTGACAAGTCCCAAGATATGCAGTTGGCAAGCTGGAGACCCAAGACATCTGAGGGTGAGTTTCAGTCTGGAGACCAGCTGGCTTGAGACACAGGAAGAGCTGACATTTCAGTTCAAGTCCAATGGCACAGAAAAACTGATTCCTAGCTCAAAGGCAGTGAAGCAGGAAGAGTTCCCCTTACAGGTGGAAGGGTCAACCCTTCTCTTCTATGCAGGTCTTCAACTGATTGGATCAGGATGACTACACTGGGAAGGACAATCTGCTTTACTCAATCTACTGATTTAAATCATTGGCCATCTGGAGGTCAAAGGAGCAGGACTGAAAGTCCCAACATTTCACTCAAAGGTCCGTTCCCTTAAAAACCAGCCCCTGGGGATCCCTGGGTGGCGCAGCGGTTTGGCGCCTGCCTTTGGCCCAGGGCGCGATCCTGGGGACCCAGGATCGAATCCCACATTGGGCTCCCGGTGCATGGAGCCTGCTTCTCCCTCTGCCTATGTCTCTGCTTCTCTCTCTCTCACTGTGTGCCTATCATAAATAAATAAATAAAATAAATAAAAAAAAGCAGCTCCCATCCCCAAAAGCTATCCCAAAGTTGCTTTATTAACATAACAAAACACACTTTTATTGCTTTCATCACTTAGTAAATTCCAAGGGTTTTAGGAGCTCTGTGCCAGAAGCACGACTGGGAGGACCAAATATACATATTTCTTATTATAAATCACAAGTACGGAGGGATGGCAGTACAGGACTTGAACTGAAAAGGAACAGGGTGTGATTTGCTATTCCCTGACCCCTTGCTTGCTGGACGGAGCCCAGACTCCTCCAGGGCTGTTGTGGTGCCCGGGTTGTGAGATGGGAGCACCAGGGTCTGAGTGGACATGGTGGATTGGCGGAAAGCTGATGGCTCGCAGTATTTCTTGGTGCATCAGATGCATATTGACAGGGAAAGAGAAAGATCAACAACACCGATGTGTTTCTCCTGAGTGGTTGCAAGCACCAAACTGCCATTGCTGGAAAAGGGAAAGCCTTGAAGAGAATTTTTTTTTTTTAAGATTTTATTCATTTATAAAAAAAAAAAAAAAAAAAAAAAAAAAAAAAAAAAAGATTTTATTCATTTATTCTTAAGAGACAGAGAGAGGCAGAGACATAGGCAGAGGGAGAAGCAGGGTCCCTGCAAGGAGCCCGATGAAGGACTTGATTCCAGGACCCCAGGATCACGCCCTGAGCTGAAGACAGACGCTCAACCACTGAGCCACACAGGTGTCCCTTGAAGGGATTTTTAAAGAGGAAAATCGGGAGCTCAATTTCAGACATGTTGGGTTAGAGATGCATGTATGACATACAAGTGGAAAATCAACAGAATATTTGCTCTGTGGGTCTGTAGTTTAGAAAAAGTTCCAGCTAGACCCATGAACTTGGAGTGCCACCACACAGATCGTATTTAACCATGGGCCTGAGTGAGATCATACATGGCACGAGCTAAAACAGAGAGGAGGTGAGAACCATCTCCATTGGGCATCAAACCAACCTTTCTGCTGAAAACAACCAAACCCTGAGGGAAAATCATGGTAAATCTGAAAACCACTGAAGGGCTGACAAGAGAATTTTCACTGTGAAACTGAGGACAGGCTAGAAACCCAGATAGGGAACAGAGGCACCAAAGCTACACATTTCCTGAGAGAATTTTTTTTTTTTTTTAGATTTTATTTATTTATTCATGAGAGACACAGGGAGAGGCAGAGACATAGGTCCGATGGGGGACTCCATCCCAGGACCATGAAATCACAACCTGAGCCGAAGGCAGATGCTCAACCACTGAGCTACCCAGTTGCCCATCCTTGAGGGAATTTTGAACATGGATTTGGGACTTAACTGTCCTGAGGATCAAAGTCAGACTGTACATCAGGTGGGGAAGGCTCAGGACCTGTGTGCATATCCAACTCCCTGCACACCCCCAGGCTCTCTCTGGGGACAAGCTGGAGCAGGGCAACCTCACTCCGCCCTCTGGGGTTATCCCATCATTAGCAGAGAGGGCAGAAGCATCTCTAGGCTGGGGATCCAGACCCTGCCCTTCCTGCTCTGACTCATCTATTAGGAATGTGAATACAGATAAGACCCATGAGTGGGAAGGAAGTTCCCGCCAGAGACCACAATATATAGATATAAGGACCCTGCTTGAACAGAAAAGGAAGTTTCCCCATAGCATTTCCAAGGAAGGATGAAGCCAGACCTGACAACCACCAGGCCCACAGGACATGGACTGATGGGAAGCCTCTGTCCCAGCCTGAGGGTTCAGCAGCCCTCTGAGGGCACCTAGGTGGGTGCGGAAAACAAATTCTCAGGGTGAGATCTGCACCTCCAAGCTTCAATCCAACCCATACATCTTATAGCCCTAGGAAAGCTTGTCCTCACTCCCACTGCCTCCCCTACATTCCCAGATTCTCCGGGGTTCCCTCATGACTGTCTTCTTATGATTGTTTTATTGTTTTATTGTTGGTTGGTTGGTTGGTTGGTTTTTTGACTGTCCAGACCCTGGTTTTACCTCAAAGCAGCATCTTGGGGCACCTGAGTGATTCAATTGCTTGGGTGTCCGACTCTTGGTTTCAGCTCCTGTCATGATCTCAGGGTCATGGCATCGAGCACCACATTGGATTCCTTACTCAGTGACGAGTCTGCTTGAGATTCTCCCTCTGCCCCTCCCCCTGCTCTTGTGCACTCTCTCTCTAAAATAAATACATAAATCTTAAAAAGAATTTAAGTAACATCTTGATTTCTTTTTGGAGAATGAACATTCTCCCATCATCAACCCCATTCTCTACTTCAGGGGTGAGCCTATGAGCCAACACTGATCAGTTGGCATATTTTATCACTGATAACACCCATGATCAACTTATTAGCTCCTAGATGTGCTTATATCCATTTTCCTCTAAAGAGTTTCTAGGACTTTTGCTCTACCTTTGGGAAAAATAGCTGCCCTCCTTTACCTGGGGTCTTTGAATGGGGAAGAGTCAAGCCTGGAGCTGTCAGAGTCCAATACCAGGCTAGAGCCTGCCTGAGAACAATGCCAACAGATGAAAGCAGAGCTACAAGGGGTAGCAAATTTTTATAAAGGATTTCGGTGACATTGACTAAGCTCTAGAACCCTCTGTGCCAGAAGCCAGTGTATTTCAAAACTCTTCAGCTAACAAAGTGTGATACTGTGATTTATAATAAGAAATATATATTTGGTTATTGTCCCAGTTCCTGGCACAAATGTCCTAAAACCCTTGGATTTCTTAAGTGATGAGAGCAGATAAAGGTGCCTTTTGCTGTGTTAACAAGGTAACTTGGAAAACACCTAAGGATGGGGGCTGGTTGCCAGGGGAAACAACCATACTATTAGAATGTTGGGACTTGAGGCACATGGTGGCTCATTGGTTAAGCATCTGCCTTCGCCTCAGGTTATGATCCTGGGGTCCTGGGATGGAGTCCCATATTGGGTTCCCTGCAGGGACTCTGCTTCTCCCTTTGCCTATGTCTCTGCCTCTGTCTGTGTCTCTCATGAATAAATAAATAAAATCTCAAAAAAAAAAAAAAAAAAAGAATGCTGGGACTTCCAGGAAGGGGAAAGGAGCTGGAGGTCAAATTCAAATGCCAAGGGCCAATGATTTAAGCACTCAAGCCTATATAATGTAGCCTCTGTATAAACCCATATGGAGGAGGTCCCGAGAGAGCTTTCAGATGAGTGAACCAGAAGGCATCCCAGGTACCACAGTGCAGGGTCCCAAACTCCACAGGATCAGAAAAGTTCCTGTGTTCAGGACCTTATCCTATGCACCTTTGATCTGACTGTTAAATTATATCCTTCCATATCCTTTGTAATAAATTGGTTACCTCATGAGTAAACAGGTTTCCTGAGTATGTGAGCTGCTCTAGCAAATTAACTGAACCCAAGGAGGGGATCCTGGGGGCCTCTGATCCATAGCCTGTGGGTCAGAAGCACAAATGACAACCTGGGACCAATGATGGGACTGAGCCCTTAACCTGTGGGATCTGAGACTGTTTCCAGGTAGCTAGTGTCAGAATTAAATTGAATTGTAGGACACCTAGCTAGCGTCAGAGAATTTCCTAAATGTGTAAGGAAAAACCCCCACATGTTGGTATAGGGAGAATTGTAGTGAGTTAATACATTCCCCCCCCTCCATTAGGCCAGTTTGAACTAGACTCATCTTTTTTTTTTTTTTTTTAGATTTTATTTATTTATTTGTTTTAGATTTTATTTATCCACGAGAGACACACAGAAAGAAGCAGAGACATAGGCAGAGGGAGAAGCAGGCTCCCAATCCCGGGATCATGCCCTGAGCCTGAAGGCAGCCGCTCAGCCACTGAGCCACCCAGGTGCCCCCAAACTAGATTCATCTTACATGCACCTGAAAGAGTTCTAACACAACCTCTCTCTTAACCATGGTGCCCACACTCCCTTACCTACTCTGCTTCAGCCCCTGAAGCCGCCCAAGCCTCCTCACGAAACTCAACTCCAATTTCACAGCTTATCAGCCTGTCATGTACTTCTGGGAAAGACACTGATGTGTGTTCATGCTTTTTAATCAGCCCATCTCGGGCAGCCCAGGTGGCTCAGCAGTTTAGCGCCACCTTCAGCCCAGGGTGTGATCCTGGAGACCTGGGATCGAGTCCCACGTGGGGCTCCCTGCGTGGAGCCTGCTTCTCCCTCTGCCTGTGTCTCTGCCTCTCTCTCTCTCTCTCTGTCCCTCATGAATAAATAAATAAAAAAAATCTTTAAAAAAAATCAGCCCATCTCTGATGCCCATCAGTATAAGACAAACATGATCAAAACCAGCTGTAGAAATAAATAAAGACCAATCTTAGCTTGCATTTCCACAACAAAATATCATAGATAGGCAGTTTAAACAAAATGGAAGGAGGGACATGATGGAGAGGGAGTAAGAGAGAGAGAGACCAAGGGAGCATGCCCACCAGTCTCTATTTTTCCTCTTGGGAGAACATTAATCCCATCATGGGGGCTCCATCCTCATGACCTCATCTAAATTTAATTACCTTCCAGAGGCTCCACCTTCAAATATCACACTGGGGGTTAGGGCTTCTACATATGAATTTGGGGGTGGAAGGACACGAACATTATAACCAATGAAATGAGAGGGGGCAGAAGCCTATTTTTTCAGAGCTTGCTAATAGTAAAGGGAGTGGGCCATCACCACTTGCACTTGGGCACAGACTCAAAGGCACACAGAGGATTAGGAAAGCTTCACTGAGGAGAAAAGAGAAGGCTTCAGGTATATCCTGGTTGGAAGCTGTTGGCCTGGGGAAGCCAGAGGAGGGTTAGCTAGAAGTGAGGCACCCTAAATGACTAAGGTTATTTAAGCCACATGTATGTGGCTAAATACTCTGGTTGGTCTTAAATTGGAAGCAGAGACAAAAACCAGGGAAGCTATCAATTATTAATCAAATCCTGGCCGTGTGGGGCTGCTTGATACAGGGGTTAGTGTTTGGCTTCCTGAATCAGAGACATGATCTGACTTCCTACAAGTCCGAATTGTCGATAGTAAGCTGGTTTCCTGGGCTGGTAGGCTGAAGGTTGTGTGTCAGACTTCTATTATTATATATGGTCTGAGTTTCCCCTATTTGCATATTCAATCTCTCACCATGTGGTGAAGCAATGTCCACATTTACAAAGGACCACAAAACCCGTCTTAGGGAGAAGACCTACATACTTATTTTTCAAAACAAATCAATGACCTTTTTTGGGTGTTTAAACAGAAAGCCCCGGATTCATCTGGAGGTTGGGCTAAAGAGTAGGCTAGTATTTCCCTGCCTGAAAATCATGAGAATCCTAAAACTGGCTGAGATAAACACTGAGGGCAGCACTGGAGGTGGTGGCCATGGAGGTTGTGGGGACTGAAGCTAGACTTCTCATGTGGCAGGAGATGCAGCTGATATGAGGCCCCCATGGGGTGGAGATGGACAGTGAGGATTAATGTCCCATTTACGTTGCTTCCTTTGTTGTGGGGCCATTCCCCACTGTTATCTCCAAATGTTTGGTACGTTATGCATAATACTATTGTATTAAAGTGCTAAAGATTGCAAGAAAGAAGTTTGGTTGGGTTTTTTCCCCCATATTGGGAGAAAGGACATCACAATGTGTGTGACAATTAGGAGAATGGCATCCCCAGTAATCTTCCTAAATAGTATGCAGAGCAGGCAATTTTGTATTTACTGTACTTTTGTGGCATGGGGGCTCCAGTTATATTCTCTAGATATCAAAGTCCTGGGGTGCTGCAGGATTTGGGGGACCTTTGGCTTGTGCTATGTGTGATGGCTAAAATCCCTGAGGATATCAATCTGATAACGAAATTTGGATATAATTGAAGGTGGACAAAAGGGCCAAGAATAAAGGTATAACCTCTGCATTGGGACACAGTCCGATGCAGTGAAGTGAAGCACAGGGAGGAAATGTTGTGAGATTCCACCTAGCACAGATATCAAACACAGGAATGACAAGAGTCCACACTTGACCAGCAGTGTGGTTCCAGGGTTAAGAGTAAAACCAGGCATCTGTGAAGAGTTTTCCCTTGACTCAGCTTCTAATGAATAGGCTTGATCTAGTTCGTATTTGTATTTTTTTTTTTTTTGGCTGGACCAATTTGGAATTTTATTTTTTAAGATTTTATTTATTTATCCTGAGAGACACACAGAGAGAGACAGAGACACAGGCAGAGGGAGAAGTAGGCTCCCTGCGGGAAGCCGGATGTGGAACTCAATCCCAGGACCCGGGAATCACCACCTGAGCCGAAGGCAGATGTTCAACCACTGAGCCAACCAGGTGTTCCTGGTTTGGAAATATTTTAACTAAAAACTTATGACACTTAAATACTGGGAGTTATTTCAAGATATTTCTTTCCTTGTCTATTCTTTAAGTAGTCTCCATGCCTAGCATGGATTCCCAATGCAGGGCTTGAATTCAAGACCCTGAGATCGAGACCTGAGTCGAGATCAAGAGTCAGCCATTTAACCAACTGAGCTATCCAGGTACCCCTCAAGATATTTCTTGAAAAATTGAAATATCTGGTATTCTCTCATGGTAGCAATCATCTGGAGCTGCACATGAACTGGCTCCCTTTATACCCCCACCATGCACAATTGCCTCTTTCCACTAACGCCAGATCCAGGTACTACTTGTCAGAAACTTACCCAGACACTTTCCTTATGCTAGTCTGCTCCAGTTATTTACCACATTGCCTTGTTATGTAGGGATTTGATTTTGGGGAAAAGCCCTTGGCATCTGTGGCCCTGGTTTAAGGAAGTATTAATACCCTTAAAATATCAAATATTCAAATTCATGAGTATAACATATCTCTTACTGAAGACTTCTTTATTTTAATTTTTTTAAAGATTTTATTTATTTATGATAGACACAGAGAGAGAGAGAGAGAGAGAGAGAGAGAGAGATGGAGAGAGAGGCAGAGACACAGGCAGAGGAAGAAGCAGGCTCCATGCAGGGAGCCCGACGTGGGACTCAATCCCTGGTCTCCAGGATCACGCCCTGGGTCAAAGGCAGGCACTAAACTGCTGAGTCACCCAGGGATCCCCCCTACATTTACTTTTTAAAAAATGTACTTTTAAAAAGAGGAAGAAGAAAAAGTGGTGAAAATAGACATCTTTGTCTTTCTCGGCCTTAGGGGAATAGCAGTCAATATTTCACTATTCAGCATAACTGAAACCAGTGCCGTGTAAGTACAGAAGATCCAATGCCACTCACCAAAACATTCCAGATGATAGTTTGCATTTAGTTTACACACAGGCTTCTAAAATAGTTTCAAGGGGCACCTGGGCAGCTCAGCCAGTTAAGCAGCTGTCTTCAGCTTAGATCATGATCTTAGGGTCCTAGGATCAAGTCCTGCATCAGGCTCCCTGTTCAGGAGGACACTACTTCTGCCACTCCCTCTGGTTGTGCTTTCTCTCTCTCTCTCTCTTTCAAATAAATAAATAAAATCTTAAAAAAAAAAAAACAGTTTTAATTCATTAGTCACAGTTTAATATTTGGAGATCTTTCATAATAATTGGAATGTCCACCCTCTCTTGAAACTGTTTATGATCTAACATTCCCATAAGACAGCAACCTGCTGAGGCTGAACAAGATATGTATGGCTTTATTGTGGGGCATTCTCCCAGCAATTGCTGTGGTTTCCCTGGAAATGAGGCCAAAGCCTGGGTACTGCTTGTCAGAATATGTGTCCCATTATTGTCCTTTACCCCATGTCTCCTACACTCATTTTCTATACTTGCCTTTCTATTGTAGAGGTTTAATTTTGCATCTGTTGGGAAAATAGAAGCACTGTCTCATCAAGCAAAAAATTCCTTTAGCCAGAGATTTAATTTCATTTCTCAACAGTGGATCCTGTTCAACCTGAGGCAGGGAGGCACTCAAAGCCCAAGCGTGCCCCCTGCTGGAAAAAAATGCACTTACCATGCTTGGTGGGTAAATTATGGAGCGAACAGGATTCCTGATTTAGATGCCTAACAATACTCTAACCCTCACTTTCAACACAATTTTTACAAATAATAAAGGAGAAAAAGAAGAGAGCATGGAAAAATTATAAAGAGAAGTGCTCAGCTGGCTCAGTCAGTGGAGCACGTAACTCTTGATCTTGGGAGTGAGTTTGGGCCCCACCTTGGGTGTAGAAATTACTTAAAAATAAAATCTTGGGATCTCTGGGTGGCGCAGCGGTTTGGCGCCTGCCTTTGGCCCAGGGCGCGATCCTGGAGACCCCGGATCGAATCCCACGTCGGGCTCCCGGTGCATGGAGCCTGCTTCTCCCTCTGCCTGTGTCTCTGCCTCTCTCTCTCTCTGTGACTATCATAAACAAATAAAAATTAAAAATAAATAAATAAAAAGATAAATAAATAAAAAAAAGATTTTATTTTTTAAAAGATTTTATTTATTTATTTGACACACACACACACACAGAGCACAAGTAGGCAGAGCAGCAGGCATTGGGAAAGAGAGAAGCAAGTTGCCCCCTGAACAGAAGAGCCTTATGTGGGGCTTGATCCCAGGAAGCCAAAGGCAGACACATAACCAACTGAGCCACCCAGGTGCCCCCTTTAAAATAGTATTTTAATTTTTAAAAAAATATTTTATTTATTTATTCATAGAGACAGAGAGAGAGAGGTGGGCAGAGACACAGGCAGAGGGAGAAGCAGGCATCATACAGAGAGCCTGACGTGGGACTCGATCCAGGGTCTCCAGGATCATGCCCTGGGCTGCAGGCGGTGCCAAACCGCTGTGCCACTGGGACTGCCCAGTATTTTAATTTATTATTCATTTCACCTTTTGGTTCTTTCCCCTGCATCCTGAACTTGGACTCTATGCCACTAGTTTTTACTTTCTGTGGGCCAAGTATTATATTTTATGCTTCTAAGTCCCATTTTAATTTTTCATTGTCATCATTTTCTCTTTAATAATTTCCCCTAGAGGGGTCCCTGGGTAGCTCAGTTGGTTGAGCATATGCCTTCAGAACAGGTCATGACCTCAGGGTCCTGGGATTGAGGCCCACCTGAGCCTCTCTGCTCAATGAGGAATCTGCCTCTCCCTCTCCCTCTACCCCTCCCCCCACTTGTGCTTGCATGCGCTCTCTCAAGTGTGTGCTCTCTCTCAAATAAATAAAATCTTTTAAAAAATAATAATTACCCCTAGATTTATTAGTTCCATTTGTATTGTTTTCTTATCATTGCTTATATGTTTTCTTTAATTTCCTTATAAGGGGAAAGCTGCTACAGCCTATGAATTTTTTTTTTTTTTTTTTTTTGGCTTCATGAAAGTCTTGCTATGTTAGTACTATCATTGCAGAGTATATGATAAAATATGTTTTTGGGGTGCCTGGCTAACTCAGAGGGAAGAGCAGTGACTTGATCTCAGGATCATGAGTTCAAGTTCCATGTTGGGTACAGAGATTACTAAAAATAATAAGCAAAGTTAAAAAAAAATCTTTAGGGGATGTCTAGGTGGCTCAGCAGTTGAGCGTCTGCCTTTGGCTCAGGGCATGAATCTGGAATCCCGGGATTGAGCCCCGCATTGGGCTCCCTGCATGGAGCCTGCTTCTCCCTCTGACTATGTCTCTGCCTCTCTGTGTGTCTCTCATGAATAAATAAATAAAATCTTAAAAAAAAAAAAAAAAAAACCCTTTTGAATTCTACTTACCTACTTACCTGTCAGGAACATAAAACCAAAACCAACTTAAATGCTTCCTTCTAAAACACTGCATTGGCCTACCCTAAGGCCTATTCCTTGTGGGTAAGGAGAACAAAGACAAAAAGAAATGTAGATAAATTAAATTTCCTTATAACTCGCAACCCATTGACAAACACTTGAGGTAGGCAGAGAATGACCTTCCTCCAAGAACTTCCAACTGTTTTAATGTTAATACTTTGCTGGAGGCAAAAAGCAACCTTGGCTTGACAATAGCTAGGCCTCCAGGATTCTGGAGTCTTTAACATATAAAAGTCTTTAACATATGAAAATCCTTTTGGAAACTTGCTTTATCTCTACCCCTTGCAACTTAAAAATACACAATTAGGGCTCAGTGGGTGGCTCAGTTGGTTAGAAGTCTGACTCTTGATTTCTGCTCCTGTCATGATCTCAGGGTCAGGAATTTGAGCCCTACATCAGGCTCTGCACTGGGTGTGGAGCCCGCTTGAGATTCTCTCTCCCTTTGTCCCTGCCCTAATCTCAGGCTCTCTTTCTCACTCTCTAAAAATAAAAAATAAAATAAAAATAAAACCTTAAAATAAAAAGTATATAATCATTACTCCTCACAACCCTGGTGCAGCTCTTTCTGCCCATAAGTCTTGTCCCCATACTTTCATAAAACCACCTTTCTTGCACCAAAACATCTCAAGAATTCTTTTGTGACCATTCACTCTTGGACAACACATAAAATCACATCACCTGGACCACTTCTCTCTGCCGTCTTTACTCATTCCCAAAGCAATTTATTCCAGTCCAAAGTCTTCAAATACTATCAGATATATTGATAACTCCCAAATGTGTATCCTTCTTCTGGTCCTGTCCCCAAAGCTCCAGATTCATCTATTTAATTGTCTGCTTGGGTATCTAATATGAACCTTAAACTCACCATGCCCAAGCCTTACTCTAGATTTCTGATCCTTGCCCTCTCTTCCCACAGTCTTCCCCATCTCAGGAGAAGTTAACTCCACTTTGCAGGTGTTCAGGTCAAAGATCTTGGAGTCCTCCCTCTCTCCTCTCCTCATTCACCCTACATCCTGTTAGAAATCACCTCAGTTCTGCATTCAGAATATATCCAGGATTCATCTCCTTTTGTCTCCTCTCCTTCTCTTCTCTTCTTTTCTCTTTCCCTTCTGATTGGTAGGGCTCAGGTGTGACAGAGAAAGATGGATACCTGTGCAGAGAGGTGGCTGGGAATGGAGTATCTCAAACACAGTGAGGAGGGTGTTCACTCAAGAATGTCATAGAGGAATGTCAGGACCTGAGCAAGATGAGGAGGGCATTTGCTTGTGTTTGCTCTCTGAAATGACTCAGCAGGATGATGAGAGAATCCTAGGTGGAGTAGGGTGGGAACATCCCAGCAGGGAAAGCAGAACCAAGTGGGATAAGGAGGGCAACCATACTGGGTAGGAATGGTGGCTGAGAGGGAGAGCTAGTTACACTTAGGGGGATTGATGAAATAAGTAAATATATTATGAATAATGGGAAACAGATTTCTCAATTTCATAGAAGGAATTTACATATACAGAAAGCAGAAACTAGAATGATGCATATGGTTTTAGATTGGAACTGCAGGTAAAGGACTGAATACATGGATTTTAATATTTATTTTGCAAATGAATTAATGAATGTGTGCAGACAAAAAACATGTTCCAACAAAGTCAGGAATAAGAGCGTGACACCTGTTACCACAATTATTATTTAACATTCTAACAGTGGGGCTCTTGGTTGCAAAGGAAACCAATTTGGGTTAACTAAAATGAAAAAAAAAAAAAGGGAATTCATTCATAGGACGTGAGGCAGCTGACAGTTTGGATGAGAAAGCTAAAGTACCACATTTAGAAAATGGGTCAGAACCCAAGGAAACAATGAAAAGAGAATCATCACTAAGTTTGCCTAGGGACAGCCTGGTTTAGTGTCAAGGCCATTCAAATGAGCACTGACCCATTCTTGATGTCTTTTTAAAGTCTCAGTGTGAGTTTAGTCAGACACCTGCATGCTGGCCATGAGTTTTCAGGGAAAGCAAATGTCTAGCATTTAGGTCCTTAACAGTAGGAAATGGGACCTCAACAACAATGGATTTCCCAAAGAGAGAGAGAGAGAGAGAGAGAGAAATCAGCTGCTCAGTGCAAACATGGTTCTGATGGTGCCAGCCAAACACAGTTACAAAACAGAACCAAATAAGAAGTATAAATGCTAGGAAGGATATATCCTTATTTTTTGCAATTAGTGTGATTGTGTACTGGGAAATCCAAGGTTAACTGAAAAAAACTATTAGAAACAATATGATAACCCATCAAGGTGTCACATTACAATTTTTCAATTTCAGCACTATTGACATTTGGAACTGGATGATCCCTTGCTGTGGGGAGAGAGGACACCCTGAAGCATATTTAGAAAATCTCTATCTTCCACTCACTAGATGCCAGTAGCAAGCCTCCTGGCATTCAGGACAAACAAATGTCTCCAGATGTTGCCAAATGTCCCCAGGAGGGAGAACAAAATTGTCTCCACTTGGATTGGGTTGTTAATTTATAAAAATCATTAACTTTTTTACACTAAAAAACAACCAGTCAAAAATGATAATCAGAAAATATTTTCTGTTTATACACAAATTACCTTAAAATCATATTAAATCCAGCTAGAATAGCATTGTGTATGGTGTGAGATACAGATTTAATTTTACTTGTTGATTCTTCATAAGATCTTGATTAGTATATTTATCTTATATCTTGCCAAGTCAAAGAACTTGATAATGAGTTCTGTTTCTCTGTGAAGTCTCTTGGGTTTTCTAGATAAAGTATCATATCACTTGCAAAAGACCATTTTGTCTTTTCATTTCTCATATTTACATTGTTTCTTTCAATTTCCTATCTAGCTATCTTCCCTAGCACTTCAGAAGCAATTATAAGTATGTTAATAGTGAGATTTGCCTTGTTACTGGCATAAATGGGAAGACTTTAGAATTTCACTATTATCACTGGGACACCTGGATGGCTCAGTGGTTGAGTGTCTGCCTTTGGCTAAGGGCATGATCCCGAAGTCCCGGGGTCGAGTCCCACTTCAGGCTTCCTGCATGCAGCCTGCTTCTCCCTCTGCTTATGTCTCTGCCTCTCTCTCTCTCTCTCTGTGTGTCTTTCATGAATAAATAAATAAAATCTTTTTTAAAAAAAGGAATTTCACCATTATCACTAATGACTCTTAAATTTCTTTAGTACTTGGGATGGCTGAGCTCTGCTGGATTTGATATAATTATTTTCTAGATATTCTGAAATAGTGATTTTGACTTTTTTCTTTGGCTTACTGTCAAAGAATGTTTTTCTTCCTTTTTGCTGTGTATATGTGTGATTTTTACCATTTTGTGATAGATACAATAACTCATTATATATGAAATAGGTCCTCTATGTAGCTATAGAGCACCTGAAATATGGCTAGTTGTGACTCAATTACTATTCAATTTTATTTCACTTTAAAATTAATTTAAAATATTTTTTTAAGTAATCCCTACACCTAACCTGGAGTTCAAACTCATAACCCTGAAATCAAGAGTTACATGCTCTACCAACTGAGTCAGCCAGTCACCTCTCACTTTAAATAATTTAAATGCACATAGCCATAGGTGGCTACTGGCTACCACATTAGACAGGACAGCTCTAAAATTTCATTTATTTTTATCTACCCATTTTATTGAATCTACCCTGGCCAAGACAGCTGAATTAAAATTTTAGTACAGGTCAATATTTGTGTATTTCTCATGTTCTGTGGTTTTTGCTGTTTATTTTTAAAAAAGATTCATTCATTCATTCATTCATTCAGGAGAGACACACAGAGAGAAAGGCAGAGACATAGGCAGAGGGAGAAGCAGGCTCCCTGCAGGGAGCTGGATGCAGGACTTGATCCCAGGACTCCGGGATCACGGCCTGAGCCAAAGGCAGACACTCAACCACTGAGCCACCCAGATGCCAGGTTTTTACTGTTTAAGTTGTGATGCTATGTTATACAGTATGTAGAATATCATGGCCGTTAGATCATTCTTGTGTAATACATCTCTTATCCTTATAAAGTGTCTCTCATCATCCTGTTTATGGCTTTTTGTCCTAAATTCAACTTTGCTGTATATTAAAATTGAAGCCCTGCTTTCTTTTTCTTTCCATTGGTCTAATTTGCCTTGGCTCATCTTTTCATTTGCAAACCTTCAGAGTCAATTTGTTTAAACATGTCTCTTATAAAGCCAGGAAATAGTTGGGTTTTACTGTGTGATCTGATGTGATAATTGCTTTTTAAAAAAATATGTAGAATAAGCACATTTAAATTCATTCCTATGACAGATACATTTGACCTTAGTTTTATCAGCATTTTAGTGTTATGCTTTCTGGTTTTATTGCTTCTTTTGAAATTATATTTCACAATATGGTCTATGTTTTCTTTGCATTGAGATGTGTGTGTGTGTGCGTGTGTGTGTGTGTGTGTGTGTGATTGTGTGGTCTTTCTCCACTATGAGTTATGACAGAATTAGAATCTTTCCACTTCCTCTCATTCCCTCCACACCCAATTTTAGTTGATTTTACTGTTTTTCTTTTTTTTTTTTTTTTAAGATTTTATTTATTTATTCATGAGAGACACAGAAAGAGAGAGAGGCAGAAACACAGGCAGAGGGAGAAGCAGGCTCCATGCAGGAAGCCGGACATGGGACTCAATCCCGGGCCTCCAGGATCACGACCTGGACTGAAGGCGGCGCTAAACCGCTGAGCCACCCGGGCTGCCCCTTTACTGTTTGTCTTAGTGCTTCTGGTTTTTACTTTTAAACCAGTAAAAGACACCAGATGAGTATCTTAAAATACTCATCCTCCTGTTTGATTGATCTACTTTAGTGTTTTATTTTACTCTTCCTGTGAAAACTTAAGAAATCCTTTCTTCTACCACTTTCCATCTTTCATTCTTTCAATTTTTGTCAGTATATTATTCTTATAGGCAAATGGCTTATAATACTTCTGTTCTGTGACAACAATCCCCATCATTGCTTTACTCTGAGTCCAACAGGTAAGTAGATTGGTTATTACTGGGTTCAAATTCATTGTTTTGTAGTGGGGCTGGTCCACTTGGCTGGCTGCCCCACAGCTGTTCTCTGCTCTCTTTACTGTTCTTACCTCCTGCTGTAGAGACTGAAATGGCAAGAACCTAGTTCTCCATATTTATTTAAATGATCTTTAATTCACTATATAGACAGTTTCTTCCACTGAAGCTCAAGGAGGTGGTCACAGGCTGGTCTAGGCATATATGGTTCCTACACTCTACAATGACAGAGCAAGTAGGATCCTTTCTCTTTCCTGTCATTCATTTACCAAATCTCTTAGAAAAGTAATGAAGTGTGTTTATTTGTTTGTTTTAATGTGGTATAAGAATATACTATAAATCTAGTGTTATCAAATTAGTATAATATTGGAATAGGAATAGAAAAATAGATCAAAGGACACAGTAAAGTATCCACAGCAGATCCAAGTTGGCATGAGAATTTTAAATATGACAGTTGTAACAGTCCTATTCAAATGGGAAAGAATAGTTTATTTAACAAACATGCCTTGGCTAAACAGACCTATCTGAAAATATACTAAAGCTGGACTCCTATCGCAGCTCACATCATATACAAACAGGCATGCCAGATTTAAACATTTTTTATTATTTTTATTTTTATTTTTTAAACTTTTTTTAATTTTTATTTATTTATGATAGTCACAGAGAGAGAGAGGCAGAGACACAGGCAAAGGGAGAAGCAGGCTCCATGCACCGGGAGCCCGACGTGGGATTCGATCCCGGGTCTCCAGGATCGCGCCCTGGGCCAAAGGCAGGCGCTAAACCGCTGCGCCACCCAGGGATCCCTAAACATTTTTTAAAAGTCATAAAAGTATTAGAAGAAAATCAAGGCAATTATGTGGCTGTGGAGATAACTTTCTTAAGCAGGAAACTCAGGATCCCTGGATGGCACAGCAGTTTAGTGCCTGCCTTTGGCCCAGGGTGTGATCCAGGAATCCCGGGATCGAGTCCCACATCAGGCTCCCTACATGGAGCCTGCTTCTCCCTCTGCCTGTGTCTCTGCCTCTCTCTCTTTCTGTGTCTCTTATGAATAAATAAATAAAATATTTTTTAAAAAAGGAAACCCAAAGCCCTGAAAAATAGTCATGTGGCTATATGGATATAAAAACTTTTGCCAGGGGACACCTGGGTGATTCAGTTGGTTAAGCATCTACTTTCAACTCAGGTCATGATCTCTGGGTCTTGGGATAGAACCCCACACCAGACTCCCTGCTTAGTGGGGAGTCTGCTTGTCCCTCTCCCTTTCTCTCTGTGATCTCCTTCACTCTCTCTCAAGTAAACAAGTAAAATGTATTTTTTAAAACCCCCAAAACTTTTGCCAAGAAATAGACTCTTAGCTATAGGCAACAAACTGACAGTTACCAGATGGGAGGGATTGGAGAGATGGATTAAATAGAGGATGGGGATTAAGGACGGCACTCATGATGAGCACCAGGTGTTCTATGGAAGTATTGCATCATTCCATTCTTTTTTTTTAAGATTATTTATTTATTTATTCATGAGAGACACACACAGAGAAGCAGAGACATAGGCAGAGGGAAGAGCAGGCTCCATGCAGGGAGCCCAATGTGGGACTTGATCCTGGAACTCCAGGACCATACCCTGTGCTGAAGACAGACGCTCAACTGCTGAGCCACCCAGGCATCCCTGAATAATTCAATTCCACACTTGAAGCTAATATTACACTGTATGTTAACTAACTGTATTTAAATAAAAACTTTGAAAAAATAAAAAATAAATTAAAAAACTTAAAACTTAAAAAAATTTAAAACTTTTGTATGGTAAAATGTACCAAAACCATAATCAGTGTATTAAGGGTCAAGGATAGTAGATTTTTCAATACTGATGGCTGATAAACAATCAAGATCTACATTCCTACCAGATGAAAAAAAAAAGATGATCTAATAGAAAATGGACTAAGAATGAGAATAAAGAACAATGCCAAGGGGCAGGGGAAGATGGCAGAAGAGTAGGGGTCCTCAGGTCACCTGGTCCCACCAACCTACCTAGATTTAAAGAGAGGACAGCTGGAACGCTACAGAGAGAAGGGTTTTACTTAGGTCATGGTTGATATTCTTGACTCAGCCCACTCATACAGCCACTCTGCACTGAGCAAAATGACTAGAAGGAAGAATTCACCACAAAAGAAAGAAGCAGAAACAGTACTCTCTGCCAAGATATACAGAATATGAACTACAATTTAATGTCAGAAGCCAATTTAGTAGCACAATTATAAAGCTACAGGTGGCTCTGGAAAAAAGCATAAAGGATTCTAGAGACTTCGTTACTACAGAATTTAGATCCAATTGGGCCAAAATTAAAAATCAGTTAAATGAGAAGCAATCCAAACTGGATGTCCTAACAACTAGGGTTAATGAAGTGGGGAAAAAGAGTGAGCGACATAGAAGACAAGTTGATGGCAAAGAAGAAAGCTGAGGAAAAAAGAGAAAAACAATAAAAAGACGATGAGGAAAGGTTAAGGGAAATAAATGATAGCCTCAGAAGGAAGAATCTATGTATAATTGGGGTTCCAGAAAACGCCGAGAGGGACAGAGGACCAGAAAGTATATTTGAACAAATCATAGCTGAGAACTTCCCTAATTTTGGGAGGGAAACAGGTATTCAGATCCAGGAGATAGAGAAGTCACCCCCCCCCCAAAATCAATAAAAACTGTTCAACACCTCGACATTTAATAGTGAAACTTGCAAATTCCAAAGATAAAGAGAATATCCTAAAGCAGTGAGAGATAAGAGATTTTTAACTTATATGAGGAGAAATATTAGATTAACAGCAGATCTCTCCACAGAGACCTGGGAGGCCAGAAAGGACTGGCAGGATATATTTAGGGTACTAAATGAGAAGAACATGCAGCCAAAAATACTTTATCCAGCAAGGCTCTCATTCAGAATAGAAGGAGAGATAAAGAGCTTCCAAGATAGGCAGAAATTGAAAGAATATTTGATCACCAAAACAGCTCTTCAAGAAATATTAAGGGGGACCCTGTAGAAGAAAGAGGAAGAAATAGAAATAAATAATCCACAATAACAGGGACTAAATAGGTATTACAATAAATAGAAAGAAATAATCCACAAAAACAGGGACTAAATAGGTATTACAATGACACTAAATTCATATCTTTCAACAGTTACTCTGAACGTGAATGGGCTAAATGATCCCATCAAAAGACAGGGTTTCCGACTGGATAAAAAAAGCAAGACCCATCTATTTGCTGCCTACAATAGACTCATTTTAGACCTAAGGATACCTCCAGCCTGTAAATGAAAGGGTGGAGAGCTATTTACCACTCAAATGATCTTCAAAAGAAAGCTGGGGTAGCAATCCTCATATCAGATAAATTAAACTTTATCCCAAAGACTGTAGTAAGAGGTGAAGAGGGACACTATATCATACTTGAAGGGTCTATCCAACAAGAAGACCTAACAATCATGAATATTTATGCTCCTAATGTGGGAGCTGCCAAGTATATCAATCAATTAATAACCAAAGTAAAGACATACTTAGATAATAATACACTAATAGTAGGAGAGTTCAATATGGCACTTTCTGCAAATGACAGATATTCTAAGCACAACATCACCAAAGAAACAAAGGCTTTAAATGATACACTGGACCAGATGGATTTCACAGATATATACAGAACTTTCCATCCAAACGCAACTGAATACACATTTTTCTCAAGTGCACATGGAACTTTCTCCAGAATAGACCACATACTGGGTCACAAATCAGGTCTCAACTGATATCAAAAGATTGGGATTGTCCCCTGCATATTTTCAGACCACAATGCTTTGAAACTAGAACTCAATCACAAGAAGAAATTTGGAAGAAACTCAAACACGTGGAGGTTAAAGAGTATCCTACTAAAAGATGAATGGATCCTACTAAAAGATGAAATTAGAAAAGAATTTAAAAGATTCATGGAAACTAATGAAAATGAAGATACAATGTTCAAAATCTTTGGGATACAGCAAAAGCAGTCCTAAGAGGGAAATACATTGCAATACAAGCATCCCTCAAATAATTGGAAAAAACACATACACAAGGTAAGCTCACACCTAAAGGAACTGGAGACAGAACAGCAAATAAAACTTACACCAAGCAGAAAAAGAGAGATAATAAAGATTCAAGCAGAACTCAATGAAATAGAGACCAGAATAACTATAGAACAGATCAACAAAACCAGGAGTTGGTTCTTTGAAAGAATTAATAAGATAGATAAGCCATTAGCCAGCCTTATTAAAAAGAGAAAAGACTCAAACTAAGAAAATCATGAATGAAAGAGGAGAGATCACAACCAATACCAAGGAAATGCAAACGATTTAAAATATGTATTATGAGGGCAGCCCTGGTGGCTCAGCGGTTTAGCGCTGCCTTCAGCCCAGGGTGTGATCTAGGAGACCCGGGATCGAGTCCCACATCAGACTCCCAGCATGGAGCCTGTTTCTCCCTCTGCCTGTGTCTCTGCCTCTCTCTCTCTCTCTCTCTCTCTCTCTCTGATGAATAAATAAATAATTTAAAAAAATAAAAAATAAAAATGTGTTATGAGCAGCTATATGCCAATAAATTAGGCAATCTAGAAGAAATGGATGCATTTCTGGAAAACCACAAACTACCAGAACTGGAACAGGAAGAAATAGAAAACCTTAACAGGACAATAACCAAGGAGGAAATTGAAGCAGTCACCAAAAACCTCCCAAGACACAAACGTCCAGGGCCAGATGGCTTCCCAGGGGAATTCTATCAAATGTTTAAAGAAGAAATAATACCTATTCTACTAAAGCTGTTCCAAAAGATAGAAAGGGATGGAATACTTCCAAACTCGTTTTATGAGGCCAGCATCACCTTAATTCCAAAACCAAAGACCCCACCAAAAAGGAGAATTATAGACCAATATCCCTGATGAATACAGATGCAAAACTTCTCAACAAGATACTAGCCAACAGGATCCAATAGTACATTAAGAAGATTATTCATCATGACCAAGTGGGATTTATCCCCGGGATGCGAGGTTGGTTCAACAGTCTTAAAAAAACCAACATGATAGATCACATCAACAAGAGAAAAAACAAGAACCAAAATACAGCAACCATTCCTGATCAAAACTCTTCAGAGTGTAGGGATAGAGGGAACATTCCTTAGTATCTTAAAAGCCATCTAAGAAAAGCCCACAGCAAATATAATTCTCAATGGGGAAACACTGGGAGCCTTTCCCCTAAGATCAGGAACATGACAAGAGATGTCCACTCTCACCACTGTTATTCATTGTAGTACTAGAACTCCTAGCCTCAGCAATCAGACAACAGAAAGAAATAAAAGACATTCAAATTGGCAAAGAAGAAGTCAAACTCTCCCTCTTCATAGATGATATGATACTGTACATAGAAAACCCAAAAGACTCCACCCCAAGATTACTAGAACTCATACAGCAATTTGTCAGTGTGGCAGGATACAAAATCAATGCCCAGAAATCAGTGGCATTTCTATGCACTAACAATGAGACTGAAGAAAGAGAAATTAAGGAGTCAATCCCATTTACAATTGCACCCAAAAGCATAAGATACCTAGGAATAAACTTAACCAAAGAGGTAAAGGATCTATACCCTAAAAACTACAGAGCACTTTTGAAAGAAATTGAGGAAGACACAAAAAGATGGAAAAAATATTCTATGCTCATGGATTAGAAAAATTAATATTGTGAAGATGTCTATGCTACCCAGAGCAATTTACACGTTTTATGCAATCCCGATCAAAATACCATGGACTTTCTTCAGAGAGTTGGAACAAATAATCTTAAGATTTGTGTGGAATCAGAAAAGACCCCAAACATCCAGGGGAATATTGAAAAAGAAAACCAGAGCCGGGGGCATCACAATGCTGGTTTTCAAGTTGTACTACAAAGCTGTGATCATCAAGACAGTGTGGTACGGCACAAAAACAGACACGTATATCAATGGAACAGGATAGAGAACCCAGAAATGGGCCCTCAACTCTATGGTCAACTAATGTTTGACAAAGCAAGAAAGATTATCCACTGGATAAAGGACAGTCTCTTCAATAAATGGTGCTGGGAAAATTGGACAGCCACATGCAGAAGAATGAAACTGACCATTCTCTTACACCATACATAAAGATAAACTCAAAATGGATAAAATATCTAAATGTGAGACAAGAATCCATCAAAATCCTAGAGGAGAACATAGGCAACACCCTTTTTGAACTTGGCCACAGCAACTTCTTGCAAGATACATCTATGAAGGCAAGGGAAACAAAAGTAAAAATGAAATACTGGGACTTAATCAAGATAAAAAGCTCTGCACAGCAAAAGAAACAGTCAACAAAACTAAAAGACAACCTACAGAATGGGAGAAGATATTTGCAAATGACATATCAGATAAAGGGCTAGTATCCAAGATCTATAAAGAACTTATTAAACTCAACACTCAAGAAACAAACAGTCCAATCTGAAATGGGCAAAAGACATGAACAGAAATTTCACCAAAGAAGACATACACACATGGCCAACAAGCACAAGAGAAAATGTTCTGCATCACTTGCCGTCAGGGAAATACAAATCAAAACCACAATGAGATACCACCTCACACCAGTGAGAATGGTGAAAATTAACAAGACAGGAAACAACAAATGTTGGAGAGGATGTGGAGAAAGGGGAACCCTCTTGCACTGTTGGTGGGAATGTGAACTGGTGCAGCCACTCTGGAAAACTGGGTGGAGGTTCCTCAAAGAGTTAAAAATAGAGCTACCCTATGACCCAGCAATTGCACTACTGGGGATTTACCCTAAAGATACAGATGCAGTGAAACGGCAGGACACCTGTGTGCAGTGTGCAGCCCAATGTTTATAGCAGCAATGTCCACAATAGCCAAACTGTGGAAGGAGCCTTGGGGTCCATCGAAAGATGAATGGATAAAGATGTGGCATATGTATGCAATGGAATATTAATCAGTCATTAGAAATGACAAATACCCACGTGGATGGAACTGGAGGGTATTATGCTGGGTGAAGTAAGTCAATCGGAGAAGGACAACCATTGTATGATTTCACTCATACAGGGAATATAAAAAATAGTGAAAGGTGAAAGACATTTAGGGGAAAGGAGAGAAAATGAGTGGGAAAATCAGAGAGGGTGACAAAACATGAGGGATTCCTAACGCTGGGAAACGAACAAGGGGTAGCGGAAGAGGAGGTGGACGGGGGGGCGGGGGGGTGGGGTGACTGGGTGACGGGCACTGACGGGGGCACTTGACTGGATGAGCATTGAGTGTTGTACTATATGTTGGCAAATCGAACTCCAATAAAAATGTGTAAAAAAATAAATAAAAATTTAAAAATTTAAAAAATGAGAATAGAGAATTCATAGAAAAGCAAATCCAAAAGGCTAAATATGAAAGAACTGCTCAAATTAACCAGGAGTTTGAAAAATATATATCTAAGTAAAATCAAGATGTCACTTTAGATGGCAAAATACAAAGAATTTGAACACCCTCAGCTGACATGAATGTGAGGAAAAGTACCCTTACGTATGGAAGCAATACAGCATCATCCATTAGCATTACATTACACATTCACTTAATCTCAATCATCCTATTCCAGAGACTCAATCCCACTGAGACAGAAATAGGAATACATAAGGATGATCATATAAGGATGTTTATGGTAGCATTACTCATGGTAGCAAACAAAACAAAACCCACAAAACTGGAGACAAATGGAATGTTCATCAACTGAATAATACCTGCATAAACTATATATACACTGATACCACTGAATACAAGGCAAATAAAAAAAAACATATCACAACAAATTGAATAAAGAAGCAGGTATGAAAATTCAGTTATCTCCCATTAAGCCAGATATTAAAGAGACTTGCAAAAATGTAAAACATCTCTTTACATCGATTTTTATTTTTGAAAATGTGTTTTTCATTAAATATATTAACTAAACATGTATGGGTTTTTCATTGTTATTTTAAATATATTAATGCTTTGATAATGATTCTCATTGGATGAGGATTATAAAGAAACTACAAACTTAATTAGAAAAAGAATTAGAGGGATCCCTGGGTGGCTCAGCGGTTTAGCGCCTGCCTTTGGCCCAGGGCGCGATCCTGGAGTCCCTGGATCGAGTCCCATGTCGGGCTCCCGGCATGAAGCCTGCTTCTTCCTCTTCCTGTGTCTCTGCCTCTCTCTCTCTATAATAAATAAATAAATAAATAAATAAATAAATAAATAAATAAATAAATCTGAAAGAAAGAAAGAAAGAAAGAAAGAAAGAAAGAAAGAAAGAAAGAAAGAAAAGAATTAGAGTGTGCCTTAGAAGTGGCTTAGTTGGTTGAAGGTTGACTCTTGATTTCAGCTCAGGTCATGATCTCAGAGTCTTGAGATCAAGCCCCATGTAGGGCTCCGCATTGGGCATGGGGCATGCTTAACATTTTTCCTCTCCATCTGCCCTATCCCCCTCTAAAAAAAATTTTTTTTTACATTTTAATTTTAAAAATAAGATGGTACTGGACCCCTGGGTGGCTCAATGGTTGAGTATCTGCCTTTGGCTCAAGTCGTGATCTAGGGGTCCTGGGATCGAGTCCTGCATCGGGCTCCCCACAGGGAGCCTGCTTCTCCCTCTGCCTGTGTCTCTGCCTCTCTCTCTCTGTGTCTCTCATGAATAAATAAATAAATAAAGATAAATAAATAAATAAAGATTTTTTTCTTAAAAAAAAAAAAAAGATGGTATATAGAGATGGATGGTACAATTGGGTAAGCATCTGACTCTTAGTTTTGGCTCAAGTTGTGACCTCACAGTCATGAAATCAAACCCTGCTTCAGCTCCACACTCAGTGGGGAGTCTACTTGAGAGTCTCTCCCTCTCTCTCTCTGCCCCTCCCCCTCTTGTGCACACATGTGCTCTCTCTTTCTCTCTCTCAGATAAATAAATCTTTAAAAAAAAGAAAAAAATATTATTTAAATATATAATAATGTTGGTAGTATTGTACCTCTTAAATTTTTAAGTGTTGTACCTCTTAAATTTTTAAGTGTGCAATACAGTGGTGTTGACTATAGGTAGTGTTGTACCATGGAACTCTAGAATTCATTCATCTTGCTTAACTGAAATTTATGTCAGTTGATAACTTTCCATTTCCTCTTTCCTCATCTCCTGGAAACCATCAATCCCCTCTTTGATTTTATGAATTTGACTATTTTAGATACTTCATATAAGTGGAATCATTCAGTATTTCTCTTTCTACGACTGGCTTATTTCAGTTAGCATGATGTCCTCAAGGTTCATCTATGTTTTTGCATATTGTAGGATTTCCTTTCTTTATTTTTTTTTAAATTTTTTTATGATAGTCATACAGAGAGAGAGAGAGGCAGAGACACAGGCAGAGACACAGGCAGAGGGAGAAGCAGGCTCCATGCATCGGGAGCCCAACGTGGGATTTGATCCCGGGTCTCCAGGATCGCGCCCTGGGCCAAAGGCAGGCGCCAAACCGCTGCGCCACCCAGGGATCCCGATTTCCTTTCTTTAAAGCCAAATAATATTACATCATATGTATATACCACAGTTGTTTTTTTAAATCCATCTACCTGTCAATGGACATTAACACATTTTGACAATTAATAATGCTGCAGTGCACGTGGGAGTGTATAACTCTTCAAGATCCCAATTTCAATATTTTTGGATAAATATCTAGAAGTGGGATTGCTGGATCACAGATAATTCTACTTTTAATTTGTCAAGAAAGTTCCATATTGTTTTCTTTCATTTTCTTTTAAAGATTTGCTTATTTGAGAGAGAAACAAGAGACCCTGAGCAGAAGGGGCAGAGGGAGAGAGAATCTCAAGCAGACTCCCCTCTGAGTGTGAAGCCTGATGTGGGACTCAATCCCAAGACCCTGAGGTCATGACCTGAGCTGAAATAAAAGTCAGATGCTTAACTGACTGAGCCACCCAAGTATCCCTCTATACTGTTTTCATTAACACCTGCACACTTTGCATTCCTACCAATGGAATGCAAAGGTTTTAATTTCTCCACATCCCTACCCACATTTGTTGTTGTTTTTGTTTGTTTGTTTTATTTTTTATGATAGCCATCCTGGGGTTGGTTGGGTCAGTAGTTGGGTGTCTGCCTTTGACTCAGGTTGTGATCCTGGTCTCCTGGGATTGAGTCCCACATCAGGCTCCCTACAGAGAGGCTGCTTCTCCCTCTCCCTATGTCTCTGCCTCTTTCTCTGTGTCTCTCATGAATAAATAAATAATATTTTAAAAATAGCCATACTGATAGGTATGAAGTAATGGCTCACTGTGGTTTTGATTTGCATTTCCACGATGATTATTGATGTTAAGCATTTTTTCATGTATCTGTTGGCCATTTGTGTCTTCTGGAAAAATGTCTATTCAATATTTAGCTTATTTTTAAATTGAATTATTGGGGCACCTGAGTGGCTTAGTGGGTTGAGTGTCTGTTTTGGGCTTAGATCATGATCCCAGGGTCATGGGATTGAGCCCCATGTCGGGCTCCCTGCTCAGCAAGGAGTCTGCTTATGCCTCTCTTTCTCCCCCTCTTCATGTTTGTTCTCTCTCTCTCAAATAAAGAAATGAAATATAAATAGATAGATAGATAGATAGATGATAGATAGATAGATAGATAGATAGATAGATAGATAGATAAAACTGAGTTATTAAGGCGGTTTTGGGTTTTTTGTTATTGTTGTTGTTCGTTTGGTTTTGTTTTACTCTTGAATTGTGGGAGTTCCTTCTATATTATGAAGATTAATTCCTTATCAGATATATGGTTTGTAAATATTTTTTTCCATTTCATAGGTTGTCTTTTCACCCTGTTGATTGTTTCCTTTGCTGTGCAGAAGTTTTGAGTTTGATGTAGTCCCACTTGTTTGTTTTTGTTTCTGTTGCCCGTGCTTTTGTGGTCATATCCATGAATTCATTGCCAAGGCCAATGTGATGAAGTTTTTCCCTATGTTTTCTAGGAGCTTTATAGTTTTGGGTCTTATGCTTAATTCTTCAACCCGTTTTGAATTGATTTTTGTGTATGGTAGAAGATAAGGGTCCAATTTCATTATTTTACATGTGGATATTCAGTTTCCCCAACACTATGTGTTAAAGGGATTATTCTTTCCGTATTGTGTATTCTTGGCACCAGTTACATAAGAAGTCAACATTAGGGAAAGTTAGAGAAGTATGTGGGAATTCTTGGTACTATTTTTGCAACTTTTCAAACCACTAAAATTAGTTCAACATAAAGAGTTAAAATTAAAACTGCATGGTGGTCTAACTTTGACATTTCAACATTAGAGCATGGGAACAATAATTTCTTGGCATTTTTAGCTGCTATTTCTTTTTCTCTGTTCACTGTACTGCACAGTTCTGATATTAAATAAAAGCTCACTTTGCCAGTAAAGGCTCCCCATGATAGTGACCTTACCACCACATTATTAAGCTTTCCTTCCTCACTAAGAGAAGTGATTAAAGGGAAGAATTCTTTCCTCTTCAGGAAAATTTGATCAAAAGGCAATGGTGTAATTTCATTAAAGATGAACCACAAGCTGAATCTTTGCTGCTTTTTCAACAGTTTCTGATGCAGATGTAAGATTGTTTCTCTCAAGATCCCTGGGTGGCTCAGCGGTTTAGTGCCTGCCTTCCGCTCAGGGTGAAATCCTGGAGTCTTGGGATTGAGTCCAACGTCGGGGTCCCTGCATGGAGCCTGCTTTTCCCTTTGCCTGTGTCTCTGCCTCTCTCTCTCTCTCTCTCTGTGTCTCTCATGAATAAATAAATAAAAATCTTTTTTTTAAAAAAAGATTGTTTCTCTCAGCTGTATTTTTTTGTGAAGTATTACCTAGAGAAAGATGCATGCAACTAATGTATTCATACATATATCATGAATAACTTTAAACACTCTTATAGACACATAGGTCAAGAAATAAAATATACACAATATTTCAGAATTTCTTCCATGTGTTCTCAATAACCCTTTCATCCCTCCAGAAGTTGGAAACATTCTAACTTATTGATAATCTCACCCTCACTCTTCTTTTTAAGGCTATCCCTTACAAGTTTTCTTTTGTCCATTTTCAAGGTTATATATTTATATGAAACAAGACTATGCATTCTTTTCTATCTTATTTTCTCCCACATTTTGCATGTGAGAGTTGTTACGTAGTTGTGTACCTCTAGTTCATTTCTTTTCCTAGTTGCATAGTATTCCATTGTGTGGACATACCACACTTTGTTTATCCATCTGATTCTAAGTGGACATTTGGATCACTTCCACATTGATGCCATGACAAATAAAGTTGCAGTGAACATTTGTACATGTACATCTGGTGTAACTGTGTGAGGAAGCAGGTCTCAGAATTTTTAGTTTCAGGACTCCATTATGTTATGAAAAAGAAGTATTGAGGGCCCTAAGAGCTTTTGCTTATGCAGGTTATATCTATGAATAATTGCCTTTTTAGAAATTAAAATGGGGGGTGCATGGTTGGCTCAGTCATTTGAGCGTCCCATTCTTGATTTTGGCTCAGGTCATGATCTCAGAGTCATGAGATCGAGCCCCGTGGCTGACTCCACGATGAGTGTGAAGCTTGCTTAGGTTCCTTTCTCCCTCTACTTCTGCCCCTCCCCACCCCTGCTCACGCTGTCTCTCCCTCTCTCTCTCAGAAAATAAATGACTAAATAAATAAGTAAATAGAAATAAAATTGGAGAAAATTTCAAAAGATTTATGAATTAATTCATTTAAAATCACATTTTAAAAGTACACATTAACACAATATATTTAATGAAAAGCACCTATATCTTTTCAAACAAAAGTCAATGAAAAGAGTGGCATTGTTCTACATTTTTGTGAATATTTTTAATGTGTGGCTTGATGGAACAGATTGTGGGACTTCCCAGCCTCCATAATTGCATGAGCCAATCAATTCCCTGTAATAAATCTCTTCCTACGTATCTATACCTTATTGGTTCTGTTTCTCCAGACAACCTTGACTAATAGACCCATCCTCCAAGGCTACAGGTTTCACTGGCTTCAGGTACCATTCTTCCCTTCCTTGTCCCATCAGGTCTGGGGGTAGTGTTAGCTCCCTACTGTTGCTTGTATTAGATCTCTCGACATCCCTTCCTGGACCTCTTAATCCTGTCACCCCTCTGTAACTAGTTATACCTCTATTAGTTTATGTTTAATTAGGCGCCTCATGGTCCATTAGTTTCCTACTGAGATTCTGACTGATAGATCTATACATTTACCATGTTCTTACTCTGAGATCATTTTCCTTTTGCAATTTAAGTAACTTCCTCCAGAGGGGGTCTAAGTATGCTTTTCCATTTGCCCTAGTACTAGTGTGGTACTGCTTTGTTTAGGGTCCCTTCCCTTCATTCCAGGTGCCTGTTGAAAACTACAACTCGTTGTCATAGTTAGAGTAAGCAAATGCTCATTGGTCAAAAGCACCTTGGAATGCTTTTCTTACTTCTCTGAGTTCTCACTTAATAAATCTTAGCTGGGGGAGCATTTGGGAGGCTCAGTGGTTGAGTGTCTTCCTTTGGCTCAGGTCATGATCCCAGGGTCCTGTGATCAAGTCCTGCATTGGGCTCCCCATGGGGACCCTGTTTCTCCCTTTACCTGTGTCTCTGCCTCTCTCTCTGTGTCTTTCATGGATAAATAAAATAAACAAACAAACAAATAAACCTTAGCTGAGAAATCCTCACTAGATTGTCACATCTTTCATGATTTTGTAAGAACTTTTTAGTATTTTATCCAGCGCTTTTAGTTGTTTTCAGCAGAAGGGTTGATCTAAATAACCCAGCCTGACATTACCAAAAATGAGAAAGCCCTGCCCTTTCACATGATTTTTTCCTAAGGTTTTTGCATGCACTTGCTATTTTGCATAATCATTCAGGAATAATCTGTTCTTAAGTCTTGAATGAGAAATATGACAATGGAATAAGGCCATTGATTTCCAGGATATCAGAATTGTATTCATTATCTAGTGCTGTGTAACAAATTATCCCAAAACTAAGCGCTTAAAAACACAC
The DNA here is from genome assembly GCF_048164855.1 of Canis lupus baileyi. Classification (NCBI taxonomy): domain Eukaryota; kingdom Metazoa; phylum Chordata; class Mammalia; order Carnivora; family Canidae; genus Canis; species Canis lupus. The sequence goes on along the minus strand of NC_132838.1, from coordinate 105,898,947 downwards.
TTATTTGGGCACCTGGCTGGCTCAGTTTAGAGTATGTGACTCTTGATTTCAGGTTCTTAAGTTCAAGTCCCACATTGGGCATTGAGCTTACTTAACTAAAAGAAAAAAAGAAACAACACATTTATTATCTTATAGTTTCTATGAGTCAAGGATCTAAGCATAGTTTACCTTAGTCTTCTGTTTCACAGTTTCTCACTAGGCTATAACCAAGGTGTTAGTCCAAGCTTAAAGTCTCTTCTGAAGGCCCTACTTGGAGTGGCTCACTTCCAAGTTCATTCATCGGTTTTGTTCAACATTACATATTGGATTCTGTACTGAACTGAGTGTCTCAGTTCCTTGCTGGCTATTGGAGGATTCCCTCAGTTTCTTGACACATGGGCGTTTCCAAAATGGGAGCTCACAAGATAGCCACTTAATTTATTAGTGCATGAAACCAAAGAAGGCAATAGAGAGAATTTGCTAGATAGAAGGCCTTGGCCTTTGTAATCTGATCTTAGAAATGAAATGACATCCCATTACTTTTATCATATCCTATTAGTTATAACCAAGTTGCTAGATGCCACCCACACTCAAGGGAGAGTTGGATTGTCCAAGGGCTTGAATATCAGAAAGTAGAAAACATTGGGGCCATTTTAGAAGGCTACCTACACTATAAAAATGGTGTCTGAATTTCCATCTGTAGCTCAGTTCTCAATAACTATGCACCAGTTTCAGCACCTTGTAGGAGGAGAACAATGGCAAACTTTTTATAACATGTATCACTATGAAATACCTCCACTCTCTGGCACCGGTGACTCAGTTGGTTAAGCATCTGACTCTTGGTTTCAGCTCAGGTCATGATCTCAGGGTTGTGAGATTGAGCCCTGTGTTGGGCTCCGTATGCAGTGTAGGGTCTGTTTGAGATGCTCTCCTTCTCCCTCCGCCGCTCCCCCAACTTGTGCTCTCTTTTTCAAATAAATAAATAAGTAAAATCTTGAATGAAAGAAAGAAAGAAAGAAAGAAAGAAAGAAAGAAAGGAAGGAAGGAAGGAAGGAAGGAAGGAAGGAAGGAAGGAAGAAAGAAAGACCTCCACTCTCAAAGCACATTGGTTTGGTTACTGTTTTAGTAGGTTTATCAAATAAACCAATAGGTCTGCAAGCAACTCTCAGTTGTAAGTCTTGCTACTTTAGTACAGTCATTGCAGAGTATGCTATCAATTCTCTTCTTGGGGCACCTGGCTGGTTCAATCAGAAGAGCATGTGATTCTTGATCCCAGGGTAATAGTTCAAGCCCCATGTTGGATATAAAGATTACTAAAAAAATAAAAATAAAAATAAATAAACCTCTTCTTTTGCTCAAGTAGGTGTTTGAACATGGAAGAGCTTCTTTGCCATTTTGTTTGAATACTCTATATGAATATAATTCCAGAGACTCTTGTATGTCATGAGTTTGATTTTGGCTGAAGAAGAATGATGACAGAGTAGTCAGCCATCTTTCTGCTTGTGGCTGGTAATTCTTTTACCTGGTATTAAACTCCAGTCACTTTCAGACACACAACTAAAGAGTGTGAACAAATCACAATAAGCCTGTAATTTCTAATTCCCTCACAGCCTTCACCATTTTTGTTCCATTATTAATGACAACACTGATTTTCTGCTTTACATACATTTCATAAACCATATTCACTATCTTGTTAACTATGCATAAGACCCAGAAATATTACAGCAACCTACTGGAAATATAGTTAAATTTATTATTATTTTTTTTAGTTAAATTTATTTTAAATCAGGTAAAAAGATACCTGATTATTTCTTATATCCAAATGTTTCATGTACAAGATCTAATAGTACATATAGTACATACAGTAATTCTCTGTACAGTTTAATAAGATCCAGAATAATTTTTCTTTTTCTATTTCTAAAAGTAGGTTCCATGCCCAGCATGGAGTCCAATGTGGGGCTGGAACTCATGACCCTGAGATCAAGACCTGAGCTGAGATCAAGAGTTGGATATTTACCTGACTGAGCCACCCAGGTGCCTTCAGAATTATTCAAAACATGTTTTCTAGAAAGAACTTGTGGGAATTATAGTTTGGGTACATTTTGAGAATCATTCATCTTCCACTTCTGAAAATGGCTGATAGTATTTTGCAGTCAATTTGGCAGCTTTGATTTAAGCTTTTGGCTTCAATAGACTCAAAACTTTATATATAATCTTTCAAAAGCATTCTTATAAAATATGTTGTTTTGAAGTTTGATTAGTGAGAACAACATGTATTTAGGGCATCTCATTTCTAACACTTTCCATTTTTCTCCTGTTCTTTTCATTCATTATTATGTCTGGATCAAAGATGTTTTATCATGGTTGTTATACATGATTTTAGAGTTTTATTTCCACTTCAAGAAATTTAATTCACCAAAGTTGTCAACCTTTTAAAATTCATCTTCATGGGGCACCTGTGTGGCTCAGTTGGTTAAGCTTCTACTTTCAGCTCAGTTCAAGATCACAGGGTCCTGGGATGCCTGGGTGGCTCAGCAGTTAAAAGTGTCTGCCTTGGGCTCAGGGTGTGATCCTGGAGTCTGGGGATTGAGTCCCACATCAGGCTCCCTACCGGGAGCCTACTTCTTCCTCTGCCTACGTCTCTGCCTCTTTATCTCTCTGTGTCTCTCAGGAATGAATAAATAAAATCTTAAAAAAAAAAAAAAAAAAGATCTCAGTGTCCTGAGATGGAGCCCCCAGGACAGGTTCCAAGCTCAGAATGGAGTCTGCTTGTCTGTCTCCCCCACTCTCTGCTCCTCCCTCTTGTGCTCTCTCTCTCTCAAATAAACAAATAAAATCTTTAAAATTCATCTTTACAAATGTGAAGTAATACTTTTGAAAATACAGTTAAATAACTAAAAAATCGACTGTAATTACTAGATTTTTAAAAATAGCATGAATGGTAGAATACAAAACAATTCTTCAAAGAAGGCAGCCTGCCATAAAAACGATGTCTGAATTTCCATTCATTCTGATCTTTGCTGTTTTGCCTTGTGTTATTATTTACATTTTACATTTGTCAATTCCAAGAGGAAAAAATTGTCTTCCTAATGGTGTCTAAATAAAACACCTTTAATATTCACACCAACATACTCTATTTCCTGATTTGTATAATTACACGGAAGTTCTCAAGATTTATTTTGGGCATGTAAAAGTCATGGTGTAATGGACAGATTTCCCCGTCTCAGGTTGCTGCTGGGGGTGTTGAGGTCTTGAAGTTTTGTGTGGCTACCCTCTCCCCACCTCCCAGATTGCCCTCAGGGGAAGGGAGCTGCCCCACCCATGGTCATAGCCCTTTCCTGGGGACAGCCCACATCCATCACCTGGTCAATGTATAATATAAAGACCTGGTCCCCTTGCCACAATTTGAGACACGTGCCTGGGGGCATTCAGCTCTAGCGCTGCCTTTGGGACCCGCTTAGATATCCTACTTCCCTCCACCTAACCCCTTCAGGCTGTTGAACCTTTCAGCAACTCCCAGTTAATATCCTAAACCCTAATTTCTTTTTAGAGACCTTTTCCTGAAAAACCTAACCTACAGTCTACAGGCTTTCACAATCATCATTAATTATTTCAGCATCTTACTCCTGTAATTATGTAATTACACACACACACATACACACACACACTTCAGCTGACTGATAAAATTTTAACCTTGAATGAATGAACAAACAAGATTTTCACTCCATATTACACCAGGGTGTTCAAATTTGAAAGTGACTATTACGATCTTCAATTAGGAACCACCTGGCTTGTTCAATATCCCTAACGCTATTATGCTGGTTAGAAGCAATGGTAACCCAACTGATCACATACTCATTGAATCCAGCAAGCTCAGGGATACTAAGAATAACCTTCAATCTGGCATTCAGTGTTTCAACCCTCAAAAGACTGAACGAAGCCTGAAGTCAGAAAAATTTGAACAAGTGCAGAGGCCAAAATGGAATTTTAACGCAAACCAAATACACACACACACACACACACACACACACACACGCATATGCGTGGGCGTATGTGTGTTTACTTAAGCACCTAGTATGGAAACAGATTAACATGGATATGGTTTGCTTTTTAGAATTTCTGTAACAAATTACCACAAACTGGGTGGCTTAAACAACAGCGGTTTATTCTTTCATGGTTGTGGAGGTCAGAAGTTGGATACCAGGTGTCAGCTCCCTTTGATAGCTCCTTCCTGACCTCTTCCCACTTCTGGTGGTGGCCGGCAATCCTTGGCTTTCCTTGGCTTGCAGATGCATCATCCAGATCTCTGCTTCCACCTTCAAATGGCTTTCTTCCTTATGTGTCTCTTTTGTATCTTTGAATCTTTCTCTCTTTATAAAGATGCCAGCCATTGGATTTAAGGCCTCCCCTATTCTGGTATGACCTCACTGTAATTTGAGTGCATCTATAAAGACCCCTAAATAAGGTCACATTCACAGATACTGGGGATTAGGATTTCAACATATTTGGGCAGGGGGCGCATAACTCAATCCACGACAGATACCATACATGTTTCAGGGTGGAGAGGCACCTGGGGAGTGGACAAGAAGGGAAAAGGTAAGAAAAGGAAAGCAAAGAAAAAAGGGAAGAGGAGGGGGAAGAAGAATGTAGTAAAAATATTTCCATAGGTATAAATTGTCCCATTTCTATAAAATGCTGTGCATGTGTATGCAGAAATTAAATAAAGAGCTAGCTATTTTTTGTAGGAATAATAACAACATAATCCTATATGGCTTACTATGTGTCAGATCCCGCTTTAAGTACTTTACATATATTAACTCCTTTAATCTTCATATCTCAACCCTGTGATGTAGGTACTGTGAATTATCACACCTATTTCACTGATGACAAAATTGAGGTGTAAAGAGATACAACTAGGAAAATGGCTGAGCCAGAATTTAAGCCCAGCCAGCCTGGCTTCAGAATCTGCTTTTAAACACCTTGCTATATACAATATGTCTATTCTTGGAAAATAAAAACTTTCTATGTGTGTACAAATGCTTGTATATTTTAGAAGACATAAAATAAGGTGTCAAGATAAAAGTGAAGGGGAAAAAAAAAGAGTGAAGGGGCTGGCTCAGTCCATGGAGTGTGAGACTCTTGATCTCAGGGTTGTGAGTTTGAGCCCCACATTGGGTGTAGAGATTACTTTTTGTTTACTTAGAAAACAAAATCTCAAAAAAGGATTAAAAAGTAAAATCTTGGATTCTAACCAGTTCTGTTGGGGGTTGGAGGTCACAAATGAATGAATGTTCAGATTGGTCTGTGTTGGATCACATGCCCAGACTACACGTTTTGGAGGAGGAAGGGAGGGAGCATTAGTGCTAGAACATTCTTACTAGTCTTGTAGAGTGGATTTCTCACAGGAAAGAGGCTCCATTACTAGAAGAACGGGAAGTATACAAGAGCCCCATCCACTCATCTCCTTGAACCTCTCAGAACCACCTTCCCTACCTTTTTGCAGAGATGCAAAGAACAGAGCAGCTAAAGGCCCTTCACTATTCAGAATAGAAGAAATGGGGACGACCGGGTGGCTTAGCTGTTTAGTGCCACCTTCCGCCCAGGGCGTGATCCTGGAGACCGGGAATCGAGTCCCACCTCGGGTTTTCTGCATGGACCCTGCTTCTCCCTTTGCCTATGTCTCTGCCTCTCTTCTCTGTGTGTGTCTCATGAATAAATAAATAAAATCTTAAAAGAGAGAGAGAGAGAGAGAGAGAAGAGAAGAAATGGCCTTAATGGAAAGAAACGGGCTGTGGAGAAATTCTGCCCAAAATTCACACGAATCCCCCCCACCCCCACCCCAGGTCCAGTAAAAGGTTAATAAAGGGATAAAGCTTTGTCTTCTCCATACACACACACAGAAAAGGCGCAGCTGTCCTCAATTTCTGTGAGGGGCAAGTGTCCATCTCGGATTATTTATTTATTTATTTTTCCCAAAGATTTTATTTATTCATGAAAGACAGAGAGAGAGAGAGAGAGAGGCACAGACACAGAGAGGGAGAAGCAGGCTCCATGCAGGGAGCCCAACGGGGGGACTAGATCCCGGGTCTCCAAGATCACACCCTGGGCGGAAGGCGGCGCTAAACCGCTGAGCCACCGGGCTGCCCCATCTCGGATTATTTAATGGTGCAATGGGAGCATGTTGCATTTGGATCATCTGGTATTTTGGATGCTCTGCCAGTCTAAGGATTATTGCACCTGTGGGGATTAAGTGGTGCTGTAGGATTATCTTGAGTTTGGAGTTTAACCCCCATGTGGAAGGATTTTCTGGAGGTACAGGAGGATTATCTTGGGTTTGAGGTTGATCCTTCACATGGAAGGATTCTCTGCTACTCTGATGTTCTTCATGACCTGAGGCCTTCTTTTCTGTAGTATTAATCAGTGAGTTCTTGACTCAGACCTACTTCAAGGCAGGTATCTTCCTGGCTAACAGTTCCTATTCTGGGAACTTGGGGATGGACTTGTGATGATGGGTGGGCTGTTTCTATTTTCCACTGGCACACTGTCCCAAGGGATAATAAGAATGGCAAAATTTGTATCTCAGGAGTGGGAGGGACTAGTGGTCCCTGTGTCTTAGGGGTATAGGAATTAGGGATGTTGTGTATCAGGGATTAACAAGAATAAACTTGTATGCTAATGTCTGATGCTTGTATGCTAATGTCTGATGATAATGGGGCCTTTGTGCCTCCAGGGTTGATGGGAAGGTGGGTCCCGAGTTCCAGGGACTAATGAGAACAGTGTCCTTGGTCCAGGGGGCTGATGGGAAGGTGGGTCTGGAGTCTCAGCGATTGGTGGCAATTGCATCAATTGAGTCTTAGGTACCAAGGGATTTGCGAACTCTGTATTATCAGGGAATGATGGAAACAGTGGTTCCTGTGACTCACTAATCAATGGGAATGGAGGCCTTATGTTTCAGGAACTAATGGGAATTATGTTCTTTTATCCCAGAGGCTTAAGTTCCAGTTCCAGCCTAACCCATAGAGCCATTTGTTATTCATCCATCCCTCCATTCATTAGCGAACATTTTCCTAGGCCCCTACTCTGAGCCACACCCTGTGCTGGGTGATAGTGAGGACACAGAGATGACTCAGACCTAGATCGTGCCCTCAGTGAATTCCCAGAGCCAGACTCAGACATGGAGAATCACAACATGACGGGATCAGAGCCAGGGCAAGGCGACAGTCCGGTCCCGACTACAGGGCATCTGGGGTAAATGCAGAGTGACAGTAATTCTGGATATCAAATCAAGGGGCAAAAGTCCTTTTTATCCTATGTAGGTTTGTGTGCATGACCAGTCTAAACTGAGCCAAATACTAATCTCGAATAAGTTGCATGTTTTTTTTTGCAGACAGCTCACCTCCCAAGAAAAGGCATAGAACTTGGAGTCAGAGAGGCCTGAGTTCAAACCTAACTCTGCCATTCATTCACTTTGTGAGTTTGGCTAACTTACTATGCAGGACCTCGGTTCCCTCATCCTTACACGGAGATAAAACAATTCCAATAGTTAAGACTGCTGCGATGACTGAATGATCCAATGTATAACAAATACCTAGCCCACACCGGTCCTGAACTAGACATTCAATAAAGGGTATGTGTTGTATGTGTTGTCATCATTATTGTTCCTTTTTTTTTTTTTTAAGATTTTACTTATTTATTCATGAGAGACACACACAGAGAGAGAGAGAGAGAGAGGCAGAGACATAGGCAGAGGGAGAAGCGAAAAGTGGGACTTGATTCCGAGTCTCCAGGATCAGGCCGTGGGCTGAAGGCAGCACTAAACCGCTAAGACACCGAGGCTGCCCAATTATTGTTCCTATCACTAGTAATTAATAACAAAATTTAAAAGACCTAGAAGCAAGTATTTATCAAATATCTGAGTTCAGAGGCTTGGAAGAAATCAGTAAAAAAAAAAAAAAAGCAATTTACATATGCATAAGCATTAGCTTTTGTATACCAAAAAAAAAAAAAAAAAAACCAAAAACAAAAAACAAAAAACCTGGTGCTTATTGGATAAGCACGAATAAGTAAATATGCAATGGAATACTATACAGCCCCTAAAATGAAAGAAGTAGCTCTGTAAGCGTGGATATAGGAGGATCTTCAAGATAGAGTGTTAAAAAAAAAACCAAAGAGTAGGATTATGTGATGCCAGCTGGGGACAACAAAAAGGAGGTGGCTTAATATATGTGCACAGATGTATAGAACATGTCTGAAAAGATACACGGGGCACTGGTAAGCATAAGCCGATTCCAGCCAGTACTGAGTGCCTGGGGGACAGGGTGGAAGGGAAATGCATTTTTCACTGGGAGCCCCAGAACCCTATACCCACCACTGTCTGCATGTCGTCCCTAAATGTCCCCTGGCCCACGAGTCCACGGAGTTCCAAGCTGCGAACGGCACCTGTCCTCTCCTGTCCCCCCTTCCTACTGGTTTCCCCTTGGGAACAACTTCCGTCCCCTCAGTTCCTGAGCCAGACTCCTGGGTGTGGTATCTTCTTCACCTCTTCCCTCCCTATCAACCCCACTGTCTGTCGGTGCTCAGCCCCACCTGCCTCCTCACATTCTCTGCCCCACCCCCTCCTTCGGGTCCGCAAGGTCCCAGCCCCAGCTCGGGCATCCTCCCCCTGCATCCATCCCCCACAGGGCCCCAGAGGGGACTCTCTGACGCCCAGATCCGACCACAACCGTCCATGGCTCCCGGTCACCCCCGGGAGAAAGTTCCCAGCCTGGCCTTCCAAAGGCTCGCGAGCCTGGCCCCGCCCACCACCTCAGCCGCATCTTGGGCTCCTGTCCTCTAAGGCTCGAGGCAGACCTGACTGCTTTGCGGTCCTCCCGGAATCGCCCTCGGTTCCCTGCCTTCAAGCCTCCTCCCGGAACGCCCTTGCTGCGGCCAGCCCCCTTCTCAGCCACCCAGATCTAACTTCTCCCGATTCTCGGAGGTCCCTTCCGCAGCCTCCAGCTGAAAGGACCCCTTGCGCCCCTGGGCTCCCACGGCCGCTGGCCTCTGGCTCTGTCATACCCCGATCGCCCTGGATTGGAACTGCCTGCGTCTGGGGCTGTCTCCTCCATCATACTGTGAGCTCCGTCTGCAAGGGGAGATATGGGTCTGATTCACCTTTGGGGCCCCAGTGCGGGCAGCGGGCGGGGCGGGGGGGAACCGAAGCGGAGGGAGGAGAAGGAGGCTGGGAGGGCAGGAAGGGGGAGAGCGAGGAGGGGAGCAGACCCCGCTGCGGCAGGGAGGGAGGCAAGGGAGGAGGGGGGGCGGGAGGAGGAAGAGGAGAGACACCGAGACCTAGACCAGGAGGAGAGAATGCACCGCGCGGGAGGCGAGGGAGCAGAGGTGGAGGGCGCGGGAGAGAGCGGCGAGGGGAGAGCCGGGCCGGCCGCGGGAGGTGGAGGGAGGGAGAAGTGGAGCGCGGCGCCCCGCCGCCCCGGCCCCTTTTGTCCCTTCCCTCCGCCCTGCGTCACGCTCCCGGCCGGCCTCCCCGCGCTCCCTCCCCCGCCCGCGCCTCCTCCCCGGGGCTGGATGGAATTTTTTCCCCTGGACCGGGGCCAGCTCCGGGGCCGGGGGAGGCAGGCCGGGCCGGGCCGGCGGCGGGGAGGGGCCGGCGCGGGGGCGCCCGGGGAGGGGGCCGGCCCGCGGGGTCCCGGGCGGAGACGCGGGCCGGAGGGAGTCGGGAGGAGGGAAGGAGGATGCCGGGGCCGCCGGGAGGAAGGGGAGAGGCCGTCGGGCGGCGGAGGCGGGGAGAGGATGGAGAGCGGGCGGCGGCGGGCCCGGCTCGGCGCGGCCTGGGGGCTGGCCGGGGAGCCCCTGCCCTCCGACGCGGGAGCCGCGGAGCCGTGAGTCTGCGGAAAGCTGGCTGGGGAGTGGGGGTGGGGAGGGGGGCTGGGGCGCGGACCCGGGGTCCCAGGAAGAGGAGGAGGCCGCGGCGGCCTGGGGTTCTGGGTTCCTGGACGAGGAGGGGGCTGGGGACCCAGACTCCCGGATCCTGGTTGGAGGGGGTCTGGGGGGGCCTGGATTCCTGGGGTCCGGAGGAGAGGGCGGGGAAGGGCCCCCGGATTCCAGAGGAGGAGAGAGCTGGGGCCGGGGTAGCTGGATGCGGACGGAGGCTGGAGGACGCTATGGCAAGATGCCCGCCCGAGCCCTCTGGGGAGGTGGAGGGAGAGTGGTTGGCCTTGGAGGTGCCTCCGGCAGCGGAAGGGTTAACGTCTGGCTAGAGGGGAGGGGGAGGGGCAGGGATGGGGCTGCGGGGCTTTGAGGGGTCAAGGGTGAGCCGTGCGAGGTGGGGGCGGAGGGGGGGAGGTTGTCTGGGCTGCCAGACAGGCCAGGGTCAGCGGCGGGGGCAGGGGATGTCTGGCGGAGGAGAGGCCCAGCATCCAGGCTCCCTTGGGGACCTGGGATTCCAGGCCCCAGCCCCCTCCTCCCTCAGACCTGGGAGTCCGCAACCCAGCCCCCTCCTTGAGAATTTCAGAATCCGGACCCTCAGCCCCCTTTCCCCCAGGACCCGAGAGAGTCCTGGCCCCCGGCCTCTTCTTCCCTCATACCTGCGAGTCCACACCCCAGCCCCCACCCTTCACGGAACGACAGAGTCCGGGCCTCTGGCTCCTTTCTCCCCCGAACCCAGGCGTCCCCACCTTCTCTTTAAGCCCCAGCTGGATCCCAGCCCTCCGGGGGTTAAGGGGGCGGGGCCAGCTGGTTGCCATAGTGCCAGACTGTTTGGGTCTGCTCTCTGACCCTTGGGGGCTCCCCAGGGTCTGCAGAGAGGGGGAGGGGGACCCAGACCTGAGGGAAGTCCAGCGCCAACCCCTTCCCCAAATCGGGCCTCTGGGCCCGGGGAGTTCGTGTCTCCATCAACGCCGTGTCCGGTGACCTTGAACCAGTCCTGACCCTCGCGTCTGGGTCTCAGTTTCCCCAAGGAGGAATCTGTTGGTGGAGTGGGGAGACGCTCGGGTCCGGCAAATCTTTAAGATTCTCAGCTCCCCTCTCACCCCCTCCTCAGGCCCCAGGCAGCCCCGGGGCATGCTGGGAACCCGGCCTGGGCTCTGGGCCAGGTTGTGGGGGGGCGGGGGCAGCCTCCTCCCTTCCCCTTCCTCCCCACCTTGGCCTGACTCTCGCCCCCGCCTGAGGGTCTGGGAGGTTGGGAAGGAGGGAAGGGGGGATGAGAGCCGGACCCGACTCTGGCCCCCCATCTCCAGCTCTCCTCCGCCCCCTGCCCGCCTCTCCTCCCCCTCCTCAGCAGGTCGCTACCCCAGCCCTGGGCCCCTTCTCGAACCACCCCCACCCCACCCCCAGCTCCAGACCTGGCTCTGAGCTGGGAGGGGGAGGGAGAGAGGGAAGGAGAAAGAGAGAGAGAGAGAGAGAGGCAGAGAGGGGGCGAAGAAGGGAGGGAGAAAGAAGGGTGGGAGGGGAGAGCACGGAGGAAAGAGACAGAGGGAGACAGAGATGTGAGATAGAAAGAAGGGAGCCGGCCAGAGACAGAGACCCTGCGGAAGAAAGAGACTGAGAGAATGAGAGACAAAGAGCGAGGGAGGGAGGTGGACTAGGGAGGAAGAAAGACAGAAGGGAAAGAAAAAGAATGAGAAAGGAGAGAGAGGGAGAGGCCATCTGCGAGGGAGAGCGCCGGAACCACGGAGGGGAGAGGAGGACGAGAGCCGAAGCGGGAGCAATGCGGAGCCCGAGAAACAGACGCAGGAGGAGGTGGAGACCAGGTAAGCCGCGGGCTGACTGCGAGACCAGGCTCCGAGACCAGGCGCAGCAGGAGGAGAGAGCCGGGGAGATGGAGCTGGAGCGTGGGACCGAGGCAGCAGGACAGCCAGCACTGGCCAGAGGGACTGACCAGTGACCCGCAGGTGCTCGAGCTCAGCTCAGCCCTGGGCCAGGGACGCTGGGTGCCTGGCCGCCGCCCACCAGGCCTGGCTCCTCCCACTGGCCTGACTCTGGCCAAGCTTCTCTTCATCTCTGCAGCCGCCAGCCAGCGCCAGCCAGCGGACAGCACCTGGCCAGGCCTGGGGCAGTGTCAGTGCTCGGGAACCATAGTCATCATCATTATAAGTGATGGGAGGCTAAAAGAAGACATGAGAGAGGGGGAAAATATCCAGAAAGGTTTGAAGGCTTCCTGTCCCTGCCTCCACCCTAGTCCCGGATTCCAGAATCTGACAGGTAGGTAGGGAGCTGCTTGCCCAAGGGACTGAGCTCCGGAACAGGTGAGGTTCCCTCTGACTCCACATCCAGGGAGCCAGGCTCCGCCTTCCCCAGGGAAGCAGGCCTGATTGGACTCTCAGGGCCTGAGGGAAGAGGGGGCTGCCCAGACATCTGAGTCTGAAAGAGGAGGGTCCACTGGCCTGGACTCCATGCACCTTTGAGGAGGAAGGGGCTAGGGGCCTGAAACTCCTGGGTCTCTGCTGAGGAAGGAGCCAAGGGGCTGATTCTTGGGTTCCTTGGGAGGAGGGGGCCGGGGGCCCGGATTCCTGGGTCCTGGCACCCACCCGTAGAACCGACCTTGCGGGGCCTTCGCCGCACACAAGCTCGAGTCTGTGGGTCTGTGTCGGGGGCTCACCATCGCGGCTGGGGTCTTCCCGGCCCTCCCCACCCTCCCTGGCCCTCCTGGCCCCCATCTGTCCCTCCATCCGTCTGTCTGTCCACCTGCCGCGCCCCCCGGGCTGAGGTAGGAGGTTGTATAGTTGAGGAGGACACCCACGGAGATCACTATACGGCCTCCTAGCTTTCCCCAGGCTGCGCCCTGCACGGGACGCCCGGCGGGGACCCCAGCCCCTGACCACTGCCCCATGCCGGGGGACCCTGGGAGGAGGAGCTGGGCTTCTCGCCTGTCCTGTCCTTGCATCCCCTCTTCCCACTGCCCTCAAAGAGTTCCTCTCCCAAGAAGAAACCTCTACTTCGCTTTCTCTATCTCTCCATCTCCGCTGTGTCTCTGGAGTCTTCTGTGGGTCTACACAGCAGCCTCTCAGATTGTCTCTCCATCTCTCTCTTATTGTGCTTTCTGATATCTCTCCACGTCTCAGTTTCTGTCTCTTGGGCTTTCTCAGTATCTTTGTGCCATTTCCACTCTGACACCCCCACCCCCACCCCACACCAGGGCCTGTCAGGCCACCACACACCACACTGCCGGCCTCTGGGTCCCTGAGACCCTTTAACCTGTGAGGACATCCAGGGTCACAGGTGAGGTTCTTGGGAGCCTGGCGTCTGGCGTAACCACAAGCCTGGGGATTGCCCGCCCGACCCCTGACTCCTCACACCCTTTCTCCCTGAAAATCCAGAGCTTGACATTTGACCAGCCTCCGAAATCCAACCTCTGACCCCAGACTGCATGCCCCTCCCCCACCCAGTGGTGACCTCACAAAGGTCACCCACTTTGCTCGGGGACCCAGACCCTCAGTTATGGCCCTGCTGGCCCAAGGCAGTACTGTCCCATCTGCCCTGGTGGCCCTCATGGTCTTCAGGGGCCCCGCCTGGGCCTGTCTCTTCTGCTTCACATCCTATGAGGAGCGTGTCCGCATCTGCCAGATCTTTGCTGGTGTAGAGGGCCCTGAGCTGGAGAAGTGTCAGAAGGCGTTCATCACCGCCTTTAAGGGCCTCCTAGACATTGAAATCAGTGAGGAGAACTGCCACCATCCTCCGGGGTCCTGGGGGATAACACTGAGTGATACCAGACAGTGCTGAGAACCACTGAGATTCCCACAAAGGGGGGAGAATAGAGGGGTGTGGGGGTAGGGACTCGAGGGGAGAAGAGAGCTGAGACTGGGTCAGAGATGGGGGGTAGCAGTAGGGAGGGGACAGAGACTTGGAGATGGAAGGTATCTTAGAGAGATAGGAACTGTCCACACTGTGGATGTGGTGTTGAGGTGTATGCATTTGCCAGCCTCTGCCCTCCACCCTTACTCCCAGATGACTATGAGAGAAACCACCTGCATGATGCCTTCACCCAGATGACCCACTCTCTCCAGGAGATGGCCATGGCCCAGGGTGAGTGGGCTGGGGATGGTTTTTGGTGGATGTGGGGTGGAAGCCCCCAAGAGGTGGATGTGTGTGCAGGGGGGGCCCCAGAATGTGGGAGGATCGGGAGGAGGTAGTGCTGGTAAGCTGAGTGAACTTGATTACTTGTTGTGGAGTAGGGATGGGCGGATGCTGGTGGGGAGGTCAAAGGACAGCGCAGAAATGACCAGAGTCTGAAGCCTCGCTGGGATCACGTAGAGGAGCTCTGAACTGGCTGTGTGGCTCCCCCTCTCCCTGGCTATGAGGTTCTGGGTGTGTTGCTGCCTCCCTCAGAGGGAGGAGCCTCCTGACCAGACAGACCTCAGAGGGAGAGGGAGGGGGGAGGCTGAGTGCTGTTTGCGGCATGAACTGGCCAGTCAGAGGTCCAGGGCTCAGGGCTCATTTCTACATCTGCTGTTATGCCTTTTGTTTTCTGCTCTTGCCCACCAAGCTTTCTGACAATGATCCTGAAAAACAGGGAGGTTCCTGTCCACCCGGGGGGAGGGAAGGGGGTATTGGGAGTCAGCATGAACTTCAGCTACATATCCCCCACCCCCAAGGAGAGGCCTGAGCAACTCAGAGCTGGGGTGGGGGGAGGTGCTCAGGAATCCCGAAAACACTCTTTCTCCCTACTTGGGCCATCTTGTCATACAAGGTTTTGAAGAAAGGAGGAACAAGTCCAGTTCTGCCTGTAGAAGACCCCCTTAGAGCTGTGTGTGGGACACAGTGGCTCAGGGAGACAGCAGAAGCTGGGAGGCCAGGGAGGAGGCTGAGGTGAGGGAGGCCTGGGCTGGGGGGGTGCCTATGTGAAGATGGAGAAGTGGGCATGGATGAAGGGGAGAGTCATCCAGGGCCTTGGGTCTGATGGTCCATTTGGGGACTGGGGTGGGGGTGTAATGGACAGTGCCCAGGGTCCAGCTCCCCTGAGATGAGGAACCAGGGAGAAAGAGCAGGAGTGGGAGAAGATGGTGAGCTGGGCTAGGACACAGTGACAGTGTGTGGGACTCGAGGGACATCCAGGAGGCAGCTAGACACACAGGCCCAGGATTTAGCTGAAAGGTCAAGGAGACTTGAGACTGTCCTGGAGGAGCAAGGCTGTGAGCAAGGGAAGGGCAGGCTTAGCTCTGGGTGTAGAAAGACCCTCTGGGATTGTATGGAGGACAGACTGGAGGCCGAGGGAAGCCAGTGCAATATGACCGACAGGTATTCATTGAATGTGCCAGAAACAACACTGTGGATATAGCTGTGTCCAAATGTGCAAACCACTAGCCCTCAGGTTGCTTGGATTGGGGGGTGGGAGGGACAGACAATAAGTGTAATCAATGAAATACTAGGGTGTCAGATGGTCATCCAGGATATGGAGGAAAACGAGGGCAGGGAACAGGGTGCCCAGTGGGATAATTATTGTAAATAGGTTGGTCAGGGCAGTTGCAAATGAGAAGGTATAATTGAGCAAAGACCTGAACCAGGTGACAGCCACGCAGATAATCTGGGGAAAGAGCTTTCCAGGCAGAGGGCAGAGCCAGTGCCAAGGGCTGGAGTGGAATCAACGAGGGAAAAAGCAGGAGGAGATGAAATCAGAGGCTGCAAAGAACCACATCCTGTTGGAGCTCATAGGCCAGTGGTTCTCAAGCCCCGGCGTGTGTCAGAATCTCCTGATGCCTTGTTAAAATGCAGACTCCTGGGTCCTACTCTCCATTTCTGACCAGTGGGTCTGAGGTAAGGGCCGGGAAGTGAACTTTTTTTTTTTTAAGATTTTTAATTTATTTATTTATTCATGAGAGAGACACACAGAGAGAGGCAGAGACACAGGCAGAGGGAGAAGCAGGCACCATGTAGGGATTCCAATGTGGGACTTGATCCTGCAACTCCAGGATCTTGCCCTGAGCCGAAGGCAGACAGATGCTCAACCACTGAGCCACCCATGTGTCCCACAGAAGTAGACCTTTCTAACAAGTTCCCAAGTGATGCTGCTGCAGCTCCAGGAGCACAGTTTGAGAACCATTCTTTTCGACCCTTGAACTGATGTTCAAGCCATCAGAGGATTTTAGGGAGAGAGAGACAGGGCCTGATTGAGGCCATGTGGACCAAAGGCAGAAGCAGCAGACCAGTGTGGAGAAGGTTCATGGTGGTTTGGACCAGTGGCAGTGGTCCAGGTGGACCAAGACGAGGGCTGAGCTGAAAGGGGCAAGCTTGGGTGGGGTGGGAGGAGGAGTAGGAAGTGCCTCAGTTTCTCCATCTCAAACTTGGAGAATGGTAATATCTCTATAACACTCATGGTGTGACAGACACCATCCTAAGCACTTACAGATACTCTCTCATGCAGCCATTAAATGGCACATAGTTTGGCATGAAGATGTTTTTATATAGTATGGCATTAAATCACCTCTGCCTCCCGCCAACCCTAATAGGTAGACACTGATACTGTCTCCATTTTACCAACTGAGGATCAGGAAAGTTACATATTTGGACAAGGTCATGTAAGGAAGAGGACTTGAAATGGATATCTCAGATGGGAGGCAGGTGTTCTCACAGATGGATGAGCCAGGACTGAAACCCACATGGTCAGAAACAGTTGAGGTTCCTATTGATACACACCTCTTTTGGGTAGACTTCACAACCACCCATGCCCCCTTGTGGTTCACTTGATATAACCTCCACCCTTTGGCCTCTTTGGACATTTCACTCCATCCCTGCTTTCTTCCCACGGTTTGCTTAGATATAACACACACACACACACACACACACACACACACGTACACCCCACCCCCCCCAATCGTGGCTCACTTGGCATAATCCTACACTCATCCTCCCTGTGAGTCACTAGGTTTGGCACAAAGACATTCCTTGGATGACTCTTCCAACATCCTGGCCTCTCATTTGAGCACCCCACTCTGACCACATCCTTCTGGCTATCCTGCCATCTCCAGACCACACGCCTGCCCTGTGGCCAAAGAGAGACCTCTAAGTCCTTGACCTCTCACTTTGAACCCACTTCCTGGCTCTAGTTTATACCCAAGGATCATCACATCAGCCGCCCTCTTGCCAATATTCTCAGTTCCCTTCCCTTTCTGTGCGGTTTGAAATCACAGAGGAACGTGCAATGGTTAAGCAAGCTAGAAATCTTGAGGTAGGCAGGCACTTAAGTTTTGTATGGAGGCACCACTTCATTTTCTTGGGGACCCAAACCCCTTCCAACTTCCTACTTTGCTATCCTAGGATGCAGCCCTTATCTTCATGGTTCTGCATGCCTGCTGGAGCCCCCCCCCCAGCCATCAAATCCAAGTTTCAGGCAGCAGGATAGAGGAAGGGGAAGATCCATAAGATGGTACATTTCTCTTCTCAAGGCTACTTCCTATGACTTGCACATGACACTTCCATTTCCACTGGTGACCAAAACTTGGTTATATGATCACAACTGGGTCACATGACCACAACTAGCTGCATGGGATGTTGAGGAATATAGTCTTTTAGCTGGGTGGTTGGAGGGGCCAGGGGTGCTTTCCCAGCTGAAATGCAGTGTGATGTTACTAAAGAGGTATTTGGAGGCAACTAGCAATCCCTGTGTATTAGTTTGCTAGGGCTGCTGTAACAAAGTGTCATATACAGGGTTGCTTAAACAACAGAAATGTATTTGTTCACAATTCTGGAGGTTAGGAGTCCAAGATCAAAGTGTCAGGGTGAACAGGTTTGGTTCCTTCTGAGGCCTCCCTCTTTGGCTGGTAGATGACCATCTTCTCTCCCCCTGGTCACATGATCTTCCCTCTGTGTGTCTGTATCCAGATTTCCTCTTATAAGCAATGTGATACTGGACCCGAGCCCACCCTGATCTCATTTTAACTTAATTACCTCTTTAAGGCTGTATCTCCAAGTCATAGCCCCAGGTCCTGGAGTTAGGGCTTTAGCATTATGAATTTGAGAGGGACACAATTCGGTGCATAACACCTGCCACATTTCTTTTAAAAAAATTTTTGTTTGTTTGTTTATTTGAGTGAGAGCACGCTATATGCATGCCTGCACTGAGCTTGGAGTCCAATGCAGGGCTCAGTCTCATGACCCTGAGATCATGACCTCAGCCAAAATCAAGAGTTAGAAGACTTGGATGCTTAACCAAAGGAGCCACCCAGGCACCGCACATCTCCCACATTTCTAATTTCCAGAACCACCTCCACTGGTAAATAAGTGGCCACCCATCCACTTTGGGAAGAGCCACAAAACCTTACAGTTTGGAGGCCATTCCAATGGTCAAAACTCCAACACCCGTAAGAACAGAGATAAAGAGAGTAAAAGAAAATTTAAATTAATAAAGTCTGGAGACCGTGTGGAAGTGGCAGGTGCATGCCCTGTGTAAAGGGGGTGGCTGCCACTAAGCTCTAGCTAATTGCTGCCTCATGAAAATATAGTCTCTTGTATTATAGCTCTTCCACTTTTCTAAAAAGAGATGCCAAACATTTTATGGTGACTTTCCCAAATTTTATATGATGGAAACTGGTTCATTTTAAAAAATACTTTCCAGTCCAAATATAACAC
Organism: Canis lupus baileyi; assembly: GCF_048164855.1. NCBI lineage: Eukaryota > Metazoa > Chordata > Mammalia > Carnivora > Canidae > Canis > Canis lupus. Next base: position 105,880,410 of record NC_132838.1, on the reverse strand, counting down.
ATTCAAGGGATGGACTGGAGCCACGGGCCACCAGTTGTGATCTCCATTCCAGCTGGATCCTGGAATTCATTCTACATATACTTAGTGAGCACTTTCTAAGACTCAGGGCCCTCTCTGGGTTGTGGGGATACAGCACTGAAGAATGATATGTTTATTCCCTGAAGAGACAGACTGAGATGATCACTGTGTGATATACACACACACAGTTGTAAACTAGCGAGAACTCTGGGATGGATGGAACACCTTGATAGACAAAAATAGGGGCACATGGATTAGATTAGATTTATGGTCAGGGAAAATCTCAAAGGAGATGACGCGAGGTAGGAGATGAAGGATGAGTGGGATGGGGGGGAAGATGGGCTAGAAAGAGCCCCCATGTGCTAAGGTCCTGAGGTGCTAGAGAATATGGTTGTTTTCATACTAGGGGAAATGAAAGATGGGCAACGGATGGAATAGAGGAAACTAGACCAGATCATGTAGGGCCTAGCAGAACTTGGTGAGGAATTTGATCTCCATCCTCCCCTTTCCCTCCAACAAGATCAATGCAGAGAAGGCAGAGTAGTTCAGTCACAGAGAGTTCAGAAGCAGACCGGAGGAGGCCTGGGGATCTGTCAGTCTTCCAGGTAGACAGAGTGGGAGATGAGATGAGGGGATGGGGAGTGGCTGTGGAAGAGAGGAACACTGCAATAGCAACTGACCGGCCTTGGAGGTGGGTTTTTACTTACAAGGGCCCCTCCCCCTTCTAGGCTCCTTTAAGGTTGCTTTTCCCAACGCTGCGAAGAAAATGCAGGAAGTTATTAAGAAGCTTAAAGAAGGTAAAAGAAGCTGGGCTGTGCGCGCACACACCACACACACACACACACACACACACACACACAAAACTCCTGAGCCAGCCATCCTCTCTCTCCTTTCGGCCCAGTCCCTCCGAGCCACGTCCCTTGGAGGGTCACTCCTGACACAGCATCTTCCCCTGCGAGGACCTCTCTAGGATCAGGTCCCTGCTTCAACGGAAGGTTTCCAGCTAGGACCCCATCTTCCGATAGTCCTGTCCCAGATCAGCCCGGGTCTCAGTCTGGCCCCGTGCACTTTGTGACGTTTCCTTTCCAACCGGGCTGCCTCCCCTGAAACTATGGCCCAGGGCACTGCCCCGCCCCCTCACTGAACTACACCTGGGTTGGCCCCGAATCCCTAGTAAGCCTCAGGCCGGCGCCTGACCTTAGCGGGCAGCAGTCCTGGCCCCGCCTGCAGGAGGAAAGCAGCAGGCTTGGCTCCGCCCCTGGGGTGGGCGGTACCAGACCTGGCGCCGCCCCCCGGAGGAACGCCACCTGGCCCAGTTAGCCTATCCCGTGGGGGAGTTTCGGATGCGCACTTTCCTCCAGGGTAGTAACGCTTCCTCTCTCTCCACAGTCGAGGCCTGCATCCCTCCCTGCGGTAAGCACTTCGTTCAAAGCTCGGAACCGAGTGGGAAGGCGGGTGGTTGGGCGCGACACCTGTGACTTCGAGTGGAAGACCAATAAGAGCCCTGAACAAGAGTAATTAGACCAGATATTGCTCACAAATCTCATACAAGGCGGGTCCGAAAGCAAAAGCGAGCCAATAGGAGTCCTAGAGGCCGGAGAGTTTTGAGAGCCAGCCAGGGAGAACAGGGAAGGCGGCGCCCAGGGCTTGTCTGGCCGTTAGAGCCCGGGAGGCTTAACACACTTAAGTTGGCCCAAGGGACCAGGGCGGGGAACACGGATGGATCCCAGGTGCAGCGCTTCCGTCCCACAGGGGTCCAGGAGGCGAGCCGGAGTTTCCGCTGCCGCGGGTGCTACTCCGACGTGTGCGAACTCTCGCTGGATTGCCCAGGTGAGGGGCGGAGCCTGCAAGGGGCAGGAACCGGACGAACCGGAGGGACGGGAGCTGAGCCGGCAAAGGGGCTGGGCCGGACGGGGCGGGCTCGGGCGGTGACGCGGACCTGTCTGCAGTCCAGGACTTGACAGTGACTCGAGGTCAACAGGCTAAGTTCTCTTGCTCTGTGAACTTCTCGCTGCCTAAGGAGGAAATCACGTATTCCTGGAAGTTCGCAGGAGGAGGTGTGAGTCGGAGCGGGGCCAGCGCGAAGGATGTGGGAGGCGGGTTTTGGTTTTCTAGAAAATGGGGGTCAGGACGCAGGGGAGCTCGGGCTAGATTCAGGCTTCGTGCCCGGGGAAGGTCCGGGGATTTGGAAGCGCAGGCGAGGCTCGGGAGGCGGCTTGGAGGGGCGTGGTCATGCGTGAAGGGTCAGCGAAAAAGGGGGTGGGGCGGGGCCAGGGCTCGAGAAGGCGTGGCCTAGCTCGGGGCGGGACTTGAGCACGGTGGTTCGGCGACACCCGGCCGAGAGGATCTGACCTGGGCTCGGGCGAGGCTCCTCTCCTCCGGCTGCTTCAGCCCGAGCGTCTCGCAGGTCCGGACGCAGGACCAGTCCTACTTCCGAGACATCCTGCAGGCCCGAGGACCCCTGGTGCGGATCCGGCCGGTGCAGCCCAAGCACCGCGGGACCTACTGCTGCGAGATCTCGCAAGACCAGTTCCCCGTGGCGCGGGTCTATTTCTTTCTTAACGGTGCGGGCGGGGCTGCGCGGGGAGGGGGGCTCTGCGAGGGGTGGGGCTCGCGCGCGACTGACGTGCGCGCCTCCGCAGTGACAGGTGCGCCCCCGCGTGGGGAGACCAAGCTGCAGGTCTCCTTTCGGAAAGTGCTGGACTGGGCGCCCCGGGAGGCGGAGATGATCGAATCTTGGAGGCCAAGCCTGGGCGAGCTGCTGGCCAGTTCCGGGGCTCTGACGCCCAGCAACCAGTGTCTGCTCGCCGCCGCCGCGGCCTTAGCATCAGCCAGTGCGACGCTTGTGGTGTGGTAAGTCCCAGGGACCCGGGGGTCCCAGTATCTACCTGCTTTCCTTCCTCAGACCTGGTGTCCTGCACCCTTAAATCCAGGAGTCCAGGCCCCAGCCCTCTCCTCCCTCATACCCAGGAGTCCAGGTCCCCAGCCACCTCCTCCCTCAGACCCTTCCTCCCTCAGATCTAAGAGTCTAGGCCCCCAGCCCCCTCCTCCCTCCAACCCAAGAATCTAGGCCCCCAGCCCCTTTCTCCCTCAGATCCAGGAGTCCAGGTCCCCAGTCACCTCCTCCCTCAGACCCTTCTGCCCTCAGATCCAAGAGTACAGGCCCCCAGCCCCTCCTCCCTCAGATCCAGTCCTCCCTCAGACCTAGAAGTGTAGGTCCCCAGTGCCCTCCATCCTCAGACCCAGTAGTCTAGACCCTCAGACCCAGGAGTCCAGGCCCCCAGGCCACCAGGCCCTTTTCCCTCAGATCCAAGAGTGCAGGCCTTATCTACCTTTGTGACCCATATATCTAGTCCCCAACCTTTCCCCCTAACACAAGTACCTCCTTGTTTCCCCAGGATGTTCTTTCGATGGTACTTCCAGGGCAACTAACAAAGGTATCTTTTTCTCACTTTCTTATCCTGTTTTCATTCCTATAATAAAGAATATATGTCAGCTCTCTAGATTATCTCATCTTTGAAGGTGTTCACTACTAATGAAGGTAGAAGGAGGGGCACCAGACCACAAATATACCCAGGTGAATATTCCCCTAATAACAGTAACGTGTAGAGCTGACACAGTGCAACGTTCTGTGCTGAGGACTTTGAGTACAAGCTCAGGCCCCTCCCCAGATTTCTGGCAGTCTCTTTGACATTTCAACCTGCAGAGCACACACTCAAATGGAGTCCTTGTTGTCTCTTTGAGAGCCTGTTCCTCCCCAAGGCTTTCCTACTGAGGGTACCACCAACCACCCAGCTGCTCAACTGGAAACCTAAGAGTTTAATTCCTCCTCCACTTCTACTTCCATGCCTCAGCCTTTTTAACTCCTAAACATCTTGTGCAGCCACCCTCTCTCTGTGGTCCCAGTTACCATCATCTCTTGCCTGGGTTATTCCAGCAGCATCTCCACTCACCTCCCTGCCTCCACTCAGTGCACTACAGTCCATCCTCCACATAGCAGCCAGGGGAATATTTTGAAGTATGTCTGATCGGGTCACTCCTTTGCTCAAAACCCTTTAGCTCTCTATTGCCGCTGGAACAAAATCCAGTTCCCTGTTAGGGCCTCCAAGATGCCCCAGGTTCTGGGCCTTGCTGATCTGGTGAGCCTTGTCTTTCTACCCTGCAGGCGTCATGGGTAGATCTTTCCACCCTGCAGTTTGTCTGGCCTTTGCTTATTCCTTAAATTTGTCATGATTCTTGTCACCCTCTCCAGGACCTGGTTCGCTGTTGTTTCCTGCCTAGAATCACGTTTTCTCCCTTCTGTGTCTAAACTCACTTATGATTTCCTCTGAAAAACCTTTACATGTATTAACCAATTTCATCCCTCTGACAACTCTGTGTCTGGCAGGCAGCTGGACTCCACCTCCCTTTTTTTGTCCTCTTTACTCTCTGGCCCCACTAGTCATTTTTTTGTCTCTTGAACATGCAAAGCTCAGTCCCACGTTCCAGCCTTTGCACATGATGTTCTTCATACTTGATGTGACTTGACTGTGAAACTCACAAAGCTACCTCCCTCTCACTGCACAGGTCCCAGCTCAAATGTCATCTTCACTGACCATTTCCCTCCCTGTCAGCTGACATCCCCCTCTCTATTTTCACTTGTGCATTTTACTCATGGGACTTGATGTCAACCTGTGTTTTTTATTTTGGTTTGTGTCTTCTCACCTAAAAGATAAGTTACTTCTGGGCATCTGCTCATTCTTGTTCACTAATATATTCCCCTTTGCTCACTCCTTCATTCATTCAGAGAATATTTACTGAGTACTTCTTTTTTTTTTTTTTTTTTTTTTTTTACTGAGTACTTCTATGTGCCAGGCATTTTCAAGGCACTGTAGAGACAGCAGTGAAGAAATCAGAACAGATGGGGTGCTGGGATGGTTCAGTAGTTGTGTGTCTGCCTTTGGCTACGGTTGTGATCCCGGGGTGCTGGGATCGAGTCCCATGGGGAGCCTGCTCCTCTCTCTGCCTGTATCTCTGCCTCTCTCTGTGTGTCTCTCATGAACAAATAAATAAAATCTTTAAAAAAAAAATCACAATAGACAAAAATCTGCTCCCTAAAGGAGTTTAGATTCTTTGAGGGGCTAGTGCACAGAGGTAGAGAAAGAATCTTGTGGAGCCCGACATGGGGCTCAATTTCATATCCCTGAAATCATGACCTGAGATGAAATCAGGAGTCAGATGCTTAACTGACTGAGCTAGCCAGGTGCCTGTGGAGTTTAGATTGTAATGGATGGTCAGACAATAAAAAGAAAATTAAACAAAATAAGACACGGATCAAATGAGAAACAGCAAGGGCAAAATCCCTCTAGTGCACCTAATATTGGAGACGTGGCCAGGAGGCATCTGGAGCAGGACTTTAGGAAACGAGTACACAATGAAGTCAGAGAGAATGTGCAGGACCTTGGCCACTGTAAGGTCTGGATTTCCCTCTAAGATGAGAGTAATGGGCAGTTTTTGAGGCCAGGAAAGTCATGATTTGATTTGATTTGTATGGCTACTGCATGGACAATGAACTGTAGGGGGCAGGAACCACTATGAGGTGCTGTGATAATCTAGACAGCTATAATTTGGGAAGGAGATGCAGCTCAGGGACAACTGTGGTGACAGTGACGAGTTTGGGTTTTTTTTTTTTTTTTTTTTCTTTTTTAAAAATTTTATCTATTTGAGAGAGAGCAGAGCATGAGAGGGAGAAGCAGACTCCCCACCAAGCAGGAAGCCCAATGTGGGGCTCGATCCCAGGACCCCAGGATCACGACCTTAGCCAAAAGCAGATGCTTAACTGACTGAGCCTCCCAGGTGCCCCTGACAGTGAGGAGCTCTAGATCTGTCCTGAAGGTAGGATCAGTGGGGTTCGCTGATAGATTGGAATGTTAGGTGTGAGAGGAAGAAAAGAGAAGGGGCAGTGTCCATGGTCAGGGCAGCAGAGGGTCCAGTAGAATCCTCTGCCATGATGGCAATGTTCTAGATATGTACTGTCCATTGTGGTGGCTACCAGCTACCTGTGGCCATGAAGTGGGTCAGATGTGGCCAGTGCAACTGAGGATCTAAATTTATAATCTTTTATAGCTTTAATAATTTAAGTTGTCCCTCAGCTGTGAAAATAGAAATCACAGAGGCATGTGTCTTTGTGTAACTCTGGATCACACTCTTTGTTTACTTGACAAGGAGCTCCTGGAAGGCAGGGGCTGCCTCTTACTCATTTCTGCATTTGCAAACCTGGCAAAATGTGTAATTCAGTACATACTTGGTAAATGGTTTCATGACTGATTGACATCATCAAAGAATGAATTTAAAAAATTAAATAGGGATCCCTAGGTGGCACAGCGGTTTGGCGCCTGCCTTCGGCCTAGGGCGCGATCCTGGAGACCCGGGATCGAATCCCACATCGGGCTCCCAGTGCATGGAGCCTGCTTCTCCCTCTGTCTGTGTCTCTGCCTCTCTCTCTCTCTCTCTCTGTGACTATCATAAATAAAAAAAAAAAAAAAAAAAAAATCAGTGTGGATGATTTATGAAAACATAATTTAAAAAAAAAAAATTAAATAGTCCTCTGTGGTAGGGGATATGTTGTGTGCAGTGCAGTTCTAGCATTTTTGATGTGAGCAGCTAGAATGTCAGAGTTCTGTTTACTAAGATAACGGATGCTGTGGCAGGAGCAGTTTTCTTGGAAGGTTTCAAGGAGGGAGGAAGAGGAGGACAGATGAGGCGTTGGGTCTGGTGATGAGGAAGTGACTTGGAGGCAATTGGGTATACAAGTCGGGAATTCTGGAGTGAGGTCTGATCTGAAGATACAAGTTTCAGAGCCATGGGAACCCTGGGTGGCGCAGCGGTTTAGCGCCTGCCTTTGGCCCAGGACGCGATCCTGGAGACCCGGGATCGAATCCCACGTCGGGCTCCCGGTGCATGGAGCCTGCTTCTCCCTCTGCCTATGTCTCTCTGCCTCTCTCTCTCTCTGTGTGACTATCATAAATAAATAAAAAATTAAAAAAAAAAGTTTCAGAGCCATGCCACTGAATGCACAGAGGAAATGAGTGTAAATCCGTAAGAGAAGTGGATAGGAGGAAGTTTCTCCAAAGTTAAGCCATTTGAACCATGAGAAGCTGAGAAGGCAGCTGTGACATCCCTGAAAGCCAAATGAAGAAAGCACTTCAAGAAGAGAGTGATCAGCTGGTCAGATGCTGCTGCATCATGAGAGAGGAGGCCTGAGAATTGGCCATTGGTTTCAGCAACATGGACATCACTGATAAACTTGACTGGAGCCATTTCCAAAGAGCCATGGCTGGGAGCCATCTGATTGGCATGGATTTGAAAGTCAGTGGGAGGCAACACTAGTCATCAGAGAAATGCAAATCAAAGCCACAATGAGATACCATTTCACACCCCCTGGGAGGCTATAATCAAAAAGTCAGGTGAGGGGCACCTGAGTGGCTTAGTTGGTTAAGCATCTGCCTTGGGCTCAGGTCATGATCCCAGGGTCCTGGAATCAAGCCTCGCCTTGGGCTCCCTGCTCAGCAGAGTCTGCTTTTCCCTCTCCCTCTACTCCTCACCTTACTCATGTTCACTGTCTCTCTCAAATAAAATCTTTTTTAAACAAAATCAGGTGATAACAAATGTTGGTGACAATATAGGGAAATCAGAACCCTCCTACTTTGCTAATGGGAATATAAAATGGTACAGGCGCTGTGAAAACCACCTGTCAGTTTCTTAAGAAATTAAACAGGACCACCATATGACTCAGCAACTCCACTCCTAGAGAAGCCCACCTGAGAGAATCTAACACACAGAGAATCTAAGACACATCTAACACACAGTTTCTGTTCACACAGAAACGTGTCTGTGAATGTCTATAGCATTATTCACAACAGCCAAAAAATGGAAACATCCCAAATATCCATCGACTGATAAATGTGTAAACCAAATGTAATATATCCCTACAGAGGAATATTATTTGGAAGTAAAAGGGAATGAGCCAATGATACATGCAACAACACAGATGAACTTTGTGTCACAAAAAAATATATATTGCATGATTCCATTTATGTGAAATGTCCAGAAGAGACAAATCTGTGGAGATAAAGCATAGATTGTGGTTGCCTAGGGCATGGAGGTGGGTTCGGGGTGAGGAATGCAAGTGACTGCCAGTGAATGTGGAGTTCCTTTTGGGGGGTGATGAAAATGTTCTAAAATTAGATTATGGTAATGGCTGCAGGAGTCTATAAAGTTACTAAAGACCATTGAATTAGGCACTTAATGTGGCTGAACTTTGTGGAAGAGAAATTGGAGACAAAGATAAACAGCTCTCAAGGAGTTTTGCTGTTAGAAATGAAACAGTATGGGGCATCTAGCTGGCTCAGTCGGTGGAGCATGCAAAAGATCTTGATCTCCTGGTCATGAGTTTGAGCCCCACTGAGGGGGAGAGATTACTTTGAAAAAAGGAAAAAAAAAAAAAAAAAAAACAGTAGCTCAGGAGGAAATAGGTCAAGACAGGGTGTCCTAAAAGTCACAGAGTGATAGCACATTTGGATGCTGGTGGGAAAGACCTCATGGGGAGGGAAGAATTGATGATGTGGGAAGAATGGAAGGAGTGAGATCTTTGAGTAGACCTGAAGGCATGAGACTTAATGCCCCAGTGGGATGGGCTGGCATTGGAGCACAGTCAGTTTGCGGTCAGTAATGAGGAAGGTGTGGCCTGTGTGGGCACAGATGGAGATCAGTGGAAAGATATGCAGGTGGGACTGGTTTTTTTCTTGTCACTTTTGTTTTCTCAGTGAGATGGAAAGCAAAGTAAGGGTGAGGTGCTAGGGGTTTGAGGAGATGAGGTATGGCTTCCCTTTCTTAGAGAGCAGCCAAGTAGACCAGGAAAAGGCCCTCCTCAGTACCTAACAGTGTCACCACATAGCAGGTACTCCATTAAGTATCTGTGCTGAGAATTTTCACCCTCACATCTCCGACCCATGGGATTATTATCCCTGTTTCCCGAAGAAGGACCCTTCTAGGTTCAAACAGCTGGCACCTAGGACAGAGCCACAAGTCCCCAACCTTCAGCCCTATAACCCCTCAGGTCTCAAAGAAAAGGGGGAGACTCAGGAGAAAATAAATAAAATTCTTTATTATATCCTAGTCACACAGTACAAATGGATATTAAATAAAAACAGGGAGAAAGCAGGCCCCAGGACAGCATGTGGAGACCCTTGTCCCCCACCCCTAAAAATCCATGCCCTGATCAATAAATACCCCCTTCCCAGAGACCCTGAAGTCCCAGCCTCAAGAATCTTGGGTCAACACCCCCTCGCTTCACAGAGGAGGGAAACTGAGCCCCAGAGAATCACCCAGCAAGTCTGTGGCTCCTGGGGCCCCTGCTGGTTTCCTCTTTTGCCTCCCTTGAAGTCCCCTGGGTGGGCACCCTGCACACCCAGACTCACACCTGGACTCTGTAGCCACCTGAGCGCCGCCGGCAGAGCCTCCGCACACCCACCCAGTAGAGCGTCAGCATGAGCACCCAGTAGCCCACGTAGGCGCCAGCCCCTGCGGCCAGGTGGTGGGCCTCGGCAGCCCGGGAAGGGCCGCTCCAGTCAGCCCGGGCCTCATGCACCAAGCTGCGGACCAGGCCCCCCAGGAGCAGCAAAGCCCAGAGGGCCAGTGGCAGCAGGGGGACGTAGTTGGCGGCTAGCTTCCGCCGGCCAGAGGTGCCCCAGCCACTCTGGTTCATGGTGGCCAGCGCCAGGAACTTGGCGGGCAGGAGGCCGCACATGTAGAGCGGCGCGTAGAGCGAGAGCAGCACCATGCGTGGGCAGCCGCGCAGCCAGGCCGCAAAGGCCGCCTTAGCCAGCGCCACACCCTGCACGCACAGCAGCACCCACAGCAGCGCCCATGGGCGGCCTGCATAGAAGAGCCGCAACACCGTAGCCGCCACGAAGAAGGGGAAGAGGCCCGAGACCACTGCCTCATAGGTCATCCACGCGTGGTGCCGGTGCCACCAGAGCGCGTTGTACAGCCACTCGCGGAAGTATGATTTGGACCAGCGTGTCTGCTGGCTCAGCCAGCGCAGGAAGGAAGAGGGAGTCTCAGAGTAGCAGCGGGACCGGGAGGTGTACCTGGATGGAAGGGACAGGACAGGCATCAGGACGGCCCTCTCGGTGGCCAGGACAGAGACTAGAGCCAGAAGAGGCCACTGCCGGACAACTGCTGGGCTGCAAGCATTCTTGACCTCCCTGGGCCTCATGTTCTCCTAAGTAAAATGGGACTGACCAGGATTCCTACCTAACAGGGCTGTTGTGAGAACTGAATCGGGATTAGAGGCCAAGTGCTTAGGATGGTATGTCGTACTTGCTCAATAAATATTAGCAACTACTACGGTTTGCGCTATGACTAATATCACTACTGCCATTACTAATATCGTCACAGTTACTGACCTATTACTAATGCTATCACTAATCTGTTACGAATACTCTAGCGCTTGCTCTTACTGGCAGGCCCTGTGGTGAGGAATAAGCCAGGCGCTGTTCCTACCCAGGGCATCCCATGTGTTAGAGCTCAAGGGACCCATCAAGCCTCCTTCCTGCAGCCGCAGCAGACATCCTAGTCAGTCCCCACCCAGTGTGTGGCAAAGCCCACACAAGGCTAGAATCCTGCTCCTGGAATGTCATCAGGTGGCCGCTAACAGTTGCGTTTCTTAGGAGGCGTCCCACTATTCTCTCCCCGCGGGTATTACTTGACACTGTTGTCCAGTCTCTTAACCCTGGCTGCCAGGCATCCTCAGGAGCCTCCCTGCCCTGCCCTTGGTCTCCTGCAGTCCGTACCCAAAACAGCTGCCAGAGGCATCCTGTTAAACAACACATCACCCCTCTGTCCACAGTCCTCCCATGGCTCCCTGTCTTCATTCAAAGTGCTTGGGTGGCCTGTAAGCCTTTCTGGAGTGCACTCCATTACCACTCTGTCCTCCTTCCCGGATGCTCTCTCCCTTGCTAGGGTTCCGGCCGCATCATATCCAACCTCTATGCCTAGGAAGGGCATCCTAGTTAACATTTCATTCCCTGCTTCCAGACTCTACCTCCCCTTTCCTGGCATGTGCATTATCCAGTGTACTACTGGATACTCCTTGGTCATGGTCTCCCTAGTAAGCAGTATGCGTAAGCATGAATTTGTGTCTCTTGTTAATGGCTGCATCCCCAGAGCCTAAAACATTGTAATGAGGGGCGCCTGGCTCGTTACATGGGAAGAGCCTGCCGCTCTTGATCTTGGGGTTGTGAGTTCAAGCCCCACACTGGGTATGGAGGTTACTTAAACTTTTAAAAACCCACTTTGTAATAAATATTTGCCTTGTGAATGAATGCATGGGTTCCTTTGGTATACCCTAAGTTCTCTCCGGCCCTTTCACAGGGCCTAGTTTTGTAGAATCTCTTTCCCCTGAACCTGACCCAGTCTCACTGGATTACGACTCTTCCTGAAGTACTCCATTCTTCTTGCTCACTCTCCCACTAGATCCCACTCTCCCTTCCCACCTCACTCGGAGTAATCTGTGAGGCCGCGGTAGAGCCACTGTGCCCCATCTCATGTTGTACCTTCTAGGTGGAATTCCCCACCCCCCACCTTGCCTCACTTAGTAGAGTCCACTGGGTCACACAATCAGCCAACCCTGCCCCTTCCAGTATCTTCCATTCTCCCCTAATGTCTCACTTGGTAGAGCCCACTGTCCTGCCAGATACTTTGGATTTGGAGAATTCCCAAAAGACACACACACACACACACACACAGAGTCACTGGCCTCCACACACACCCAACCACCTGATCCCCTCGGCTTACTTGGTGGCATAGCCCATGCTGAGCATCCGGTTAGTAAGGTGTCGGTCATCCCCAAAGGTACAGTGGGTACCCAGAAACTTCTGGTTGTACCAGGCCTCAAGGAACTGCTGCAGGAGGTTGTTTCTGTATAGGCCTGGGTGGAGGTGGGGAGAACAGGAGCATCAGCCTCTACTGTCCCCCATCCTATCTCTAACCCGACTCACCTCCAATTTTGGCCCCATCCTCAACCATCTCAATCCTGTCCTCAGCCCTGTCTCCAGCGACAACTCCAGCCCCAATCCCATTCTCAACAGCAATCCTTCCTCAACCCCACACTCATCCCAAAATTTGCCCCAATCCTATCCCTGACCCATATCCACTTTGACAGCAAAACTATCCCAACTCCATCATCAACCCCATATCCATTCTCAGCCCTATTCCCTACTCATCTCCTTCCAAAAACCCACCACCAACCCCAAACTTGGCCCCAGCCCTGTCCTTGACTCCCAACTCCAACCCATTCTCTTCCCCCAAACCTTTCCTCAGCCCCAAGCCCTATCCCCATCCACACCCTTCCTCCAACCCCACCAAACACCATCCCACCTCCAACTTCCAGTCTCATCCCTATCCCCCATCCCTGTTGCAGCTCCATCCTCAATCTCAATTACATCCCATTCTGACTCTCTCTCACCCCCTCCACTCTATCCATGGCCCTCCCCAGCCCTACCCCTGCTCACCTAGGGGACCACTGATGCAGGACACACAGTGGAAGTAGCTCTGACAAGCCCGCTCCACATTGAAGGCCACCCAGTACCGCAGGCTGCTTAGGAAGCTGACCCAGGAGTCCAGGGGATTAAGGATCCGCACATCCCCCCCAACGGCCCCTACCCTGGGGTCCTCGTCCAGCACCTGCACCAGCTCCAGCAGTGCCATGGGGTCCAGCCTTGTGTCTGAGTCACACACCTGTGGGGTGGAAGGAGCCAGGATCAGGCCAGGTTGGTACTTGAGGGGAGGACATCACAGGGTAGGGAACTGCTGGGACACTGCACCCAATCTGAACATAACTTCCAATTTTTAAAAAAGATTTTATTTATTTATTTATGACAGAGAGGCAGAGACACAGGCAGAGGCAGAAGCAGGCTCCATGCAGGGAACCCACATGGGACTCGATCGCGGGACTCTAGGATCACACCCCGGGCTGATGGTGGCGCTAAACTGCTGGGCCACCAGGGCTGCCCTAACTTCCAATTTTGTAGTCACTTTCAAGATGGCCTCCCTAAGATCCACACCCTTGTACAATACCTTCCTCTGGCATGTGGGTGAGATCTATAACTTGCTTCTAACCCATAGGATGTGGCAAAAGTGATGACACATAACTCCTGTGATTATATTACCTAATACACAAATAGTAAAGGAGTTCTGCAATGTAATTAAGATCCCTAATCTGTTGAGAGCTCCTGGGTGGGTCTGGCCTAATCAGGTGAGCCCTTTATAAAAGAAGGTCTAGAAGTTAGAGACTTTTTCTTGCTTGCCTGGAAGAAGTTTTACAACTACAAGAAGATCAACCCTGCCCACAAACATAGGAGCCTAGGAGAGGCCCCTGAGCTGTAGATACGACCCAGCTCCAGCTGACATCATGATCATGGCCTGATGGTACCGGAACAGAAGAGCCAGTTAAGCTCTGCCCAGACTCCTGACATGGAAACTAGGAGATAATAAGTGTTTTCTTTCAAGCTGCCAAATTTGTGGTTTTCATTTGTTAGGCAGCAATAGGTAACTAATGTGGTGCATTACTGAACCAATTCCTATACTGGATGAGGACAAGAAGAGATCTCTACATTGAAAAGGTGAATGAATAAAGCAATGAGTGACTTCTACATTGGATGGATAAATGAACAAATCTTTAGATTGGGTGGATGACTAGATGGATGGATGGGTGGGTGAGGGAGAAGGAAAGAGCCTGCATCCAACAAATGAATGAATAAAATAAACGAATGACCTCCAACTGGGAAGATGGATGTAAGAAGGTATGAGTGATGTCAACAACAATTTAAAAAAGAATGTATGAGTAGGAGTGAAAGGAAGAGTATGCAGCTGAAGGATGAATGAATGAAGAAAGGGAGGAATTAATGAGTCACTACACGAATGACTGAAACAAATGAGCCGTCTCCTTATTGGGTGGACGGATAGAGGGATGTAGGAATGAACGAGTGACGGAAGGAGTCCCTACACTGAATGGCTGGATAAACAAAGACAGTCCGAAAGAGGCCCCTTCCAATCCCTGCACCCAACCAAGAATCCTACAGAAGGGGGGCGGCCCTACTCCGGCGTCGGGCCGTCCGGGCGGTGCGCGCGGGCGCCTTGCACTCACCTGCACGTAGTCCACAGAGTCGCCGAGCGCCTTGAAGGCCGTGTACATGACCTCGCGCTTGCCGCCCCAGCGCTGCGCCACGCACACGCACCTGTGCGTCCTCACCAGCGCCTCCACCGCCAGCCGCCCGGGGTCTTCGGCCTCCACCTCCCGGTAGGCGCCCGCGCCTGCCGCGCCCGCCGCCGCCGGCTCCCAGGGCTGGTGGTAGTTGCCGTCCCACACGTAGGTGGCCGGGTCCTCGTCGGCGAAGACCTCGCGGAACATGTCCACCATGTAGAGGTCCTCGGGGCGGTTGCCGTCCACCACCATGAGGACGCGCAGCCGCGCGCGCGGGTACTGCAGAGCGCGGGCGGACGCCAGGCACTGGCGCAGGTACGCAGGGTCCTCCTGGTACGCCGAGATGGTCAGCGCCACGCTGCGCGCCGCCGCCGCGTCCAGGGGCCCCCGCGCTGCCGCCCGCCTCGCCGCCGCCGCCACCCGCCGGTGCTCCAGGTACGCGAAGAGGCTCTGCGCCACCAGGTGCGCGGAGAGGAAGGCCCCGTAGAGACCAAAGGCCAGGAGGCCGTAGCGGTCGGAGGCCAGCGGCACCCCGGCGGCGTAGGCCCAGGTCATGAGGCCCAAGATGAGCAGCGCGAAGGTGATGGTCAGCACTCGCCGGGCCAGGCCGGAGCAGTGGCGGGCGGCCGGGGTGGGCTTGGGCAGCTCCTGCTGGGGGATAGCAAAGGGGAAAGGGTCCTGAAGTCCTCCTCCGGGAAGCGGGAAGCGGGAAGCGAAGACCTAGGTCTCCCCCGAATGCCTCCCCGCCCCCGCCCCCGCCCCCGCCCCAAGTCAATACAACATCCCCTTTTTGTAAAGAAAATCCTGTGGGTACTGCAAAGTTATTTTCTTTATTTATTTATGATAGTCACACACACACACACAGAGAGAGAGAGAGAGAGAGAGAGAGAGAAGCAGAGACACAGGCAGAGGGAGAAGCAGGCTCCATGCACCGGGAGCCCGACATGGGATTCGATCCCGCGTCTCCAGGATCCCGCCCTGGGCCAAAGGCAGGCGCCAAACCGCTGCGCCACCCAGGGATCCCTGCAAAGTTATTTTCACCAATGAAAGTAATTGTGGCAAACAGCAAGCTCGATGCCTGATTATATTATATTGATTCTAATATATTTTTCCCTACATTAAAAAAAAAGATTTTAATTTATTCCTGAGAGAGAGAGAGATTGGCTGAGACATAGGCAGAGGAAGAAGTGGGCTCCGTGGGAGGAGCCCCACGCGGGACTGATCCCAGAAACCCGGGATCATGACCTGAGCCAAAAGCAGAGGCTCAACCACTGAGATACCCAGGCACCCATTTCCTCACATTTTATATTATTATTATTTTTTAAAGATTTATTTATATATTCATGAGAGACACAGAAAGGCAGAGACCTAGGCAGAGGAAGAAGTGTCCCGCAGAGTGTCCAATTGGGGGAGGGGAGCTCGATCTGGGACATTTCCTCACATTTTAAACAGCTCTTCTTTTTTTTTTTTTTTTTTTTTTTTAATTTATTTATGATAGGCACACAGTGAGAGAGAGAGAGAGAGAGGCAGAGACACAGGCAGAGGGAGAAGCAGGCTCCATGCACCGGGAGCCTGACGTGGGATTCGATCCGGGGTCTCCAGGATCGCGCCCTGGGCCAAAGGCAGGCGCCAAACCGCTGCGCCACCCAGGGATCCCTTAAACAGCTCTTCAATCCACGAGGATTACACTGAAGGAATGTTTAATTAATAAGGATTCTCCTCCCCTCCTGCTTCTTAGTGGTACATGAAATAATCACTCATCTCACAGAGGTTTCTTAGGGTTGAGATTGTTAATCATCATCATCTTAAAAATAATGCAATGTGGTATGTACCAGATAAGCCTTTTATTTTATTTTATTTTATTTTATTAATTTAATTTAATTTAGTCCTCACGACAGCCCTATGAGGTAGGTACAATCATCCCCATTTTACAGATGAGGCAGCTGAGTCAGAGAAAGATGCAGCAACCTGCCCAAGGTCACACCTGGATAGCAAAGAAGCTAGGGTTTGAACCCTAAGAATCTGGTCACTGAACCATCAGCTTATATATTGAAGCTTTACTCCCCAGGAGAGCCTGAGGGTGCAGGAGGCAACAGATAATGTTTTCAGTGCCATCATACCCATAGCAAAACTGAAGACTGGTTAGTCAGGAAGAATGGCTTGCTCAAGGTCATGAAGCTCACAGGTAGGGGGAGTCTTTTCTCCAACTTCCCAAGGGCATGGCCATGGTCTCCTTCACTGCTCAGGTCTCCAACAGGCTCAAGTGCCTAATACACATTGCTGGAAGACCTCAGAATCAGAGAGAGACATGACTCTGTTTTCTCGTCTTGTAAATTGGGGATTTAGCCCCTTCTACACATCAAGTACTGCTCCAAATGTGGCAGATACTGTTACTTGTTCCTGTTACATAGGTGAGGTGATTCTCTTGCCCAAGGCCACTCAGGCAGTCTGGCTCCATGGTCCTCTAAGCTAAACTGCCTCCTGTGTCATCAGCTTCCATCTCATGGGCTTCTTTATGAGTTAAATGAGTCATTAGGATACAGACTTGTGTTGTCCAATACAGGAGTCACCAGCCACATGTAGCTACTGGGTGCTTGAAAAGCAGCCAGTATGACAGAGGAGCTGACTTTTTAATTTTATTTAAATATTTAACTATAGAAACTGATACTTGATTCAATATTGGAAAGTTTTTAAGTATGTTTGAAACAAGTAGGGTGTGTGAAGCTTCTTTTTCACCTGTCAATTTTATGAAACCTAAATAGAGGTCCAGATCAAGTATCTCCAATGAAAGTATATAGCATCTGTGTGAGGTGTGCTATACATCTGGATTTTTAAGGCTTTGTTGAGAAAAGAAAGAGTTAAATATCTCATTAATATTTGTATTGGGGCAGCCCGGGTGGCTCAGTGGTTTAGCACCATCTTCAGCCCAGGGTGTGATCCTGGAGACCCAGTATCAAGTCCCACATCAGGCTCCCTGCATGGAGCCTGCTTCCCCCTCTGCCTGTGTCTCTGCCTCTCTCTCTCTCTCTCTGTCTCTCATGAATAAATAAATAAAATCTTTAAAAAATTATTTGTATTGTTGCATACTGAAATGACAGTTTTAAAAATCTTGTTATGAAGTTTTATGTTACTTTGTAGTAAATATGGTCTGATGCATCTATTCATGCATATGATATGTCTGAGATAGCAAGGGTCAGCACCCTACATCCCTCGGGCCAAATGCCTGCTACCCTTTTCACTACAGCTCTGCAAGCTAAGACTAGTTTTTAGGATTTTTGTTTTTGTTTTTTCAAAGATTTTATTTTTAAGTAATCTCTACACCCAGTGTGGGGCTCAAACTTACAACCCGGAGATCAAGAGTCATATGCTCTACCAACTGAGCCAGCTGGGCATCTCTAGTTTTTACATTTTTGAATGGGTGAAAAAAGTCAAAAGAATATTTTGTGGCATATGAAAATTAGACATTCAAACTTCAGCATCCTTAAATCAAGTTTTATTGGCACACAGCCACACTCATCTGTTTACATACTCTTTATGGCTGATTTCATGCTACACCGAAGTTGAGTAGTTGCAGGAGAGACCATATGCACACAAAAAACTTAAATATTGATTATCTAGCTTTCTACAGAAAAAGTTTGATGACCCCTAATATAAAATATATTGGGTTATATAAAATATATTATTGAAATTAAGTTCATCTTTTTCTTTCTACTTTTTAAAATGTGGCCACTAAAAAATTTTTAACTATGTAAGTGGCTCACATTATGGGACACAGTTTTAACTTCTATAAGGTAGAGTTTTTAGCATAGTAATCACTCAATATTAATAATTATATTATTATTACTTCTGGAATTCTCCTATGTCCTTTTGATCCAAACCTGGCCCTGCCTGAGTTTCTGGAGGGTGGCCCAATTCATGCTGGGGTTCACTGAGATAGCTGGGCCACTGGAGGGCTCTAATGTCAACACTCAGAAACACACATACACAGCCCCACACATATATTCCCACATATATTCCTGTCTCTGCCAAGAGACACACAGAGCGTGCCCACAAAAGAAAACATTCATGTCCTCTAAGAACCTCTGTTCTTAGAACTTAGTGACCCTGAGACTCTCACCAACAGCCACACAGGTGAATTTGGAAACACACCCCCTTGAGCAGAAAGGAGCTAAGCCAGGGATCGGATGCCCTCAGGGCCACAAACACTTAGGCACCCACCCGTGGGTCCCAGCAAAGGGACAGAGTTTCAGAAAACCGTAACAGTTAAGGTTGAGCCATATGAAATGACCATTTTCAAAGGGCAAACGTGACCAGATAGCCGCGATTTCATTTGGTTCAACTTCATAGTTATTGAACAGCCATAACAGAAGAAATCCGGGCCCCATGTCAAGCGAATACAGCCCTGCCTCGCGCAGCCGCACCCCGCACACGGACGCGGGCTTACTGCAGGATCAGCGTGGGCCTGTCCCCTCTCATACGCTACAGGTGGGATGGCCACCTACAAGGGGGGATGGAACCCGGACGCCCCAGCGGGGGTCGCCGTCACTACAGCAGCGCGCCCGGGGTCCCCACCCACGTGGTCGCACAGGTGCCGGCAGGCCCGCACGCACCTGTGTCATCGCTGCGGGTCCAGCGTGCGCTCCTCTCCTGCTCCTCGCTCCCGGGTCTCGCTGTGGCCCGGGAGCCCGGGGGTCATTTGAAGACCGATGCGGGCGGGGGCGGAGGAGGGCTGACGTCAGGGCGGAGCTGGGCCAGGGGCTCTGAGGTCACGGATGAGCCGGGCAGCTCCACCCGCTTCCCGCCACTGCCCGCCGCCCCGCGCCCGACGGCCTCGGTTCCCAGGGCCGCAGTCGCGCCCTCCCCTGCCCTCCCAGGCCTCCTTCTCCCGCTCTGCACTCTCTGCGCTCTCTGCGCTCTCTTCTCTCCATTCCTGCCTTCCTCTCCCTCGCTGTCTGCCCCACTGCGTCTTTCCTCACGTCTGCCCCATTCTTCTGCCCCCTCTCCCGCACCCCAGCCGCTCCCCTCGAAGCCCTAGGGATGGAGGAAATGCGCACACGTGCGTGCTTGTGGGTGTGGCCGGGCGCTGGCGGCGAGGCCTGCTGTCTGGAAAGAGCTGTGAGTGCTTGTGGGTCTGCATGTGTGCGCCTGTGCCAGGGCCGGGGAGGGGGCTGGGCGCCGAGACGGGTCCCCCTAAGGGCACGGGGAGAACTCAGCGTAGTGGCGCCGCTGCCCCGGGGAACCTTCAGGAAACCTGAGTCACAGTGAAGGTGGCAGTGGCCTCGTTTGGAGGCCAAAGACACGGGGTCCTGGGGCATCTCAAGACCAGTATCCCCACTCAGTGATAAATGTCACTGTTTCCATGCCCTTCTTTTTCCATGATTTTTTTTTTTCAAGATTTTATTTCCTTATTCATGAGACACAGAGAGAGGCAAAGACCTAGGCAGAAGGAGAAGCAGGGAGCCTGAGGGGAGCCTGATGCAGTACTCGATCCCAGGACCTCAGGATCAGGACCTGAGCCGAAGGGGGACGCTCAACCACTAAGCCACCCAGGCGTCCCCTTTCTCCATGATTAAAAACAAAAAATGCACCCCAAATCTAATTCTTTCTGTCCCTCCTCTGTGAGCTGATCATGCCCACCTCCTACTCTCTCTGAGCTCCTGTCACTCGGGCTCTGCCTCTCTGACCACCTGTCTGTCTGCTCCCTCTGTGGGTTCCTGTTTCTCTCCATGCCTCCCTCTTTCTCTCTCTTTCTCTCTTTGTGTCCATTTCTGTCTGCTTCTCTCTGGCTCTGTGTCTGTCTCTTTATTTCTGACTTGGTCTCCCTGACTTTCTTACTAAGTCTCTCTCTCTTCCTTTTTCACTCTCCTGTGTGTTTCTGCCTTTGTTTACTTTTTGTTTCTCTGTTTCTCCCTGTTCCTGCCTGGCTGTTTCTCTTTCTCTGTATCTTTTTGTCTCTGTCTCTGTCTCTGTGCATCTTCTTCTGAGGCTCCATCTCTGTATGTGTTTTTCTGACACCCTCTCTCATTTGCTGCTTCTCTCTGACTGTTTTCTGCCTCCGAGTCCTGCTTTCTCCCTGCTGGTCCATCTCATCCAGCCTGTCCTGGAGCTTTCCCCTGCAGGACACCAAGTCCTCACTCCCTGGGTTCCCCTGGGAGGCAGGGAGTGAGGAACCATGGCTAGGTTGGGTCTTGCCTGAGCCTGGCTGTCAGGGAGAAGGCCAGTTTGGGGCCCAAGTAAGAGGCACCCCGCCCACCTCACCAGGGCGGGGCTGCGTCTCTGACGCTGTTGCCAGGAGCCTGGCTGCCTGGTGTCTGGCTGTGTCAGGATGATGGATCCCCCGATGGGAGCTGAGCCCAGAGCAGGAGGGGAGGGAGATTCCTCTACCCCAGGGTGGAGGTGGGGGCAGCCCAGGCTCCACTCAGAAGCCGGGCATTTGGCTGCCCAACCCCCACCCCACCCTGCCCGGGTGGAGCAGCTGTATAAAACCAGATGTTTCTAAAACCAGAGTGTGAATGAGGAAGGAGGGATCAGGGCTTTAAACCCCAATGGCTTCCTCTTCCAGGATCCAGGAGACCAGGCCCCCAGCCCCTTCCTCCCTCAGACCCAGGAGTTAGGGCCCCCAGTCCCCTCATCCCTCAGACCCAGGGGTCCAGAACCCCAGTCCCTCCTCCCTCAGATCCAGGAGCCCAGACCCCTAGTCCCTCCTCCCTTCCAAAAGTCCAAGCTCCCAACCCCTTTCTCCCTCAGATTCACATGTCCAGTGTCCCAGAATTCCTTGCAGGGAGAGATGACCATGGCTGGTAGTAGCCAAGACAAGGACAGATGAAACCAGGCACTCCCACAGGAGGCAAGAGGTAGTGGCAGGATCACCTCTAGCTCCCCTCACTGACAGCCATCTCTTCCAGAACCCTCCACTCCAGTGGAGGCTGATCTCTCTTCCGTGCCCTGGGTACACAATGGCCCTCTCAAGATTTCCAACCTCACCAGAAAACATCAGAGTTTGGTTTACAGAAAACCAGGACAGAAGGGGTGAAGAGTAGGGAGATAATAAGGCAGATGTGGAGAAAGGGCAGAAGAAAAGAATATTTGTTCACTATAGGGACATCTCCTGCACCGCTGGTGGGCCAGGCTCTCGGCTGGGTGATGCCAGGCACACAGAGATGACTCAGACCTGGGCCCTGCCCTTGTGGAGATGCCAATCTTGCGAAGGAGACAGCTGTGTAAACAGAGGATCAAAGAGCAGTGCAAGGATGCTTTAACCCAGCTGGAGAATCAGGGTGGGCTTCCTGGAAGAGGTGATGTCCTAGAGGAGCAGAATCCTAACTAATGAGGAGTTAGCTAAGGTAAGGGTGGGGATGTGGCTGGTGGTTCAAAAGTGGAGTAGAAGGGCAGGCAAGGGGATCCCTGGGTGGCGCAGCGGTTTAGCGCCTGCCTTTGGCCTGGGGCACGATCCTGGAGACCCGGGATCGAATCCCACGTCAGGCTCCTGGTGCATGGAGCCTGCTTCTCCCTCTGCCTGTGTCTCTGCCTCTCTCTCTCTCTCTGTGACTATCATAAATAAATTAATTAATTAAAAAAAAAAAAAAAAAAAAGAAGGTCAGGCAAGGCAAGCAATGTCCTGGTCAGCAAAGTACAGGTGGGTTGATGTTGTAGAGGCACTGGGCTAGGGGTGGGGTGCATAGCAGGGTTCACCCCATGCAGGGTTTTGATGGGCAGATTTGGGGGTCAACATTTGGTTCTGAGGGTGCAAGGGAAGGCTGGGAGCGGAGGCTGTGCCAGACAAACTGGATGGAGAGATCAGGGACTCCTGGCAGGGGTGTCTGAGTGGCGAGGTTCTATCAGGGTCTTCTCTGAGCAAGTCTGAGCTGGGATGCAGGCAGTAGCTGCGGGGCTGGAGCAGAGGCCCCTGAGAACTTGGAGGAGCGAGGAGACCAGCTCACTGAGCTCCTTCTGGAGACATCTGTCTCATTTCGGGGGCAGGTCCCCCTTCTCCATGGTTACTTGTCTCCTGAGGAGCTAGGAAGAACAAGGGCCCCCAGGAAATAACCTGAGGAAGTGATGGGGTTTTGTTAAATACCTGAGTCCAGGCACATCCGGGCAGGGATCTGCCCGGTGTCCTGAGTGGGAAGGAAGTGCTTTGGGAGAGTTAGAGGATGGGGGCAAGGGGTGGGAGGATGGAGGGAGAGGAGGAATCAGAGAAGGAAGGGAGAGGGGAGAGGGGAAGAGGGAGGCTGGCTTACCTGGCCAAAGGTGTCTAGATGGAAACCGGCCCCCCCTTCCTGTTCCCCTTTACCTCCCTTTGCTCTTTTCTATTTTGCACTGCATTTTTCACCTTCCTACATGAACTATAAGTTGCCCACGTTTTGCCTTCCTCGTGTATTGTGCATCCCTCTTGTCAGGAGGCAGGCTCCATACAGGCAGTGGCCTTTGTCTCTACTGTTTCCTCAGGATCTGGACCTGAGCCTGGCACATAGTAGGTGTTCAACAAACTTGTGTCAGACGAATGAGTGAGATCCTGATGGAAGACAAAATGGTAGATGGAGAGAGGAAAGAGAAAGAGGAGGAGGAAGAGGAGAGAAGAGGAAGGAACTGGGTGGATGGAGAGAGGAGGAAAGACAGGGCTGAGGGGAGAGGACAAGGGAGAGATCCCAGTGCAGGGACTCTCCCCCATCCCTGTCCAGCTACTGTCCAGCTACTGGAGGGGCATCCCTAAGTGCCAGACCTGAGAGGGATGGGATTCAGAGCTCCAGGGAGGAGGAGGGACCCTAGCCAGGTGCCCCAGGATCAGCAAAGATCCAAATCTGGAAGCAGACTGCCTCTGGACTTCGGGGAACTCAGAGAGAGGGCTTGGGTCCCAGCCCTGTTGGCAGCACAGCAGCCCACAGGGCCTTTCCTCCTCCACTCCCCCCCACTTCATTCTGGGAAACACCTAGGCCTCTAAGATTCAGCAGAAATCCTGAGTCGGGGGTGGGGGGGGTGGGGGGGTGGGGGTGGGGGGCTGGCCAGAGACTGCGTGTCCTCCTTCTGCCTCTAGGAGGAAGCTGTGAGGCCACGAGGGGTGGGGGGCCGGGTTGGCCTGCCTGCCCTTAACCCTGTCCTGGCAGCTGGGGACACCTCATCCCAGCCTCCTCTGCAGCTCCTGTTTGTGTCCCTGGAGGAAACAGAAACAGAGAGACAGAGAGAGGGAGAGGGAAAAGAAGGAGACTTATTTTTCTGAGAGTTCTATCCTCTCCCAGGGAAGCAAGAGAGAGGTCTCTTTTTACAGAGAGGGAGCCTGAGGCCCCAAGAAGAGCAGTTTCATAGCCAGTGTGATCCAGCTGGGAGAGGCAGCAGAAAAGGAGGTCACCGAGGGAGGAAGGGCTGGGGGCTGGGCCTCTGGGTCTGGGAGGAGGGGCTGGAGGCCTGGGGACCTGGACTCCTGGGTCTGAGGGAGGGATCTGCACTCCTGGGTGCTGAAGAGGAGGCCTGGGGATCCACTTTGTTCTGAGCTCTGACAGAAAATTTTGTGAGACCCAAAATTTACTCCTGCTCACATGGCTTTGGCTCTGTGTGTCTACCACTTCCTTCTGGAAGCAGTCCACCGTGAACCTAAGTCCACTTTCAGCACAGGCCAGGGCCTGGTGAGCTTCCATGGAAGGAATACAGCTGTCTGAGTCAGAAGACAGATGGGAGGATGTGGAGTCAGAGGGACAGTCTGGGGCCCTCAAGGAGGAAGCAGTTACTTGTGTGTTCTTGGCAAGGAGCCATTTCATTCCCCTGAGCCTCTCTTTCCTCATCTGTAAAATAGGAATATCTCAAGTTGTCCCTTCAGATTAAGGGAGAAAGAGCATCTGCCTGGCACACTGCAATTTGAGATATGTGTCAACTGTTCCTGAACCTGCAGTATGAGGATCTCCATGAATGATTCCGGTGGCAACAGGGGACCCTTCGCCTGCCCTGGCCACCTCAGTTGTGATCTGGGAAATCAGCCAGGTAGGGTCTGGGAGGGGCCCATGGTCTGGAGTCAGCTGCACCTGGGTTCCAAGGCTGGTGGCCTTAGGCAAGTCATGTCCAACCCTGGCAACATGTCCCTCTTCCACCCACAGACAAGGAGAGCCCATGACCACACTGATGGGCATGGATGGAACTGTGCTGGCCACAGAGCGAATCTCTGGGTCCCAGCTTTCTCATCTCTGGAGGAGGGTGAAAAGACCTGGCCACTCCAGACTATTTCAAGAAGCTTGGAAAAGTTGGTGGAGTGGACAGTGTGTAGCACAGATAGTGTGCCATGAAGGGGTGCTCCTGTGGGCTCCATATGGAAGAAGTTGGAGGAGCAGAGGCCTGTAGCCCTTCTCTCTGTAGTCAGTGCTGCAGGCGCCCGTCTTCTGGGGGCTCCGACCGCAATGCTGGGAGATGAGGAAAGGAAACCACGCAGCCTCTACTTGCTGTCTACTGCCAGCACTAGGCTGTGGGCTTACACCCCAGCTCTTATCCTGGCCCTTGTGCCTCTGATGCCAGGGGGGAGTTCCATCTTCCAAAAGATGAAATGAGCACTCAGAGAGATGATGAAGGAAGGTGCCCAAGAGCACATGACCACCAGCTACTCTGGGCAGCACCTCGGGAAGTCCTACCCATGGGCCTGTGGGCACCACAGCATCCCAGTCATCCCACCCCCTTATATTCTGTCTCCGTGAGTTCAGGGCCCCTGGAAATGGTTTGAACAAATGTCCCAGATGGTTGTTAGCTTGTGAAGGTTGAAAACCATGGTCCAAGGATTTCAGAGCAGAGTCTGCTGAATGATCCCCTCATCTGCTGATTGCCAAAGGGAGGTGCTATGGGGAACAAGGATTGAGGATGGGCGAGGGCAGGTCTGAGGGGAAGGGCCATGTCACTGTGGTCTGGATCTCAGAGGACGGAGAAAGCAGAGGGAGGGCATGCCTGTCTCCGGCAGGTGGAAAGAGCCAAAATGGTGGTGACCATGATTTATGCCACACCCTGGGCCACCCACTTCACATTCATTAGCTCTAACTGAAGATCTCCCTCTGATGGTTATTACAGATCCTGTGTTAGAGAAAACTGAAATTCAAAAAGGTAAGTGAGGGAATCCCTGGGTGGCTCAGCGGTTTAGCGCCTGCCTTTGGCCTGGGGCGCGATCCTGGAGTCCTGGGATCGAGTCCCACGATGGGCTCCCAGCAAAGAGCCTGCTTCTCCCTCCTCCTGTGTCTCTGCCTCTCTCTCTCTCTCTCTCTCTCTGTCTCTATGTCTATCATAAATAAATAAATCTTTAAAAAAACAAAAACAAAAAAAACAAAAAGGTAAGTGACCCATCTAGGGTCACACAAGTAGCAGAAGAGCTGGGATTTGAACATGGCTTTTACAGAATGGGAAGTCCATGTGCTTTCTGCACTGCCCTGTGCTGGTAAATGTTAACATCTGGCTCCAGAAAAAAAAGTATGCTGTATATAAAGACAATGTGTTTACAATAAAAGATTTTCTGATTATAAACGATAGGTGGCACACAGTTACCAATAATAATACAATACGTAGGGCAGCCCTGGTGGCTCAGCGGTTTAGTGCAGACTTCAGCCCAGGGTAGGATCCTGGAGACCCGGGATTGGATCGAGTCCCATGTCGGGCTCCCTGCATGGATCCTGCTTTTCACTCTGCCTGTGTCTCTGCCTCTCTCTCTCTATGTCTCTAATGAATAAATAAATAAAATCTTTAAAAATAATAATAATAATACAATACACGATACTCTTTGTTGTAAAATCCATACAACTATAGTTTCAGGAGACTTGCTATTTCTTGAAAAACCCAGCACTGATTTTTATAATTCTGTCGCCAACAGTAATATCACAATATCAGACTGCAAAGGAATATTTGATTATTACCTAATCCAGCAAAGACATAGCTCATGTCACTGATGAACGAGTATAGGTCTGACATGAATGTTGGGTGGTATTTTTACTTACATTAATGAGAGAGACAAATGTGAAACAAAGATATTGGAACTTGATTTGTTCATCCACTATAGCAAAGAAATTAGGAAGTGATGGATTTTAAGAATTTGTTGTCTTTTTAAAATGTGACTTAATTTTATATGGTAGATTTCTAATAATGGCTATAAAATTCCTGAAATTTTAACAACTGTCTCTTTGTGAGAACGTATCTGAGACCTAAGACCTCCACCATGTCAGATTCCAGAAATCATGGTCTCTGCCTACTTTGAGGCTTGGGGGACTGAGGCCATCTGTAGCCTGTGGAAACAATACTGCCTATAGTGGGCATTTGTCTGTGGTGGTCTCTGCCTCAGGCACTAACCAGATGCTTCAGGTCACTGACGATTGTGCTTGGAACCCAGATATTTCTGTGTGCGCGGTGCTGGTGTTTCTCACAGCCCCTCTGTGTGAATGAGGTGGGGTGGGGAAAGGTTGGAAATGATTTTCACTGTCTTCACTGAGCCCTATGTCAACTCACCCACCTCAACTCTGCAGCTGCAGAAAACCCTGAAAAAACCCTGAAACCCACACTTTACCTTTACCTCTCCTGTGCCAGGAAAGTACTCCCTCTCCCTTTCTCTTCTCTTTGTCCCTGGGCCCCTCCATCCCCTCTTCCTCCCTCTTTTCTTCTCTTTGCCCTCCTTTGTTTTTCTCTCTCAATGAAAATTTTACCAAAGTATAATATATGTACAGAGCATACTTATCATAAATGTACCATCAACAAACGGTCAGAAGATCAAGGAGGACATCTCACCATCCCCTAACCCTCACCCTGTGCATGCAGCCTACCCCCTCCCCTTTGCCCCCATGCCAGAGGCAGTGTCCCAAGTCTAATGGACTCCTGTTTTAAAACTTCATACAGTGCAGGGTGCCTGGGTGGCTCAGGTGGTTAGGCATCTACCTTTGGCTCAGGTCATGATCCTGGGGTCCTGGGGTCAAGCCCCACATTGGGCCTCCTGCTCAATAAGAAGCCTGCTTTGCTGTCTCACTCTCTCTCTCAAAGAAAAAAATTAACATAAAATTTTAAAAATTCATACGGTGCATCCTCTTTTATGCTTTTCTTCTTTTTAAAAAAAGGATTTTATTTATTTAGAGAGAGCAAATGTGCATGAGTGGAAGGAGGGGCATAGGGAGAGGGAGAGAATCTCAAGCAGACTCCCCACTGAGTGCACAGAGCCTGCTGGCAGGGCTTGATCCCATGACCCTGAGACCCAGAGGCCCCCAAATCATCACCGGAGCCAAAATCAAGAGTCGGTGCTCAACTGACTGACCCACCCAGGCACCTCTTGTGCCTGGCTTTTGCTCAACACTATGAGTTTCATCCACAGTTGTGCACACGTGTTGTCATGAGTGGCTCATTCTCATTTCTGTAGAGGAGTACTTTGTTGTGTGAATATTGTGTCTCCCTTCATTCTGCAGACAATCCTCTACAGTGGGATTGTTCACAGACCCATGTTACAGGTGGGAAGGCAGAGGCTCAAAGCCATGAAGTCCTCAGGGCCAGGAGTCTGGGTCCCCAGCTCTCCCCCTTAGTCTCTCTAGAGCTGAGATTCTCTGTTCTCTACCCCTCACAGGATCTATATTCTGAAGAGGCAAAACTTCTCAATCTTCCATGATTTCCAAAGGAGCACAGCTGAGGGGCCAGAAGGGGAAGTAGATCAGGGGCCGCTTGAGTAATAGGAACCAAGCTTTTCCTGATTTCCAAATAGTCAATGATGTGATGCCTGTGTTGGCACCATTTGTGGCTGAGCCAGAGCCTCCTAGGAATCTACATATTCAAGCCCCTTAGCCCCATGCTCCTTTCACGGCCCTGCATGTTAGGTTGATTTGTGATCTTCTGGGCTGAGGACATACAGGTCTCTCTGGTTTTAAAGGTTATCAGAATACACCAATGGCTATCTCACAAATACATTTGTCAAAAGTAGAGAGAAATTTGGGAATACAAAGGCAAACAGGAGAGTGTGAGGGTACTCATTCCTTCATATTCCCTAGGGCCTGTACACGCCAGATTTTGTGGCCAGAACACAGACGCAGACAGGATTCAGAACAGTCTCGATGAGCTCAGAGTGAGGTGGAGAGAGGGGGAGGGGGACCCTCAGTCAGCCTAGAGCAACATAGCCAAGCCTGTGGCCTCTAGCCACATACAGCTCTTTAGATTTAAATGGATTAAAATTAAATTTATAATCCAATTCCTCCACTAGAGATTTAGACTTGGGGCTGGATGCATGGCTGCCATGACAAAGAGTGGGTCAAGGAAGCAGAAAGTGAGGAGTGACTGATTCTGAACCTCATTTCAACATGTGGGGTTTTCCCCACACCACTAAGCAATTCTTTGACAACGGCTGGTGTCCTACAGTTTAACTCAATTCCAATACTATTCACCCTGAGTTAGAGTCACACCCCACAGGTTGGGGGTGGGGGGGGGCTCAGTCCCACAGGATTCCTCCTCTCTGCCCGCCCCATTTCTGATGCCAGGTGCAAGTCCAAATTGTTACCTGCTTCTGACCAACAGGCTATAAATCAGGTTCCCATGACCCCCTCGTTGGGTTCAATTAATTTGCAAGAGTAGTTCACAGAGCTCAGGAAACCTGTTTACTCACTAGATTACCATCTTATTACCAAGGATATTAAAGGATATTAATCAATAGCCAGATGAAGTGAAATGTAAGGAGAGGTCCCAATCAAAGGAGTTTCTGTCCCCATGGAGTTTGGGGGCCGAGCATGGTGGCATGTGAAAGCATTCTGGTTCCCCAAACTGTAAGTTCTCCAAAACCCACCCTTCTGGGCTTTAATAGAAGCTTCATTACATAGTCATGACTGATTAAATCTTTGGTTATGGGGCACCTGGGTGGCTCAGTGGTTGAGCATCTGCCTTTGGCTCAGGGTGTGATCCCCGGGTCCTGGGATCGAGTCCCACATCAGGCTCCCCTGGGGAGTCTGCTTCTCCCTCTGCCTAAGTCTCTGCCTCTCTCTGTGTGCCTCTTATAAATAAATAAATAAATAAATAAATAAATAAATAAATAAAATCTTAAAAAAATAAATATTTGGTCATTAGTGACTGAATTAAATCTCCAGGCCCCTCTCCCCTCCCAGGAGGTGACAGATGGGGTGGGAACTGAAAGTTGGCTCCTCTGGTGACTGGCCTCCATCCTTAGGTGCTTTTCAAAAATCACCTCATTAACATAACATCAACTTCATCACTCCCATCACAGGGAATTCCAAGAGATTTGGGAACTCTGTGCCGGAAACAGGGGCGAAGACCAAATATATATTTCTAATTATAAATCACATGATCACAGACATTTCCACAATTGCTAACACACAAACCACCTACTGACAAAATCACTTAGCTAAGGAAGATAGTGTCTTTGCCCTCCAAGAGAAAAGACTGGGCAAAAGGTATATAGAGAAAACAAAAACTCTATCAAAAACGTGCACAAATGGTCATAGTAGCCCTCTTCACGGTAGCCCAAAGGTAGAAACAAGCCAGATGTCCATTAATGAATGGATGGATGGAGAGACAAAGTGTGGTCCATCCACACAGTGGAATATTACTCAGCCATAAAAAGGAACAAAACACTGATGCTTGCTATAATGTGGATGAACCTCGAAAAGAGAAAGAAGCCATACATAAAAGGTCACATATTATATGATTCCATGTAGATGAAATATCCAGGACAGGCAAATTCAGAGTTGGAAAGCAGATTCACATTGCCAGGGGCTGGGGAATGGGGAATTGCTGTTTGATGGGTATTGAGTTTCTGTTTGGGGTGATGAGAAAATTCTAGAACTAGAGAGTGGTGATGGTTATGCAATACGAATGTGCTTAATGCCACTAACATATGTACTTAAAATGGTAAATATTATGTGCTATTTTACCACAATTTTTAAAATGTGAAGAAAAACAAAGGTGTACAGACATCTAGTTAATGATTGATTGATGAGAGACAACTCCAGTGACTCACAGTCAGACAGACATGAGCTAAGACTTTCTTCCTCCCATGACTCTCTGCCTGAGGGCTACAAGCCTTGCAAATTCCTGGTCTCAGATCCTACCCTCCTCTCTCTAAAGGGGCATGAGAGCCTCCCTTTCCTCTGCCATTGGGAGAGGTCAGGCACAATATTCAGATGGTTTTCAAAGATAGGCAAAATGGATCTGTGAGAGATAACAATGTGTCATCAAGCATTATATCTTGTGGATTCTGTGCTAGAAGAAATCAGGCTCTTGTCTCTTTGGTTATCCTGACCAGATATAGAAGGGGTGCCCTTCTCCATCCCTTGTGTGGGGTTGATCTTGGGAATGAAGAAGAGCATGGTAGTAATTATAGTCCAAATACGTTGCTGGGGATAAGAGTTAGTTAGATTGGCTGTGCAAAATACATGCTGAGCTCTTGCCAAGAGCTTTACTTCCCTTCTAAACTTTGTGACAGCCTTTCTCAAATGGTTGTTGGAGAATGAAATAGGTTAATACCACAAAACCTGAGCCAGTGCTTGACACACCATATGTACTGAATAATGTTTGGTTTTTAGTTATTTTGCAGTTGAGGAACCTGAAACTTAGAGCATTAAGTTAATTGCCTACTGTCACTCAGCAGCTCTAGCTATCAGATTGTAGCCAAAGTCTCCGTCTGCTCCTGCTCTGTCATCCTGCCTCTGCACCTGAGCTGTCTAGTACAACAGCCATTCACCCCCATATTTTGAGCCCTCAAAACATGGCTAGTATTATTTGAGATGGGCTGTAAGAGTAAAAGCACCCATAAGATTTCAAAGACTTAGAATGTTAAAAAAAACAGTGTGAAACATTTCCTTAGTAATTTTTATATTGACTACATATTGAAATGACAGTTATTTGGCTACTGGAGATTAAGTAAAATATTTTCTAAAAATTAACATCATTTGTTTCTTACTTTTTCAAAGTACCTTCCAGACCATTTAAAGTTACATACATGGTTCATGGTTCTACGGAACTTCAATGCCCTACAGTCTGAAAAGTAACTTGCAGATATTCCTCCGCCCCTCTCTGCCCCAACTAACCACAGAGACACCCTGAGAACTGTTTGTCCTCAAGAATCTTTAAGGCAGTCATTTGCAAAGCAATGAATAAGGAAGATTCTGCAATGACAGGAGAGGATACACCGTGCACCTATTACTCCACCACAGTTTGAGGGTGGACAGGAAGCCTGCTATCTGCAACCAGTACAAGTCATGGTGGCTCCCATTTACTGAGCCTCTTCTACGACGGGCCATCACTTTGCAGCATCCCCACTCTTCCTGCCTCTGAGCTCAGCAAGTTCCAAACTGGCTAAACATCATCATCACCAAATGACAGAAGAAGAAACTCTGGCTTGGAGAGGGGAGGCGACTGCCCTAAGATCTAGGGCTGCAGTTTTGAGGAGGCAGAGCTGAGTCCTGTAGATGGGTCCCATGGAATAGCCTGCACCAGTGTCTTCATGTGGAGACCAGGCATCACTGCTCTGGAAGACTACTGCTTCCCTATTACCCTCATTTCCCATCGTCCATAATAATTCCTTTGGCCCTTCTGCTTTCTCCTTAAAGCCCTGAACCTCCTCTAGCGTGCCCACTCACAGCTGATGCCCTTGCTTTGTACTCCACCAAATCCACCCTTCTGTCTGCTCCTGCATGGCTGTTCTTTGCTTTTGCCTCCGTGACCAACAAGCAAGTACCCCTTCCCAAGACCTATCCTTCTACTTGTCTTCTGAATCTCACCCCATCCCACTTTCTCAAGAACTACCTTCCTTCACTTTCCCCCTTTCTCCTGTAGCAACAATATTTTCTCTCTACTCCATCATTCTCACCTGCACCCCAATATGGTCTAGAACCTCTTATCTTATAAAAAATGTATTCTTTGAGGGGTGCCTACGTGGCTCGGTTAAACATCTGCCTTTGGTTCCCAGGGTCCTGGGATGGAGCCCTGCATTGGGCTCCTTGCTCAGCTCCTTGGGTATCCTGCTTCTCCCTCTTCCTCTGCCTCTGCCCCCACTCTCCCCTGACGACTCATGCTCACTCTCTCTCTCTCTCTCAAATAAATAAAAATAAAATCTTAAAAAATATATATTCTTCTACTCCACATCCTTCTTTAGTTTCTAACAAATTTCTTGGCTCTCTTTCACAGCAAAACATACTGAAGGAATTCTGTATATTCACTATATTTATTTCTTCACCTTGCATTCCTCTATAACTCACTCCAAAGAGTCTCTTGTCCCCACGATTATGATGTGCCATGGTGGAGCTCCCCAGTCATAGAGATACATTTGCCACCTGGACTTTCCACAGACTGTTGTACTGGCTCTGGACAGTCATAAGTTCTGGTCTCCTGCGAAGAATAAAGACAGTCATCCTAAAAACATTATTCCCAAGACCCTGAATCAATTAGGGTGCTTTCAGTTATAAGTCATTTACAGTTTATAATTACAACTAACAATGTCTAAACCCAACACAACATTTATGGTCTACTTTACAAGAATTTTGGCAAGTTAGGTTCTGTCTGAAAAGCACCATCAAGAACCACATTTATTTTAATCCTTCCACTTTATCATCCCTAATTGGTGGCTTTCTTCCTGGAGATTGCCACCTAATGTCTGCAAGATAGCTACCACAGCTCCAAACTTCACACACAGCATCCCAGGCCAGGAAGATGAGGATGAAATGGGACTCACTGAAGGATTTTTTTTTTAAAGATTTATTTAATTATTCATGAAAGACACACACAGAGAGGCAGAGACATATGCAGAGGGAGAAGCAAGCTCCCCACAGGGAGCCTCATGTGGGACTTGATCCTGGATCCCGGGATCACACCGTGAGCCAAAGGCAGATGCTCAACTGCTGAGCCACCCAGGCGCCCCTCACTGAAGATTTTTTTTTCACTGAAGATTTTTAATTGGAAGTAGAGCATGTTCAGATTTATGTCTTATAAAAATTTCTTCGGGGTCCTACATATAAGACACATTTTAGAAGGTCCCCAAAGGAGGAAGGGTAACAAGTGTGGATGTGACCAAGAATCAAAAGAAAGTCGTAGTTTTACTGGAAATTAAAGTGAAGAATGGCAGAGGGCACTACTATGCATAGAGAAGGACTCAGGTGCTGAGAGAAAACGAGACATGGGACCCCACAGACTAACTCCCAGACAAATTTCCAGGTCTTTGGAAGTCTGGTATTCTTCTGAAACTGGGCTTCTTGGGTGCCCCTGTATGTCTCCCATAAGCCCTCTTTACTGAAGCATATATGAGTTTTGTTCTTTGCTACCAAATGGCCCAGATTAACACACCAGGATTTGCAAAACTGACAGAAGCAAAGTGACTAAGGTGGAAAAAAGGAGTCCAAGTGGACTGATTCCTGAGTGTCCTCAGTATCTAATCTGTGTAAGGCCAAACGGGAAATGATATTGGGCTTGGCCTTGGTCAGGCAAATTCCTGCCCATGTTTCAAAAATCTCTGACCCTTGTGGTAGCTGATATCTGAAACGGCCTTTGTGAACAGCAAAATCTTTCAATAAATCACAGTGCCTGAGATGGTGAAGCCAAATGGCCTGGGCTAGAAATCCAAAGTTACCACTTACTAGTTCTGCAATTGATCAAGCCATCCAACCCAGGGATTGGCCGACATTTTCTGTAAAGGGCCACAGTAGTTAATATTTTATATTTTTTTGGCCATAGTGTCTCTATCACGACGATTCAAACATGCTGTTATAGTACGAATACAGCCATTGACAATACATAAATGAAGAGCATGACTATGTGCCATAAAATTTTATTTAAGGACACTGAAATTGGAATTGTATATGATTTTTATTTGACACAGAATATTATTCTTTTGATTTTCCTCAGCTGTTAAAAAATATAGAAACCATTCTTGGCTCATGAGCCAATCAAAAATAGATGAAGGGCTGGATTTGACCTCTCTTTTAACTTTACTATGCCTCAGTTACACCATCTGTAAATTAAGGATAATAATGTTCACAGAGGACATGTTAGAGCAAAACAAGTAAGATAAATAATGCAAAGTTATCCTGGATTAGCATGGATTAGTTAGCAAGAATTATCATTAGTTAGCATGGATTCTTGTGTAATACATATTACCATATGCTAGTAATCAGAAAAGAATCTCTTCCTCCCCTGTTTTACATTCTCTCTGGGTGAACCTATCCACACTTAAGGCTTCAACCACACCTCATTAATAATCCCCAAATCCCTGCCTCCAGCTCCAACCTTGCTGTTGAATTCCAGGCACATCATCCTGGGTTCATTTGTCTCTTTAGGCCCATTTCCAGAATTTGATCTCATTACCTCCTCTGATAATTCCATGTGATGGAAGGGACTGTGTCCCTCCAAAATTCATATGTTGAAGCCCTAACCCCACTACCTCAGAATGTGACTGTATTTGGAGACAGAGCATTTGGCCCTGACCCAATCTGACTGATGTCCTTTTTTTTTTTTTTTTTAAGATTTTATTTATTTATTCATGAGAGACACAGAGAGAGAGAGGCAGAAACATAGGCAGAGGGAGAAGCAGACTCCCTGCAGGGAGCCTGATGTAGGACTTGATCTCAGGACCCCAGGATCATGACCTGAGCCAAAGGCAGATGCTCAACCACTGAGCCACTCAAGCGTCCCCTGACTGGTGTCCTTATAAGAAGAGGAAATTAAGATACAGACACACACAGAAGAAAAATATCCATCTAGAAGCCAATGAGAGAGGCCTCAGAAAAAAACAGCCCTGCTGACACCTTGATCTTCCAGCCTCCAGAACTCTAAGAAAATAAATTTCCATGGTCTAAACTTCCTAGCTGGGATCCCTGGGTGGCGCAGTGGTTTGGTGCCTGCCTTTGGCCCAGGGCGCGATCCTGGAGACCCGGGATCGAATCCCACGTCGGGCTCCCGGTGCATGGAGCCTGCTTCTCCCTCTGCCTATGTCTCTGCCTCTCTCTCTCTCTCTCTCTGTGACTATCATAAATAAATAAAAATTAAAAAAATAAATAAACTTCCTAGTTGTGGCTTTTATTAAGGCAGCCTTAGCATCCGAATATACTCTGCTTCTTCTCATAGCCCCCAAATTCACCAAATTACCCTTGTGATTTTAAAGAAAACAGCCACAAAATTCTTTGGCACTTCTCCCCTTGAATCTGGGTGGGATTGGGACAACTTTGACCAATGGAATGTAGCAGAAATGACACTGCGTGACTTCTGAGGCTAAGCCAGAAAAGGCCATGAAGCTTCTAACCAGCTTTCTTGGAACACTTGTTCTGGAGGAAGGTGATCTTGTGCAAGAAATCTGATTACCCTGAGATTGCCATGCTGGAAAGGCCTTGTGTAGGTCCTCAGCATTCTAGTCAATCCCACCCAGGTACCAGACATGTGGATGAAGGAACATCCAGATGACTCCAGTCCCCAACCTTCAAGTCACCCCAAAGCCTTTGAGTCTTTGGGGGCAGAAAGAAGCATCTCCTCTGTGCCTTGTTCTAATTCCTAACCCACATAATTCATGAGCATAATAAAGTGGTTGTTTGACATTGCTTATGTTTTAAAGTGGATTATTATGTAGCGATAGTAACAGGAACATCTCTCCCCAGACCACACCTGTCTATGACCCTAGATCTGTCCTAGGCTGGTCTTCAACAACTTTCCTTTAATCTCTTGCTACATCCTTCCTTCACTCGAAAGTCTCTGCCTCCAATTGGGAACATTCTCAAATCTATCGCTTTGCAGAACTCTAGGACAATGTTTTTCCTAAAGCATACATCTGACAAGCTCCCCTCCTATTTTCAAAAAATTTTTTAAAATTGAAGTATGTTGACACACAAAGTTATATTAGTTTGAGGTACACAACATAATGATTCAATGACTCTATACATTATGCTATGCTCACCACAAGAGTAGCTACCATCTGTCACCATACAACACTATTACATATCATTGACTATATTCCCTATGCTGTACCTTCCATCTCCATGACTTACTCATTCCATAGCTGTAAGCCTTTGTCTCCAACTCCCCTTCACCCATCTTGCCCATCCCCACACCACCATCTCCGCCACCCACCCAAAACAACCAGTTTGTTTGTATATATGGGTATGTTCCTGCTTTTTTTATTTGTTCATTTTTGTTTTTTAGAGTCTACATCTAAGTGAAATCATATGGTATTTGTCTTTCTCTGACATTTCACTTAGCATAATACCCTCTGGATCCATCTATATTTTTGCAAATGGCAAGATCTCATTCTTATTTATGGATAAATAATATCCCTTTTTTTTTTTTATGATAGTCACACACACAGAGAGAGAGAGAGAGAGGCAGAGACACAGGCAGAGGGAGAAGCAGGCTCCATGCACCGGGAGCCCGACGTGGGATTAGATCCCGGGTCTCCAGGATCGCGCCCTGGGCCAAAGGCAGGCGCCAAACCGCTGCGCCACCCAAGGATCCCTTTTTGTTTGTTTGTTTGTTTGCTTTTTTAATATCCCTTTATATAAGTATACCACATCTTCATTATCCATTCACCTATTGATACACTTTGGTTGCTTCCATATCTTGGCTATTGTGAATAACACTGCAATAAATATAAGGGTGTACTTATGGTTTTTTAAAAGATTTTATTTATTTATTCATGAGAGACACAGAGAGAGAGGCAGAGATGTAGGCAGAGGGAGAAGCAAGGTTCTCATAAGGAGCTCGATGTGGGACTCGACTCCAGGACTGCGGGACCATGCCCTGAGCCAAAGACAGCTGGTCAATCGCTGAGCCACCCAGGCATCCCAAGGGTGCACTTATCTTTTTAATTAAAAAAGAATTAAACACAACTTTAGGGGACACCTGAGTGGCTCAGTGGTTGAGCGTCTGCCTTTGGCTCAGGACATGATCCCGGTCCTGAGATCGAGTCCCACATTGGGCTCCTTATGAGGAGCCTGCTTCTCCCTCTGCCTGTGTCTCTGCCTCTCTCTGTGTGTCTCTCATGAATAAATAAAATCTTAAAAAAATAAAATAAAATAAACATGACTTTAATGGTTTTGTTTTCTTTGGATAAATACCCAGTAGTGGAATTACTGAATCATGTAGTATTTATATTTTTAATTTTTCTGGAACTTCTATATCGTTTCTGACAGTGGCTGTACCAATTTACATTTCCACCAACATGAGGATTTCTTTCTCTCTACATCTTCATCATACTTGTTATTTGTCTTTTTGATTCTAGCCATTTTGAAAGGGTGAAGTAGTATCTCATTGTGGTTTTGATTTGCATTTTCCTGATGATTAGTGATGTTGAGCGTCTTCTCATGTGTCTGTTGGCCATCTGTATGGCTTCTGTGGAGAAATGTTTATTCAGGTCCTCTGCTCATTTTTTTAAAAGACATTTATTTAGTTATTTATTTAGAGAGCATGAGCAGGAGGGGCAGAGGGAGAGGGAGAGATAATCTCAAGCAGACTCTACACTGAGCATGGAACTTCTCACATCCCTGAGATCACAATCTGAGCCAAAACCAAGAATCGGATGCTCAACCGACTGTGCCACCCAGGTGCCCCCAAGTCTTCCTTGTAGCAGTCATGACCCTCTAGGAGATGGCCTCTGGCATCACTTACCACTCTTTGCCTCATCACCTATGCTCCAATAACCAATCTAACCAATTTCTTGGCCTCTCTCATGTGGATTTTCACTCCCTTCTGCCTGGAATGCAATTTTCTTTCTCTTCTTTATCTGAGTCTTTAAGACTCAGCCTAGATGTTACCCTCTTTCTGAATGATACTATGCCTTGTCATTCTGAGTTAACTGTTTCTTTTGGAGGATCTCATAAAAACTCAGGCATCTTTCTATTACTATGTATACTGTTACTCTACTGTGACCAAATGAGACAGAGCAGGGACTGGACTTGAGTCCTCCTCAATCTTGATCATGAAACCCAACATGCCTTGATAGCTGAAATCCTATGCCCCTTTGAGTAGCATATCTTCCAGGAATGTGGAAGCAGGATGCTTACCAAAGGGTAGACTTGACTACAAAGACCGGCAAAGAACAAACCAAACCAGTCTGTGCCAAGGTGGACCCCAGCAATAATCTTTCATCGACTTCCCCTAATTATAATATTTTTTAAAGATTTTATTTATTTATTTGACAGAGAGATACAGACAGCCAGAGAGCAGAAGCAAGGGGAGCAACAGGCAGAGGGAGAGGCAGAAGCAGGCTCCCCGCTGAGCAGGAAGCCCAACGCAGGGCTCCATCCCAGGACCCTGAAATCATCACCTGTGCTAAAGGCAGCTAGTTAAAGTGCTCTAGGGACTGAGCCATCCAGGTGCCCCTCCTCCTGATTGTAATATTAAAAACACTCCCAGGGATGGAGATTTAACATATTAATGAAATATGCAACGCATGATGAAGAATGTTCTGTTTGCTACGCCTGTGAGCCAATATCCCATATCTCTCCAACTACCTGCTTTGAGTCTCTTCTTTCCCACCTCAGTCTCTTTAAAAACTTTCTCTAGCTTTTGTTCAGAGAGCCAGCTTTCCTTTGTGCTGTTTCCCTTGTGCTTGAGCATCAGCCCCAGTAAAAGCCTTCCCTAGAATTCCTGTTTGGCCTCTAGTAAATTTCTATTGCTTGGAGGGCCCAAGGACCTGAGTCAGGACACAAGCACTTCACTTCATTGTCTCATTTTTTCATCTAGTTGGTCAGAGCCTGTGTCTGATTAATTTCTGTGTTCCCAGGAGGCAGCAAGCAAGAACTCCTTTGGAGGCCTACACCAGTATAATATCTACCACCCTTATTCCTTAATCAGTGGATTCCATTTTATTCAGATAGTAATTTCCTTCATTGTAAGCCAACCAGGGCAACTTCATTAAGACTTTTTTTTTTCCTGGTATTGGTCTGGAAATGCTATGTCACTCAGTTCTGTCAGTAAAAAGTTAAAAGCAGGTTTGCAGAGACTCCAGGACAGATTCTCCTCCCTTATAAAATGAGAAAGGTGGGATGCCTGGATGGCTCATCGGTTGAGCATCTGCCTTCAGCTCAGGGAGTGATCCTGGGATCCAGGATTGAGTCCCGGATTGGGCTCCTTACAGGGAGCCTGCTTCTCCCTCTGCCTGTGTCTCTGCCTCTCTCTCTCAGTGTCTCTCATGAATAAATTAATAAAATCTATATTTTAAAAAAAATAAAACTCCAAACCTTTATAATAATAAATTTCTTCATGGTTTAAGGGATTCACATGTTTGCTATACGTATAACTGAAAACATCCCATTGGTATGGTGATTCTGGGAGAAAAAAGAAAATAGTTGTTTTCATCTCTTTCTCTTAGACTCTTGTCTTCTGGCTTTTCACTCTTCTCCATGGTTGTAGCGACTGGATTTGAGAATAACTCTGTAGAACAGTATGATGGTGCTTAAAATCTCAATAGGACCCATCTCTTCAGATCAGTGGCCTCAAAGTTATCTCCCTGAGGAGCAGAAGTTTAGGGGATTGATCTTGATGATGATATTGGGTGAAGGGTCCTCTTTTACACATCTCCCTTACCTCTCTCTGTGTTCCTGGTTACAATTCCTTTTATTTTTATTTATTTATTTTTTAGAGAGAGAGAGCTCTAGCAAGTGGGCATGGGGTGGAGGGTGGAAGGGCAGAGGAAGAGGGAGAGAGAATCCCAAGCAGGCCCCATGTTGAACATTGATCTCACAACCCCAAGATAGTGACCTGAGGCAAAATCAAAAGTAGGATGCTCAACAGACTGAGCCACCCAGGTGCCCTCTCTATTTCTTTTAGCATTATGTTTTATAAAATATATTTGGTCTTTGTCCCTAGTTCCTGGCACAGTCTCCTAAAACCCCAGGAATTTCCTGAATGATAAAATATATAAATATATTTTAAATAAACACATTTTTACATAAATGAAAAAAATACATATTTTACATAAAATATATAAAGATATATTTTATTATATCTAAGGAGCTCTTTTTGATCACACCAAAGTTTATACTAATACAGTGACTTAAGTGGGGACCCTATGATAGCCTCTGAAGGACTAGGTGACTAAAGCTTTGGGACTTTCAGCCCCACACACAGATTTTGGGGTAGGGAAGATGGGAGGGGTTTGGAGATTAAGCTCTATAAAAACTCCTGAACGTAAGATTTGATGAGCTTCTGGGTTAGTGAACACATCATGGTGTTGGGATGGTGGTGCCCTCAGAGAGGATATGGAAAGTGTACACATCCAACCTCTATATACTTTGCCTATGTATCCCTTCCATTTGGCCATATAACCAACCCAAATGAGAGTTTGTCTACCTG
Source organism: Canis lupus baileyi (assembly GCF_048164855.1). NCBI lineage: Eukaryota > Metazoa > Chordata > Mammalia > Carnivora > Canidae > Canis > Canis lupus. The sequence goes on along the minus strand of NC_132838.1, from coordinate 105,839,894 downwards.
ATGTGCAGCAAGTCAATAAAAACCGACACTGAGCTTTGGCAGTGCAGAAAGGAGGGTTATTTACTGATGTGGCTCCTCCTAGGAGAATGGGGACCTAATGCTGATTAGCCCCAAACTCCCTGATGGCTTGCAAGTGAGGGGCTTTATCTGAGATGCCTGGGTGGCTCAACTGGTTAAGTGTCTGACTCTTGATTTCAGCTCAGGTCATAATCTCAGGGTCATGGGATAGAGCCCTGTGTTGGGCAACCTGCTCAGCAGGGAGTCTGTTTGAAATCCTTTCTCTCCTACTCCACCCTGCTCATGCACTCTCTGTCTTTCTCAAATAAATCTTTAAAATAAGATAAAGGGCAAAAGTTAGGGGCAGGAGTCACCTGAGAAGCTGAAAACCGCTGACTGGAGGCCCATGAGTTCATGTTAGCAGGTGCTCTGGCACCACTTCATCTGGTCATCTGGAGGTCTTTTCCAACTCAGGAGACTGAGAATTGGAAATTTTTCTTTATGTTAGAGATTTCACTAAGTAAATGTGGTGGTTATACCTTTAGGGTAGTGCTAATTAACTACTTGTAAGCTAGTGGCGTTGCGTACCTACAGGTTCCTCAGCTGGTCCCGCCATTCCTGGGGGCAATACACACTCTACTGTTCATTTTTTCTTCTGAACTGACAAGATGGACACTGGCTTCAGCTGGTTTTGAGCTGTATCCTTTATAATAAAATGGTAAACGAAAGCAAATTGGCTTCCTAAGTTTGTCGAGCCACTCTAGCCAATTATTGGACCTGAAGAGAGGGCCTCAGAGACCCCTGATTTATAGCTGGTCAGTCAGCTGCAGGTGACAACCAGGGATTTGCAAGTAGCATCTGAAATGGGGGCAGTCTTGCTGTAGGATGGAGCCCTTTACTACACATTTGGTGTCAGAAGTGCTGTGTGAAAAGAGAAACAAGTTTTTGCTTAACCATTATCTCTGCTTTTTACTGCTTGCCTTGAGTTCTTCTACCTTCAATAATTGTTTCCTTCATTTTCCTGAACCTCTTAAGGAGAAAAGACTGTGACACCCACACTTCTTGACTCTTGATATTTAGAGGGGTCAATTCCTGTCTCCTGTAATAGGGCTGGAGGTGAGGGGAATATTCAGACTTCAGTCTCCGAGGAGAGTACACTGACAACATATTCAGGGTGTTTTCTGGAAGTTGCAAGAAGCCCCGGGTTTCTGTCACCTGACTGGTTCCAGCTTCATCTCTCCTCCCCCTTTGTTCAATAAAGTGTCTGCCCAACTTGAGTCACTTTGCAAGAAGCCAGGAACTAACAAGAGAAAAAGGATCTCAGCCAGTGGTAAGTTGGGACCCTGACAATTTCAAAAATTACTATTTGAACATCTGCTAGGTGGCAGATACCTCCTAAACCTTCAGAGCTAGGCTATCCAATCTAGAATCCACTTGCTATATATGGTTATTGAGCTCTCACTGGTCCAACCTGAGATGTGCTGTAAAAGACATTTAGTATATTCAAAAGACTTAGCATGAAGAAAGAATGCAGAATAGCTCACTGATAATTCTTATATTGACTACCTGTTCTAATGATATTCTTTTTGATATGCTGGGTTACATATATTATTAAAATTAATATATTATCCCAATTTCTTTTACTTTGTAGAAAGAATGGTAAGTCTCATATGTGGCTCGCATGTATGTTTCCTTTGGACAGCATTACTCTAGAAATTTAGCACTGAAAAAATTTGGTAGTCTTCTAGCATTTATACCATTGTGGAGGATATTTAGAATAGGAAATGAAAGAATGGATAAACAAACAAGAATATCTCGTAGAATAAGCCTGCCTGGAGTAGCTGCCCTGTATTGTGGGCCGGGGGGGGGGGGGCTCTGAAGATGTAATAACTCATTCTTACTGAAGAGCCAAATGTGGGAAGCTTGAAAGAGCATAATAGGCAGAGGAACAGAGGATGCAGAAGCCTCAAGATGGCAATGAGCTTGGCATGTTCAAGCAATCGAAGGAGTTCAATGGATAGAATGCATTGTGTAAGACTAGAGCGATGTATGAAGTATGATTGAGTGTGATGTTGGGGGGCATCTAGGTGGCTAGTCAGTTGGGTGTCTGCCTTCGGCTCAGGTCATGATCCTGGGAGGACATTGAGTCCTGGCATTGGCATTGGCACCTGCTCAGCAGGGAGCCTGCTTCTCCCTCTCCCTCCACCACTCCCCACTTGTGCTCTCTGCTCTCTCTCTCAAATAAATAAATAAAATCTTAAAGAAAGAGAAATATTTAGTTTTCGTTCTGTTTCTGGCACAGAGTTCCTAAAACTCTTGGAATTTCCTAAGTGATGAGAGTGGCAGAGGTGTCTTTTGTTGTTAATGAGGTGACTTTCGGAAAGCACCTAAGGATGGGAGAAAATCAACCACAGAGATTGAGTTCAATCCCCAATAGCCAATGAGTTAATCAATCATGCCTGTGTAATGAAGCCTCCATAAAAACACAAAAGGACAGACTTCAGAGAGTTTCTGGGTTGGTGAAAACATGGAGAGAGCAGCACACCTGAAGAGGACATGAAAACTCCACATCCTTTCCCCACACCTGGCCCTATGTATCTCTTTCATCTGCTGTTCCTGAGTGATATCCTTTTATAATAAACTGGTGATATAGCAAATAAAATATTTCTCTGGGCTCTGTGAGCCACTGCAACAGATGGATTGAATCCGAGGAAGAGGTTGTAGGAACCTCTGATTTACAGCCAGTCAGTCAGAACCACAGGTACCCCAGACTTGTACCTAGTATCTGAATTGCCCTAGGTGCAGGGAGCATCTTTTAGTACTGAACTTTTAACCTGTGCAATCTGATAGTGTCAGAATGGAGTTGAGTTCTTAGACACCTGCTGATGTTCAAAAATTGTTTGTTGATGTGGGGACTCCCTCACACTTTGGAAATTGGGTCACAAAAGGATAGATGGTGCAGATCCAAGAGTGTTTGGTAAACTTGAGTTTGGAAGTCCGGACTTTGGGAACCACTGGAGGATGTTGAGCAGAACAAGGTCATGATCTATCATGATCTTTTAAAAGATCATTTGGCTAATGTCTGGAGAATGGATTTTGGGTGAGCGGTACTCAGGGGGAGGCATTTGTAGCAGGAACAAGCTATTTGCAAGGTTGGTCCAAATATGCAGGCCAGAAGTGGGGGCCATGGACAAGGAATGGGAATGATTCTGGGAGTGGATTCAGTTGCTTTGCAGACAGAAGACAGACTTGGATTAGGCTGGGCAATAAGGGAAAGACATCAAGGATCTGTTTTAGTCAAGAAGTCAGGTGGGTATATCAGACTAGAGTTTTAAGGAGCTTAGAAGTTATCAGGACTGAGACGCCTGGCTTGGTGGAGCTCAGGACTCTTTGATCTCGAGGTTGTGAGTCTGAACCTCACATTGGGTGTGGAAATTATGTAAAAATAAAATCCTTAAAAAATAAAATAAAATAAAATCTTTAAGGGGCACCCGGTGGCTGTTGGCTAAGCATCTGACTCTTGATTTTGGCTCAGGTCATGATCTCAGGGGGTTGTGAGATTGAGCCCCAAGTGGGGCTCCGCACTCAGTGTGGAGTCTGCTTAAGATTCTCTCCCTCCCTCTCCCTTTGCCCCCTTCCCCTGCTTGCATGTGCAGGCTCTCTCTCTCTAAATACATACAATCTTTTAAAAAAATCTTTAAAAATAAAAAAAGTTAAATTTAGAGGAGAAAAAGCTAAGAAATTGGGCTGAGAAGAGGTGGCCAATTGAGCTATAATAACAACCAAGAGTGTGTTGTGGGTGCATTTTATCATCTCAAGGCATAGGAAAAATGTGTCTTAGGAAGCAGGAAGGGGTCAAATGGGTCCTATGTCACTGAGGTATCAAGATGAGGACTGAGAAGGGACCACTGGAGTCAGCAGTGAGGAGGCCACAGGTATCCCTGAGGAGAGCACATTCTGTGGAGCTCTGAGCAGCAAAGTCAGTCTGGAGTATGTTTAGGAGAAAATGGGAGGCGAGGAGTGGAGAGGCTCCCTTCTAAAGTTTGGCTGAGAATCCTCTTCACAGAAAGAAGTCTCTTGAGAGAAATAGAGCTGAAGCTGGAAAGGAATACGGGTCAAGGATGGTTTCTTTTTATTTTTAAATTTTTATTTTTTAAAGTAAATTCAATGTCCAATGTGGGGCTTGAACTCATGACCCCAAAGCCAAGAGTCATATGCTCTATCCGCTGAGCAAGCCAGGGGCCCCAGGATGGTTTCTTTTTAAAGGGAAAAGAGATTATAACATTTATGGGATAGTGAGAATGACCCAGTAGAAAGAAAATCTTGGGCTTTTGTCTTTGGCAGAAAAGAAAAGGGACAATGCTGGAGGAAAGTTTTCGGGAAGATGAGGTAGAGAGGGATACAGAACAAATATAGGAGGGTAGCTGCTGGGAGAATGAGAACTCTTTATTTGCTACAACAGGTGCAGGTAGATTGGAAGGTTTAGAGCAGGGCAGGCTAAAAATTTCTAGTGGTTACCATCTTCCCATTATAATATGAGGCAAAGGCATTAGCTGAGAGTGGGGATTAGGAGGGGAAAGACCGGGTAAAACCAGAGAGGAAAAAAGGAGAACTGAAACAGTTATTTCAAAATCTGGAAGTGCAAATACGCTAGAAAAGTAGAGTAAGCTGGGGATCACTGGGTGGCTCAGCGGTTTAGCCCCTGCCTTCAGCCCAGGGCGTGATCCTGGAGTCCCAGGCCCGAGACTTGCATCGGGCTCCCTGTATGGAGCCTGCTTCTCCCTCTGCCTGTGTCTCTGTCTCTCTCTCTCTCTCTCTCTCTCTGTGTGTGTGTATCTCTCATGAATGAATAAAATCTTTAAAGAGAGAGAGAGAGAGAAGTAGAGTAAGCTAACACGGAAGTGCTGAGTTTCCATTTGAAATTGCCATAATCTAGTGGTGCCGCCGTAATAGTTGTGACACCTGGCCAGTCACTTCCCCTGTCAGAGCCATGGTTTCCTTTTATATTACATGGCAATAATGTTTATCCCAAAACAAGGGTGTTGTAACTGGAGATTATAAAATGTACAGTGACTGGCACATTTGAGGAGCTCACCAAATAGCAGCCTTCATAATCCACAGTAGTATCATGTGTGGTTCATAGGTTCTCTCTCCCACACTACAACTAGGATGGGCCCAGAGTTTACAACTTTGCCTCACTGGCCTTGCCCCTCCTGTCATTGCACGATTGTCCTTCCTCGTTGTAGCAGCATTTAAAAAAATTTTTATTTATTATTCATAAAAGACACAGAGAGAAAGGCAGAGACATAGGCAGAGGGATAAGCAGTCTCCCCACAGGGCGCCCAACGTGGGACTCAATCCCAGGACTCCAGGATCACAACTTGAGTCAAAGGTAGACGCTCAACCGCTGAGCCACCCAGATGTCCCTGTAGCAGCATTTTTAAACCAAAATCTATAGATCACTGAGCGCACCATATCTTCTGAGAGCCTCATAGGTGCTTAAAGAGTGAGTAGAGAGAATTTGACTCTGTTAAGGAAGTCTGGCAAGTGGAAGAGAGTCGAGGGGACAATTCTGGTGGAATCTGTCTGGCTGAGCTCAAATGCTGGCATACATCAATCCTCAAGTGCCATATGCGAGGGTTGTGGTGAGGGCTAAAGGAGCTCTTGGCACATGGAAAATGTTCCTGGGACTCCTGGGTGGCTCAGTGGTTGAGCATCTGCCTTCAGCTCAGGGTGTTATCCTAGGGTCCCAGGATTGAATTCCGCCATCGGGCTCCCTGCCAGGAGCCTGCTTCTCCCTCTGCCTGTGTCTCTGCCTCTCTCTGTGTGTCTCTCATGAATAAATAAATAAAATCGTAAAAAAAAAAAAAAGAGGGATGATAACAGATACCTTGCAATATTATTATTAGTATGTTAATATAATTTTATTTATATTCAAGTTAGTTAACATATACTGTATTATTAGTTTCAGGGGTAGAATTTAGTGATACATCAGTTGCATATAATACTCAGCGCTCATTACATCAAGTACCCTCCTTAATGCCCATAACCAATTACCCCATTCCCCCACCTTATTCCCATTTTTTTTTAATTTTTATTTATTCGTGATAGGCACACAGTGAGAGAGAGAGAGGCAGAGACACAGGCAGAGGGAGAAGCAGGCTCCATGCACCGGGAGCCTGACGTGGGATTCGATCCCGGATCTCCAGGATCGCACCCTGGGCCAAAGGCAGACGCCAAACCGCTGCGCCACCCAGGGATCCCTTATTCCCATTTTTTAAAGATTTATTGATTTTAGAGAGAGAGAAAGAGCATGAGTGGGAGGGGCAGAGGGAGAGGGAGAGAGAATCTCAAACAGACTCTGTGCTGAGCATGCAGCCTGACATGAGGCTCGATCTCATGACCCTGAGATCACGATCTGAGCTGAAACTGAAACTTGGATGCTTAACTGACTGAAACACCCAGGTGCCCCTATTTATTTATTTTAGAGAGAGGGGCAGGGAGAGGCAGAACAGGGAAAGAAAGAATCTTAGGCGGACTTCCTGCTGAGTGCAGAGCCTGACATGGCGCTCCATGCCATGACTCTGAAATCCTGACCTGAGCCAAAATCAAGAGTCAGGAATTTAATTGACTGAGCCACCCAGGTGCCCCAACACTTTGCAATATGATTATGAGTATTAAATGTTAACAGGTGCTTAGTAACTGCAATTTCTCTTAAGGAGGCTGAATAGGTCAGGGTAAATTGACTCTCAAATTTTTGAGGCCATAAAAGACCACCTTAGCTTTTATGTAAAGAGATTCTAGGGTGAGGTTCATGAATATTCACTATTAATAGCCGCACTGGATATTTCTCTCTTTTTTTAAGATTTTATTTTTAAGTAATCTCTACACCCAGTGTGGAGCTTGAACTCACAACCTTGAGATCAAGAGTCACATGCTCCACTGACTGAGCCAGCCAGGCACCCCAGCCACCCTGGATATTTCTGATACAGTTAACAGATCATAATATTAGGAAATCTGTTAATGTAGCATAGAGGTGAGAGCCACACAGACCTCTGTGTTGAATTTGGATGCAGTAGTTATAGATGTGACCTGGTCCAGATGCAGACACTACATTTTTTAAAATTCTTTTTCTTTTTTTTGGGGGGGGGGCATTCTTACTTTTAAGATCAAGAAAAACATTTTTTTAAAGATTTCATTTATTTATTCATGAGAGACACACAGAGAGAGGCAGAGACATAGGCAGAGGGAGAAGCAGGCTCCATGCAGGGAACCTGACGTGGGACTCGATCCCGGGTCTCCAGGATCACACCTCGGGCCGAAGGCAGTGCTAAACCGCTGAGCCACTGGGGCTGCCCACATCAACTTATTCTTATGAAAACCAGAAATAACGAGCACTATAGCTTTTTATGTAGATCAAACTAGATCCCCATATATAGCAATTAATACAATGCATGGTCTCTGATGAGAACCCCACAGATATTACTAACAAATTTTATTAATCTCATACTCCTTATCCCACAGAACATGAACATTACGCAATGGGCAAAACTTCTTCACATCCCAGAGAAGAGCTCTATATCAAGCAAAGGAAACAGAGGGCTGAAAGTAGAGATAGGGCCCCCTTTGCTGACTTCCTCCAGCATAGAATCCACATGATGTAATATGTTTCTACATATTACCGTAACTGTTCAAGATCCTCAATTATAAACTCAAACCAAATTCTAAAACTTTAATGTCAATACTAAGCAAATAGCAGGCAAAGGGTTCTCATAGTGGAAGCTGGGAGTCTGGGAGAACCTGGGGCTGAAAGAGCTTTGCAGAGCTTGCCAACATCTATGCAGTGAATGATGGGTCAGAAGTGAACCTACTCACTCTGAGTCTAGCATTTCCCTCACTGAGCCGTGTCTGCCAATCAATTTTCTCTTATCTATATACTGTAAGTGTACTTTTCTGCTAGTGAATAAGAGCCTTGTAATTCTCTTGATTAAGCAACCTGACAGGTGGAATACATCTGAGTAACTATGGGACTATGGAGAACTATCTTTTCCCAACATATTAGGCAAGAGAATGCCAGTTTTATAGTATGACTGGCCAAGTTTCAGGAGAGTGGGGTTCCTGGCTGGAGTGGGAGCTATAGTAGAAGTTAATGTTGGCCATGAATAGGGATGCTATAAGATGGTTCCACAGATGAGAAATGGCAATTGAAATGTTTCAGGTGTGGGCAAGATGGAAAACAACCTCTCCATCCCTCTGAATGGATCCGAAGAGATGCTCCATGAGTCTGCTGGCTACAAGGTTCTGCATATCCTGCCATTGGTGGTGCTTGGGATCACCTTTGTCCTTGGCATCCTGGGCAATGGGCTTGTGATCTGGGTGGCTGGATTCCGGATGGCACGCACAGTCACCACAATCTGTTACCTGAACCTGGCCTTAGCTGACTTCTCCTTCACTGCCACCCTACCATTCCTCATTGTCTCAATGGCTATGAGAGAACTGTGGCCTTTTGGCTGGTTCCTATGCAAGGTAGTTCATATTGTGGTGGACATAAACCTGTTTGGAAGTGTCTTCCTCATTGCTTTCATTGCCCTGGACCGCTGTATTTGTGTCCTGCATCCAGTCTGGGCCCAGAACCACCGTACAGTAAGCCTTGCTTCAAAAGTGATCATTGGACCTTGGATTCTTGCCCTAATCCTTACCTTGCCAGTTTTCATCTTCTTGACTACAGTAAATGATGGAACAGGGAATATATACTGTACTTTCAATTTTGCATCCTGGGGCAACAGTATTGAAGAGAGATTGAAGGTGGCCATCACCATGTTGACAGCCAGAGGGATCATCCGGTTTATCATTGGCTTCAGCATGCCAATGTCCATCGTTGCTATCTGCTACGGGCTCATTGCTGCCAAGATACACAAAAAAGGCATGATTAAATCCAGTCGTCCCTTACGGGTCCTTACTGCTGTTGTGGCTTCCTTCTTTCTCTGTTGGTTCCCCTTTCAACTGATTGCCCTTTTAGGCACAGTCTGGCTCAAAGAGATGTTGTTTGAAGGTAAGTACAAAATCCTTGACGTCTTGGTTAATCCAACGAGCTCCCTGGCCTTCTTCAACAGCTGCCTCAACCCAATGCTCTACGTCTTCATGGGCCAAGACTTCCGAGAGAGACTGATCCACTCCCTGCCTGCCAGTCTGGAGAGGGCCCTTAGTGAGGATGTAACCCAGACCACTGACACAACAGCCAAATCTGCTTTACCATCTGCAGAAGCAGAGTTACAGGCAATGTGAGGGGGCTGAGAGCCATTTTTTAGCTCTGCATGCTCCTACCCTGCTCGCATTTTCAGCTTCACATTACCATGGGTCATACTGAAGCACTCATCATGAAAAATACTTTGGTATTCCTTGATTTGGGAGGGAAAAAGTGACATAGATGTTATTTTAATTTTGGACCTCAGCCTGTACCCTGGGATAAGTGGAGCTTGTCAAAGAGTACAAGAAAGAAAAGAAAGTGATGGGGTGTTTGTAAAGTTTACATAAGAGAGTATAATAGGGGGGAAACATTTGTTATTTCACCATTAAAATTTTGCTTAGGGTTTTTAAAAAGCTGTTTTTAATCAGATTATAGAAATTTCTTTGTATTCTTAGTTTTAGTACTAACAGTTTTCTTTTTTAAAATCATGAATAGCTATTGGATTGTATATCATATATTTTATGTGTATATGAAGATGATCATTTAGTATTATCCTTTTATTACACATTACACTGATTAATTTCTGCATGTTAAACTACCCTTGCAGTCGTAGGATAAGCCACACTTAGTCATGATGTATTTGGTCTATTTATAAATTATCTCACTAGATTTGTTTAGAACTTCTGCATTTCAGTGTATGTAAAGATGGGTCTATTTTCTTTCCCTTAGTGTCCCTATCACCTTTTACACCAAACTTCTAATGGCCTCCTAAACAGACTTGGGAAGCGATTCCTCTGACTCTTTTCTTTCATAAATGTTTAGACTTTCACCAGTGAAGCCAATTGGCCTTGGGTTTTCTTTCTGGGAAGGCTTTTAGCAGTGAGTTCAATTTCTTTAATAGTTATGTCCCATAACTATTTCTATTTCCTCTTCTGTCAATTTCGGTAAACTGTGACTTTCAAGGAATTTAGCCATTTCATCCAAACTGTCAAATCTATTGGCATGAAACAGTATAATAACTGTATATAGTAGTTGGTATGGTTTCCTTCACATAATGGGAGTGATGTAACATAACTAAGCTATCTGAAGGGAGGGATTTTGGTCCATATTGTTCACTGATAGATCCCTACACCTATATGTAAAATAGTGCCTAATGAGTGACAGATGGATACTCAATAAATACTGAATTAACGAATCAATAACAAAAGTGTCCTCCAGGTGTCAAGTAAAAACCTTTAATGTCTAGCTAAAATGACCTCTCACCCTCATTTTATGAATTGAGAGTACCCAGGGGATTCTCACTGCAGTTTACAATATTTACAAATTCCCATGTAGTTTATGTTTTTATGAACACCTCTGGTTTTGAGTTTTTGCTTCAAGTAAAGCACTTTGGATGTTGCCTGGTGCTTTTCTTTTGGAAAAAAGTCAGTCCAAGATAGTACTCAGCTTTTTTTTTTTCTTTCTGCAAATATCACTCACAAATTATGTTACTAGGCAACATACTTTCCTGATGCACTGGCGAAAGAAAGAACTCAAACTAAATATTAGATAGTCCTGTTATCAAAAGTCCCTCACTCAATATGCTGCTTTACTGTCATCTTCCTTCTCCTTTCTTTCATGTCATCCCTAAAGTTTTGCATTTCCAGCACATAGCAGTGTACCCATTTCATTTGCATTTTTGACTCCTGGAAATGCTTTTTTAGTTCCCAAGAAATGTCCAACTAAGGTGTGGCCACAGAAAATAAGAAACAAGTAAGAAATGCAAGAGTGCAAAGCCAGGCGCAAAGGACGGTGTACATCTTCTCAATAGAACCAGCGCTTCCAAATAGGCTAATTAAGAAACTTGCTTCACTGTCAGAGCTGGGTTCTTAGGATTCTGCTCACTGGCCTTGGTTATTTGCAACAGAATAGTACCTGCTACATCCTATTTTTCTGTTCTTCATTGGAAGTCTTCATTGTGTATGCCCAGTTCCTATTGCACCATTATATATTAGGTCTCCGGAAGTGAGGATTCTTATAACTTTATGGAATGCTTATCACAAAGAAACACTTATAGACCTTATTGCATCTAAAACTCCAAAATAAAACACTGGGGCTACCACCCTTGGGAAGGATGGGATTACTTCTGCTTGGAAGAGTATACAGAGATGTTGAGAGGACAGAGGGTAAGATGTAGTACAGACTGCCAGCTTCCAACCCAATATTCATCCCCCTCCATTACAAAAAGTAGGTTGAAATTCATCCACCTAAAATAATACTTTTCTCAGCCATCCTTTCGGTTAGATGCAATAAATTCTAAGCAATAACAGGCCATGGTTATATCATATCAGCATATAAAGAGCTTCCTCATTCTTTTTAATGCTTGCATGGTATTCCACTGGATTGATGTATCAAAACATTTAATCAGTTACATATTAATGACTATTTAAATTGTTTCTAATCACTTCTCTGTCCCTTTGGCTAAATTGTTTTTAAGACTTTTGTTGTTACAAACAATGCTATGAATAGCTGTGTACACACATGTTCCTTTGCAATATGTATAGGTTTATCTGTAGGGTAAAATAAAGGTTACATATAACTTGGTTGATTTTCCTGCTCTTATTTATTGCTAGGGCTATAATGTCCATTGCTACATCTCTTAGGGAGACAACTTTTCTTGGTGGATATATGGAAGCCTTTAAATTAAATTAAACTACATAGTTTAGAGATATGTAACTATGTAGCAAAATTATAAAGGAAAGTGATAAATTGACTACCATAATCAAGATAGTGATTATAGGGGCACCTGGGTGACTCAGTGGTTGAGCATCTGCCTTTGGCTCAGGTCGTGATCCTGGGGTCCTGGGATCAAGTTCTGCATCAGACTACCTGTGGGGAGCCTGCTTCTCCTTCTGCCTCTGTCTCTCTGTCCCTCTCTGTGTCTCTCTCATGAATAAATAAATTCTTAAAAAAAAAAAGAAGGATGATGGTTACAGTTGAAAGGAGGGAGGGAAAATGATCAGGAAAAAAAGTATATTGTGGCTGATGGCTTCTGGAATGGTGATCAGGATCTATGTCTTGACTTGTTGCTGGTACATGGGTATTTCTTTTACACAAATGTATTAATTTTCATTTTTTAAGAAAAGATTTATTTATTTACTTTAGAGAGAGAGAATGAGGGAAGGAGCAGAGGGAGAAAGAAAATCTCAAGCAGACTCTCCACTGAGCATGGAGCTCAACCTGGGGTTGAACTCACCACCCTGAGATCATGACCTGGGCCGGAATCAAGAGTCAGATGCTTAACTGACTGAGCCACCTAGGTGTCCCTAATCTTTATGTTTATCTTTTATTCATTTTTGCCCTTAGGTTTGTTATATCCCACTTTTTTTTTTTTTTTTTTTTTTAATATTTCAGTAAAATTTGGATTCCTTTTCCTTTGTACCAGGAAGCTTCATAGCTTCTGGACTCCTCAAGTAGGGTAACTCATTCATAGAGGCATTGCAGTTCTCTAAATTTTTATTTATTAGGACAGGGAGAGCTGGGGGGTCAAAAGGAAGCAGAAGTAAACAATTCCTGTTTGGCTGTCTTTTGTGTCCTTGCTTGTCTCAAGTGCTAAAGAAAACAAACTTAGAAATTGAGCTCCACCCTGTGGCTGCCAGAACACAAAGCAAGGAAATGGGAGTCTGCCTGCCTCCGCAGCTTTACAGCCTCATTGGGATTGACCCTCTAGGAAAACCAGATTCTCTCCTCCATGAGCTCCCCCAGAGTGAATTTTGTGTGTGTGGTGGGGGGAGGAGAGCAGAGGGAGAGAAAAACAGAATCTTTTTTTTTTTTTTAATTTTTTTTTTTGAAAAACAGAATCTTAAGCAGGATCTACGCCCAGTGTGGAGCCCAGTGCCGGGCTCCATCTCACAATCCTGAGATCAGGACCTGAGTAGAAACCAAGAATCAGAACTCAACCAACTGAGCCACTTGGGTACCCCTACCCAGAGTGAATTTCTAAGTGCATCTGAACAAGGAAAACTGCTTTCTAATCCAGGAAGTCCTCACATTCCAGAATGTACATTCCAGAGATAGGAGAGTGGGGATCTCTCCTGTATTTCATCCCGCCCTAAGATACTAGATAAACTTGTTATTAGATAAAGAAGATCTGTGTGAATGTCTCATAATCTTGGGATGCTGAAGATAGAGCAACTGTGTTTTTCCCTCTCATTCCCATCTCATGGCTGTCCTAGCTCCAAATACCATCTAGGTAACTATTTCCCAAGTATGAATCTACAACTGATACTGCTCTGTCAGAATCACTTGGGTATTTTTTTTTTTTAATATGGGTTAAGTCACTGCAGCATCAAGCCATCTGATTAACAAAGTCTGGTGCAGAATGCAGGAATCCATATTTATTCACAAAGCTCTCTGGTAACTGATGTGCAATCAGATTCCTCTGATGATTAGCAGCAAGAACAAAATAAGAAATAGTATCAGATCTTGGAAATACAGATATATCTTTATAGTCTACAGCCACCAAGAACAAATGGTCTTCTTGTGGGGCTGGTGAGGCAGCTATTAGGAGGGCAATGTGGGCAGTTCAGTTAGCAAAATACATCTTGACAGAAAAGTTGCTGTCCCCAGTATCTTGTTCAAGGTCCTCTGCAGTTGCTTTGGTTTTAAAGTGGCAAATGTGGGTGAGTTAAGCTGTCAATATTCTACTCTTCCATAGGAACAGCCAACAGAATTACCAATTAATCAGAAATATATCTTCCCCACCCTTTCCAACTCCAAATTCTCAGCCTCCACAATCACGCAAGCCGATAACCTTGCAATAAATCATACAACCACAGAACCTATTGGTTCTGTTTGTTTGGAGAACCCTAATATATTTAAAAATTGTTGTCAATTGTAATGGTATGGTGGCTATAGTCTTTTTATTTTATTTTATTTTTATTTGAGAGAAAGAAAGAGATAGTGAGAGAAAGCACAAGCAGGAGGAGCAGAGGAAGAGGGAGAAGCAGGCAGCCTGACGTGGGGCCAGATCCCAGGACCCTGGGATCATGACTTGAGCCAAAGGCAGATGCTTAACTGACTAAGCCACCCAGGTGCCCTGACTCTAGTCTTTTAAAATCCTTATCTGTTATAGATACTACATTATTTAAGGGCCAAATGACATGACATATGGTATTTGATTAGAAATATTCCCCAGGGGAAAAAAGGAAGGGAAAGCAAACTGATCTCTCTCACTGGAAAGATCAACAAAATGTTTTCAGTTTTTGAAGCTTTCTACTCTTGTACATGTTTCCAGTTTGCACATTAAAGTATTTTAAAAAATCATTCTATGACCCAACAAATCCACTCCTAGATATATTTCCTGCCAACAAGCATGTGCCTATGAACACAAGGACACATACATGATATGTGAGTGACAAACAGAGCGGAACAACAGAGTGTGCCCAAGATTATAAATACTTACATATTTCATAATAGCCCCAAACTACAAACAAACCAAATGTCTATCAACAGTAGGATGAATGATTGCAATATATTCATAAAATGAGTTACTATACAATAGAAATGACCAAAGTAGCCTGTATATCATGGATGAATCTTAAGATCATCCTGTTAAATGAAAAGCCACATATATCAGAATAGATTTGTTATATTCCATTTATGTACAGTTTTCCAAAAGGCAAAATTAAACTACACTACATTTAGGTATACATACTTAGGTTTACTTTTAAAAGGCAAGGGATTAGTGTGCCTAGTGGCACAGTCTGTCAAGCATCTGACTTTCGCACAGGTTGTGATCTTGGGGTCCTGAGATCAAGCCCCACATCGGGGAGTTTGCTTGTCCCCCCTCCCTCTGTCTCTCAGTTAAATAAATAAAATCTTTTTAAAAAAATTTAAAAAGTAAAAGGCAAGGGATTTATTACATAAAAGCCAAGCGGGTGATCACAGCTAGGAGTAGAGAGCAGGTTTGATCTGAAAAGTATGCAAGGTTGGCTGGCAGGCTTTTGGGATTCTGGTAAATTTCTAGATCTTGACTTCTGTGGGGGCACATGGATATTTGTTTTATTTTTTAAAATATTTTATTTATTTATTCATGAGAGACACAGAGAGAAGCAGAGACACAGGCAGAGGGAGAAGCAGTCTCCTCACAGGGAGCCCGATGCGGGACTCGATCCCCCGACCCGGGATCACGCCCGGAGCCAAAGGCAGACGCTCAACCGCTGAGCCACCAGGGGTCTCAGATATTTGTTTTTTAAGAATAGGACAAGCTGTATACTTGTTTAATTCACTTTTCTGCACCTTTGTTATCCCTTAGAGTAAGAAGGTTATTTTTTAAAGATTTTATTTATTTATTCATGAGAGACACAGAGAGAGAAGCAGAGACATAGGCAGAGGGAGAAGCAGGCTCCATGCAGGGAGCTGATGCAGGACTCGATCCCAGGACCCCAGGATCACGACTTGAGCTGAAGGCAGACACTCAACCACTGAGCTACCCAGGCACTCTAAAACTTTCTTATTTTTTAAAAAAAGATAAGCCACCCAGGTGTCCTGGTAATTTTTTTTTTTTAATCAATTCCTCTTATGTCCATTCCCCTTTACATTAAAGAAGCCTTTTGGCTTCAGCAGTTCAGGCAGCCCGAAGTAGGGCATCCTATTCATATCAGAGCTATGTTACCTAAAATTTGGCTTCTTAGAAGAGAGAAATCTGGGAGAATCAAAGTACAGCAATAGCAAAACAACTCAGGCTTGATTTGGGGTTGACGCTACT
Organism: Canis lupus baileyi; assembly: GCF_048164855.1. Lineage (NCBI taxonomy): Eukaryota > Metazoa > Chordata > Mammalia > Carnivora > Canidae > Canis > Canis lupus. The sequence goes on along the minus strand of NC_132838.1, from coordinate 105,823,962 downwards.
CCCGTTACCTTTACTTGAGTGAATGAAAACTCAAGTTGGAACACAACTCCCACCTAGTGGTTGCTTGGGGCTAAGACACATTTAAGGAAGCAGAGTTCTGCTGAATCTCCTCCTCTCTTCTTCATCCCCACTGGGAGAGGCTCAAAACTTGCTTCCTTCCCTGTCAGCTTCTCTAGATGGAGTTTTCTGGGGCTCCCTGAATAAACAATCTTCCAAGAAACCCAGGATATCCTCATTCATCCAAATGTATATTACAGAGACTGGCCCTCACCTCACCCCTCACTGTCACTAGACTGAAAATAGGTTATAAATGTTTTACACTGTCTGCCCTCATATTCCCAACCTCACCTCCCTGCCTCCCCCAAATATGGTCTGTGGTGGTGTTTCCATAATGTTGATTTCCACCATGGCCACAACAGAAGCCAGGAAAGTAGTTAAAAATACAGATAAACAGATTACATATTCTATTATTTAGCCATAAAACAAACAAACCAACAAACAAGGAAATCTTGCCATTTGGTGACAACATGGGTAGACCTTGAGGGCATTATATTAAATAAAATAAATCAGAGGAAGACAAATGCTGTTTGACCTCACTTATGTGTGGAATCTAAAAACAAACAGGGGTGCTGGGGTGACTCAATGGTTGAGTATCTGCCTTTGGCTCAGGTCGTGATCCTGGGGTCCTGGGATCCAGTACTGCAACAGGCTCCCTGCAGGAAGCCTGTTTCTCCGTTTGCCTATGTCTCTGTCTCTATCTCTGTCTCTCATGAATAAATACATAAAGTCTTTTTAAAAATGTACAAACTTCAGTTACTAGAAAAATAAGCACTAGGAATGTAATGTACACCCTGATGGCTACAGTGAACACTACAGTATCGTACTTTTTTTTTTTTTTAAGATTGATTGATTGATTCATGAGAGACATAGAGAGAGGCAGAGACATAGGCAGAGGGAGAAGCAGGCTCCCCGCAGTGAGCCTGATATAGGACTCTATCCTAGATCCTGGGATCATGCCCTGAGCCGAAGGCAGATGCTCAACCGCTAAGCCACCCAGGTATCCCAAGTATGGTATATTTGAGAGCTGTTAAAAGAGTAAATCCGGGAGTTCTTGTCACAAGGATAAATTTTTTTCTTTTTATTGACCTAAGAGACAGATGTCAACTAAATTCACTGTGATCCTTCCACAATATACGTAAGCAATGTCTCTGCCTCTCTCTCTAGGTCTCTCATGAATAAATAAATAAAATCTTATTTTTAAAGGAACTTCAACCCTTTCAGAAATATTGGAAAAGAGCCATTACTTCTCTATATGTCCTCATTTATCCTTATCTAAAAAAATAGTCTGCAGATAGTATAGTAATTCATACTACTCCAGTTACAATGATACTGCACTGTTATGACATAAAATAGATATGCTGGAATTTTTTATGAGAAGCCTATGAACTAAAAATCACATAAATTACTTTGCTGAGTATACCTTTGGGTATAGTTTGACTTCTGGAGCCATGCTAATGTTTTGCATATAAAAAATAATACCAACATCAACAAGGATGGGTACAAAAATTCTAAGAACAGAAACAGAAAATAACTAATCTAACTTTATTATTCATAATCACTCCAATGTAATTTTTAAACTGTCCCAAGTAACTTTTTAATTTATTTTTTAGTAATCTCCACACCCAATGTGAGGCTTGAACTCAGGACTTCAAAATCAAGAGCTGCACATTCTACCAACTGAACTAGCCAGATGCCCTCCACCCCCTTCCAAAGCATCTTAACTTTTAAACACAGCATTTTAACTATACATTTTCATATTTGGGACAAAAAGAACTATCAGTGAATAGTAGTATAGTCAGAAATTTTTTCACTACAGTAAAAGTTAGCTGCCTTAAATTCCTTTCTGTGTATTCTAGGGATTGAGAAAATAAGTAAATATTTTCACAGCAATGAGAGAAAGATCCCTTGGAGAAGACAGTAACAAATATGAAAATGAGGAAGACTAGAAGGAAGCATCATGTTGGTTTAAAATGTATGGGCATGAGGGGGCACGTGTACCTTCTAGTTCTGTCTACTGAGATGGACTAAAATCTATAACATCTCAGTCGCAATGGGGTACACCCAGCAGCCTGATCTTGGTTTCTTTCTTTAATATTTTTTAAAGTTTTTTATTTATGTAACCTCTATACCCCATGTGGGACATGAGCTCAAGACCCCAAGATCAAGAGCTGCACTCTCTTCTGAGCCAGACAGGTTACTCTCTTTTCTTTCTTTTTCTTTCTTTCTTTCTTTCTTTCTTTCTTTCTTTCTTTCTTTCTTTCTTTCTTTCTTCCTTCCTTCCTTCCTTCCTTCCTTCCTTCTTTCTCTTTCTTTCTCTCTTTCTTCTTTCTTCCTTTCTCAGAGACAAATGACAAACTTTTAATAAATTTGTAAATTAGATAATAGTACTGAATCAGTGTTCTTGATTTTAATAGTTATACCATGATTATGTTGAAGAATGTCCTTGTTCTTGGTATTTACACACTGAAGAGGCATCACCTCTGAAATTTACTCTCAAATGGCTCAGAAAAAGAAAACAATATGTATGTATGTATGTATGTATGTATGTATGTATGTATATATACGTGGAGAGAGAGAATATAATAAAGCAAAAGCAGTAAAATGTTAATACCTGGGGAATCTGGACGAAAACCTTTATATGGGGGACCTGGGTGGCTCAGTCATCAAATCAGTCTTGATTTCAGCTCAGGTCATGATCTCAGGACTATAAGACCAAACCTCAAGTCCCATGTTAGGCTCTGCACTGGGCATAGAGCCTGCTTAGGATTCTCTCTTCCACTCCATCTGCTCCTCCTCCCACTCACTCATGCTGTCTTTCAAAAAAAAAAAAATCTCTCAAAAAAAATTTTTTTAAGTTCTTTGTAACTATCCTTGCAACTTTTCTGTAATTTTGAAATCAGATCAAAATGAAGTTACGAAACATGTGTTCGCTTCTTACTTATAAATAAACTTACACACATAGCTCAAATAGTCATAATTCTCAAAGCCCAAAAAGCATGCTCCATGATATTGTCAGGAAATAAACACCTAGATATATAGCTGAAATTGTTGGTAACTTCTCTTATTCCAAAAATTCCATTTATACACACAATTAAAAAGTCTCATACCCCACAGTGAACACTGATCTCTTCTTCATATTGAAAGCCTTTTTGAAATGTTTTATCAACATGGTATTCACAGGAAGAACATGACTTCCTTCATATAAAATTATTTCTAGAGGAAATGATTTCTTCAGTTTATTGACCTTAATTTTTCCTAAATATAAAATTTTATACACAGTAAAATTGCATTTCATGGTGTAGTCACCACCATACTTAATAAATCCATAGGTTTGCAGTCTTTTAATTTTTTTAGTTAAATTTTTTAAAAGATTTTATTTATTTGAGAAAGCAGAAGTCAGGGGGAGAGGGAAAAGCAGACACCTGCTCAGCAGGGGGTCCAACGCAGAGCTTGATCCTAGGACCCTGGGATCATGACCTGAACTGAAGGCAGACGCTTAACCAACTGAGCCACCCAAGTGCCCACCCCCACGCCTTTTAAAGACTTATTTATTAGAGATAAAAAGAGAAGAAGCATGAATAGAGAGACGGGCAGAGGGAAAGAATCTTAAGTAGTCTCCCAACCTAGTACAGAGCCTGACACAGGATACCATCTCAGACCCTGAAATCATAACCTGAGGTGAAACCAAGTCAGATGCTCAACCAAGCATCTTGAGCCACCCCAGCAACCCCCTTTTTAAAAAATTATCTATTTCAGAAAGAGAGAGGGCTGAGAGGGAGAGAGAGAGAATCCTAAGCAGGCTCCTGGCTGATTGAGAAGCCCAAGATGGGGCTTGATGTCACCACCCTGAGATCATAACCTGAGCTAAAATCAAGAGTTGGATGTTTAAGCCACTGAGCCACCCAGGCACCCCCGTAGGTTTGCATTCTTTATGTTTTATCTGTGGACATTTTTTTCATAATAAGACAAGGTTTTCAAAAAAGAAAAGGTTTTCAAGCATTTTATGGCAACCAGAGTTATTCCTTGGTGTAATTCTCCACTATCACATGCTTCTGACTTTCAATAAAGGTTTTTTTTTTCTCACATTTGTTACTCTTCTATGATTCACTGTGGGGTAAACTCTCTCATGCATCTGAAATTTGGTTTCTCTGTGAAAATATTGCAACACTCCTCCCCTGTGTAGTTTCTTTCCCCTGTGTGCTTCTGTGTGAAAACTTTTGCACATTTACTGAATTCAGTTTCTCTTGTATATGCATTTTCCTGATGAACAATTGCATAGCAGATTATTACTGAAGATTTTTGTCATATTTATCTACTGAAAATACTGTCATATTTAGATTTATTTCTCATTTTATTCTCTACGAAAGTAAACATCAGAGTGGAAGCTTTTCTTTAGTCACTATAAGAACTGCCTCCCAGGGATCCCTGGGTGGCGCAGCGATTTGGCGCCTGCCTTTGGCCCAGGGTGCGATCCTGGAGACCCGGGATCGAATCCCACATCGGGCTCCCGGTGCATGGAGCCTGCTTCTCCCTCTGCCTATGTCTCTGCCTCTCTCTCTCTGTGAGACTATCATAAATCAATAAAAATTAAAAAAAAAAAAGAACTGCCTCCCATATGCCTGCAATTTCATGTTGGGATGACCTCCTTAAATGCTTTCTCATTTTCACCATATCTATCTGATTTCTCTACTATATGATATCTTTGGCATCTATTGAGGTATGACTTGACACCAAAGGATTTCACACATTCAGCGCACTGTAGGGTCTCTCTCCTGTATGTGTTTTTTTTTTTTTAATTCATGAGACACACACACACAGAGAGAAAGGCAGAGATATGGCAGAGGGAGAAGCAGGCTCCCTGTGGGGGGGCCTGAAGTAGGACTCCATCCCAGGACCCTGAGATCACAACCTGAGCCAAAGGCAGATGCTCAACCACTGAGCCACCCAGGTGCCCCTCTGTATCTGTTCTTTGATGTCACTTAGACCAGGCTTCCAGGTGAAAGCTTTCCCACATTCACTAAATACATAGGACTTTTCTCCTGTATGGATTCTTCAGTGTCTGATCAGTAGGGACTCACAGCTGAAGGCTTTCTGACAATCACTGCATTCATATGGTTTCCCTCCTGTATGGGTTCTTTGATGTACAATGAATTGTGACTTCTATGAGAAAACTTTCCCACAACCACTGCATCTGTAGGGCTTCTCTCCTGAGTGTGTTCTCTGGCATATACTAAGTGATGATTTGGTGCTGAAGACTTTTCAACATTCACCACAGTAGAAAGGCTTCTTCTCAGTATGAACTCTCTGATGTAAAACACATTCTGACTACCAAATGAAACCTTTCTGACATTGACTGCATTTATAAGGTTTCTCCCCAGTATGAATTCTCTGCTATAAAGCGAACTCTGACTGCTGGATGAAAGCCTTTGGACATTGTTTATGTGAAAAGAGTTTTTCTCCAGTGTAAGTTCTTTGGTGTTAATGACCTGTGATCTGCGGATGAAAACTTTCTGAATCTGACTGCATTCATTGGGCTTTTCTCCTCTATGTGCTTTATGATGTAAAGTGAGACTAAACTTAAGAGAGAAAGTTCTTGGGATGCCTGGGTGGCTCAGTGGTTGGGTGTCTGACTTCGGCCCAGGGTGTGATCCTCGAGTCCTGGGATCAAGTCCCATGTTGGGCTCCCTGCATGGGGCCTGCTTCTCTCTCTGCCTATGTCTCTGCCTCTGTGTGTGTCTCTCATGAATAAATAAATAAAATCTTAAAAAAAAAGAAAGTTCATATTCCTTACATCCATAGGGTCTTTCCCTTGTATGAGTTCTCTTATGCTTAATGAGATGCAGCTTACTAATGAAAGTTTTACGACATTCATTGCATTCACAGGGTTTCTGACCTGGGTGACACTTCTGGTGTGTATAGTGAGCTGAGACTTACTACTAAAAGCCTCCAGACATTCCCTGCACTCATAAGCTTCTCTCCTTTGTGAGTTCTTTGATGTAAAATAAGCTCTGTCTTTTGAATAAAACCTTTCAGACATTCATCACATTCATATATTTTCTCCCCTGTGCGAATTCTCTAGTGTACCATGACCCGTGAGTTATGAGAAAAATTTTCTGCATTCACTGCATCCATAGGGTTTCTTTCCTATGTGACTTCTTGGTATGGAAGGATTTGTAACACATGGTTAAAACATCTTTGACATTCACTACATTTATAAAATTTCATTTCTATATGACTCATATTCAGGCACAATGTCTTACTTACAGCTTCTCTACAATCACATTCACAACAATTCCAGAATGGGTGTTTTTGTGCATACTGTGGAAAAATAATTGCTTGAGTAGACTTAACTTGTCAGCTTTTTTACTTTTTTTCTGTTCTGGAAAAGTAAATCTAAATTATGTTTCAAAGTTTTTCCATCTGAATCAAATTGACCAAAGTCTTTTCTCAGGTGAAATATTCTGCCAAACACATCACATTCCTGGTGCCTCTCCATGGGATCCAGTCTGTCAGAGTTTTCCTGGAGTCAATCTGTATCATCATCAACTTGCCAGGTGTCTTCTAGAAAGACCAATGAATATGATTAGGTACTGGAAGGGGCCAAACTCTCATAAGGAGGATCAAGGATCAAGGATAGAAATGGTATTCTGGAAATAGGATACAAGTTAAAGGCATCCAGTAGAAGAGGAGAAGACAGAAGGGAAGTGGAGTGGCATAGAGCCACGGTAAAGGGGAAAAATGCATGGGTATCTGGAAGCTTAATTCTGAGTAGGAGAAAGGCAACGTGAACACTATTGGTGATGAAGAATATAAATGCTAGAAAGAACAACCAAGAAGGCCAGGTCCTAGTTATGTTCCAGATCCAACACAGAGTGCAAAGACCTAAAGCATGTATCTCTGTCTTTTTTTTTTTAAGTTTGTTTGTTTGTTGTTTGTTTATAATCTCTACTCCCAAAGTGGGGCTTGAACTCACGACCCTGAGATCAAGAGTCACATGCTCTACTGACTGAGCCAGCCAGACCAAGAGTCACAGGCTCTACTGACTGAGCCAGCCCTTAGGATTTAAGGATTTTTTTAGTGTTTTCAAAATAACTATCAAAGGCTCTAGTTCTTTAGGCTTTCACTCATGGACCTGCCTTTTATCCACTCACCTAGATGGCCCTTGGACATTACTGATTCCCCCTCTACAACTCCTGACTCCCTGCTCCAGATGGAGGACTGCTGCTAGACTGGAAGCCTAACAATCTGCTTCTGGATAAACATGACACAAAGAGCTTGGTCTTTGGAACTCTGAAGATGTAGGAAGGAGCTCTTTCAGAGTTAGCACCTCAGCAAACTGAAAAGCTTTCATCTGGAAGGTGAGAGCATGATCCTTGCTCTAGGTTCAGACAGACACAAAGGTTCCACCATCTATAAATCCTAAGTTCAAAGACATTAAACACTTCAGAAAACTTATAAATTCCAGCTGTTAAGAAAGGAATGGCAATAGACTGGGGTTTCACCAAGGGTCCTTACCCATAGACATGAGGTTGCTATAATTTTCCAACATTACATCTCAGTATACGTTCTTCTGAACAGCATCCAGTAGCCACCTACTGTAGACTGTGAAGTCTACAACCACATCCTTAAATAACAATGTTATATTCTTATTTCTTATTGAAATAATGGCATATTCTTATTTCAAGTGATTTTTCACTCAGTGATATGGAAAATATACATACAAATTTATTATCCTTTTTACAATACATTACATACCCAAGGTTTGGTGAATCCAGTTTTGTCTTTATGGAAGAAACTTAAAACTCACCAAAAATATCCTGACATTCAAAAATCAAGTAGTGTAACTCACCAGATGGACAGAATTAGGATAAAAATCACATCGTCATGACAATGGGTGCATGAAAACCATGCAACACAGGTAAGCATAATATGTCAAAACTACTCAATGGTTCATTAAGATTTGTACATTTTGGGGCACCTGGGTGGCTCACTGGTTGAGCACCTGCCTTTGGCTCAGGTCATGATTCCTGGGTCCTGAGATTGAGTCCCACATCAGGCTCTCTGCTCAGCAGGGAGTCTGCTTTTCCCTCTCCCTCTGCTGCTCCCCCTGCTTGTGCACTCTCGCTCTCTCAAATAAATAAACAATATTTTTAAAAAATGAGCATGAGATCTAACAACAGAAATCATTGGTGATCCTGATTTAAAAAAAAAACAACACAACAAAACACTTTTAGAAGGAGGAGATTAAAAGCAACCAGAATGGGTTCAAATAAGAAAGGGAGAAGAGACTGGTGATACTGATTTTGGGCAACTCTTTTTTTTTTTTTTTTTTTTTTAACTCTTTTGTTTTTTGACAAAAACTTCGTGCTTAAGTGCCAGAAAGCATTTTCTGATTGTAAGGAACTGTCTTAATGGAAAATGTACTTCAAAAAACAATGTACTTCATAAAAATGCCTGTTTTTCTTTTGATTATGGCTGTCATTGGCACCAGAGGAAAACTGGCAACTCCACTTCGAACGCTGTGGTTTACATAGCAATGTTTTATTTTTTTTTAAGATTTTATTTATTTATTCATGAGAGACACAGAGGGGTGGGGGGCAGAGACACAGGCAGAGGGAGAAGCAGGTTCCATGTGGGGAGCCTGATGTGGGACTGGATCCCAGGTCTCCAGGATCAGGCCCTGGGCTGAAGGCGGTGCTAAACCGCTGAGCCACCCAGGCTGCCCATAGCAATATTTTAATGTTTACCTACTATCTGTATATACACCTATGTTCCAACTGGCTGCATGCTAATCTTCCTTCTGTGCCTTTTTCCCACCTGACTTTCCTCTGTGTGTAGTGTTGCTCTTAATTAGGTACATTCTTAGAAATGTCCTCAAATCCTTTGGGAAGCCAGCTCACCTGAGATTTGGTCATTTTCAGCTGCTCTTGGGAAATGGCCCGTAACTCCAGCATCTGCTCAAAGACTTTTCCAGGTCTTCTTTGAATCTTGTTAAGAGCTCTGGTCAAGAGCGACAAGACACTGCTTGTTCAGGAACCTCTACTTCCTCACATTGTAGAATCTGTCTTTTCTCGGAAAGTGAGACCTGTGGATTTAAGGGGAATATTTACTTTAGATGGCATATCAAGTACAACTGTTTAACAGAAAGAAAATAAGAGAAACAGTTAAAAGTGCAAAAAGCTCTACACCAGCATCTATATCAGTAATAACAACCACCACTTATCATGTGGCAATTATGTTACCCACTATTCTAGCTACTCTACATAGATTTCACTTAATGTTCAGTTCACAACCCTCACAGTCACTATCAATTTAGTTTATACAAGTGAGAAACTGGACACTCAGAGTTTAGGTAACTTTCCCAATGTTCTAGCTAGTAGTATAATTGAGATATAAACCAAGACTTAACTCTAAAAATCCACATTCTTTCCACTAAAATAATTTAAAGATTTTGTGACCATTTTCCTTTTTTAAAAAATTTTATTCATTCATTTATGAGAGACACAGAGAGAGAGAGAGGCAGAGACACAGGCAGAGGGAGAAACAGGCTCCATTCAGGGAGCCTGATGTGGGACTCGATCCCAGGACTCCAGGATCAACACCCTGGGCTGAAGGCAGGCGCTAAACCGCTGAGCCACCCAGGGATCCCTTGTGACCACTTTCCTAAAAAATCTCAAGAGAGAGAGGAAAAAAAGGAAAACTGCATAATAATAAAAACTTGGCAATGGGCCCAGATAGATTCTTTTTTAAAGACTTATTTATTTTTGAGAGAAAGTGCAAGCATGAAAGGGGAGAGGGGCAAAGAGAATTTTCAAGCAGATTCCTGGCTGAGCAGGTAGCCTGAAGCAGGGCTTGATCTCAGGATCTCTCTCTCTCAGATCTCTGTGCTCAGGGTGGAGTCTGCTGGAGATTATCTCCCCCTCTCTCTCCCCATCTACTCCTCCCCCTGCTCAGGCTCTCATCTCTCTAAAATAAATAAATAAAATCTTTACAGAATATACTGGGGTGCCTGGGTGGCTCAGTTGGTTAAACCTCTGACTCTTGATTTTGCTCAGGTCATGATCTCATGAGTCCTGAAATCGTGCCACAAATCCCACTGGCTCTCAATGGGAAGTCTGCTTGAGATTCTCTCTCCTCTCCCTCTGCCCCTCCCCCCACTTGAGCAGGGTCTCTCTCTCTCTCTCTCAAATAAATAAATAAATAAATAAATCTTTTTTAAAAGCCTAAAATAAGAAACATAAGGAAAAGCTAACAATTGTTATCTTTAGGTAGCATATTTTGGGGAAGCTGGCTTCTCACTACCTGTTTCATGAACAACCAGAAAGAAAAATACACGAGGGAAATTTACAAAAACCCAAGGACTAAAGGCAGAAGCCACACCTTTCATAATACATATATTTTGCAGATTAATTTAATCACTTCACAGTATTTTCAATTTTCATAGAAAGAGTAAGAAGAGAATATGACTTGGGGTCAAAGGAGAGTTGAAACAGGCCTTACGTAGAAGATTGGGTATGATAGACAAAATTGTGTGTCAGCTACGACAATCATACGCCCAGAAAACCTGTTCCCATCTTCCCAGGTGGTGGACTCAAATTATTTTTTTTAAAGATTTTATTTATTTATTCACGAAAGAGAGAGAGAGAGGCAGAGACACAGGCAAGAGGGAGAAGCAGGCTCCACGCAGGGAACCCGATGTGGGACTCGATCCGGGACTCCAGGATCACGCCCTCAGCCAAAGGCAGGCGCCAAACCGCGGAGCCACCCAGGGATCCCCTGGACTCAAATTATTGAAGCCCCCTGCCCATCAGGATCTCCCCAATTCACCACACTTGTCAGACCTGTGCACAACCAGGACAAGCTACTCAATCACAAACACAAACCAGACTGTCCAACCACTCATGCCCACACTGCTATCTCATCCCGAAGCAAGTGACCCCATTCAGGGACCCACCACATTTCGGTTATCCGACTCTCACAGCCAACCAAACACGGACCACCAAAAGTCTCCGAGGAGTAATCCCCAGCCCTCGCTGACCCACTCCCGTGACACCTGCTCTCACACGCAAGCCACCTCTGCAGTCACTCATCACAGAGCCTCCAGGCCACCTCCGAGCGCCAGACGCCCCCAGGCTGCCTTCACCAACTAAGGGCCACCCTCGCGGAGCCCTGGCTGGGCGCCGCACCTGTAAGTGAGCAACTGCAGCCACCTCAGCAGCTGCCGCCATTTCGAAGGATGGCAACGCCACTTCCGCTTCTGGCCCCACCCAGCGCTGACGGCTTCTCTCGTTCACTCCTGGGCACGTGGAGGTAAAGGGTCTCATCTTTCCAAAGACTCGAATTCTGCACAGTCGATACATATCGCGTAATACGGCCACCCGCAATGATTGGCTTCTTCACAATGGGAGCAGTCGACTTGAAATAATGGGCTGGGCAGAAGCCTCTGCAGGCTTCTTCCGCTCTAGGTCTCGCTTCCTCGAGAAAGCCTTCCCAGGCCCACACCTCTGCAGCTCGTCGACGCCGTTACATATGCTCAGTAGCGCATGCGACCCGCGGCGAAACGGTCCCCGCCCAGAGGGAGAGGTGGTTGCTCTTCCGCTAGACGGCGGAATCCGGAAAGACCTCTGATGAAGGGTGGTGTGCTCTGCACGGAGCACCAGTAGACACGTGCGCTGAATAGAAGTAACTCTAGGGTATTTGAAAGTGATGGTCATGGAAGCAGCAGCACCGGGGCCAGTAGGAGAGGGAAGCCAATCTGGAGGACAGACTCCCTGCCTGACGGTGAGGAAGAGGGGCGGCTGGGGGTTGGGGGGAGGGAGGTGGGCGAGCTCGGGGCCTGCGGGTAGGGGGGCTCTCCACGAGGCAGAGGGATGGGACCACAGCAGAGCCAAAGTGGTGTGTGTGTGGCGGGGGAGGGGGGGGGCGGGACTTGCAAATCCTAAACCCAGGAAAAATGCAGAGATCTACTGCATTTCTGGAAGCATCTGGTGGGCTCTGCAGATCTACCAGCCCTACAACAAACTCCAATCTGTTACACATCCTGGGAAATCAGAAAGCTAGTTACATCATCAAAGAAAAGTATACTTCACCTGAATGTCTCCAACCTAGGTTGGAGATGTCAAAGACCTTACTTTTGAGTTCCTCTTCAAACGGCAGAAGACAATTTTTGTGATCCCCCAACAAAGTGGAGACCCAGGTTCAAACAGGGCTAGTCACATTAATGTGTCCTCTTATCATGCTGCAGCAAAATCTCCCATATGCTTTTATGGCTCATATATCTTAGGGAAATCCCCAGTGTTTTAATTTCCACTATTTAATCTCTTAGCTTTGGGAGTAATGTCATGATTACATCTCAGAGGTGTAAATGCCAACTATTCTTCCAGTCTCCACTGTGGAGGCTTGGCAAGTCTGAGTACCCACCTAGATATATGTATTGGACCTGAAACTGAGACTGTCTCTACAGGTTTATATCCAAATTGCTAGGTGTTGTAGATGAATTATCTCCCTCCCTCCAAAATAAAAAAAGGTATGCTGACCTAACCTCTGATACCGCAGAACATGACTGTATTTGGAAAGAGAGTGGTAGATGGAGTTAAAGATGAAGCCCTACAGGAGTAGAGTGGGCCTGTACTCTAGTGACTGGTGTACTTATAAAGACGGGCACACAGGGGTAAAGCCATCATCACAGAGATTACAGGTATGCAGCTGCAAGGTAAGGAATAATAAAAATTGCCAGCAAGTCACCAGAACTAGAAGAGGCAAGGAAGGATTCCCCAACAGGCTTTTGAGGGAGCATGGCCCAGATGACACCTTGATTTTAGACTTTTAGCCTCTAGACCAGAGAAGACATTAAATTTCGGTTGTATTGAGCCACTCAGTTTATACTAGTTTGTTACGGCAGCCCTAGGAAGCTAACAAACTAGGTGATATAAGAGAAAGCAGGGACACCTGGGTGGCCCAGCGGTTGGGCGTCTGCCTTCAGCTCAGGGAGTGATCCTGGAGTCCCCGGATCGAGTTCCATGTCAGGCTCCCTGCATGGACCCTGCTTCTCCCTCTGCCTGTAGCCTGCTTTTCCCTCTGCCTGTGTCTCTGCCTCTCTCTGTGTCTTTCATGAATAAATAAAATCTTAAAAAGTTACTTGACTTTAAAAATATCTTTCAAAAAATAAGAGCAGTGGGAAGCATACCTGGCCATAGGTCTAAGCCACATTCCTCATTTGAGAAATACCACTACCAGACGTTTTCATTTCTTTGAAAATAGCAGCTGCTTCCAGTTTTTCAGAACCCAGGGACAGAAGACATGATTACTCATCATCCTCAATATTGTTTTTAAAAAGATTTTTAAGTAATCTCTACACCCAATGTGGGGCTCAAACTTAAAACTCCAAGATCAAGAGTTGCATGCTCAGGGCACCTGGGTGGCTCAACTGGTTAAGCGTCTGGCTTCAGCCCAGGTCATGATCCCAGCACCCTGGGATCAAGCCCCATATTGGGCTCCCTCCTCCGTGGGGAGCCTGCTTCTCTCTCTCATTCTGCTGCTCCTGCCTGCTCATGCTGTCTCTCAAATACATAAATAAACCTTAAAAAAAAAAAAAAGTTGCATGCTCCACTAATTGAGCTAGCCAGTTGCCCCAATTCTCAATACTTTTTAATGGATTTATTTTTCTTGAGTGACAACCAGGAGACATTTTTAAAAATTTTATTATTCCAAAGGGCTAAAACTATTACCAGATGCATTTATTTATACCAGTAAAGAGGGTTTTTTAAAAATTCTTGATCTTAAGTCTAATTACTTCCCTTGCAGTTTATATGATATAAACAAATTTACAATGTTGGCATTTCTTGACAGATACTACACATACAAATGAACAAAGATTTTGTGGTACACAACTGTCTTTCATGATCTTACGAAACCTGAAAACTATTATATACATGTACTACAAAAATACTCAAAGCAAATATATTCATCTTGGACCATTCTTAATTTACTGCTTTGACTATCCAATATGTTCCAACATGAAACAAAGTGTCTTTTGGCATACCAAAGTTATTTGTTCTTCCTAACTGACTACTTCATGTTATTTTCTGTAAATAAATAGTAATGTGACAGGAATGAAATTTTTCTTATAATGTTTATATGTAAGCAACCTTTCCCAGCATCATTACACCACACTAATTCTCCTTAATAAGTGTTATCTGATGCACACTAAGTTTGGACTTCATGCCAGAGGCATCCCTTATCACAAGTCTTCCATCATCTATTTTCTTTGGTATGAAAGCTCATGTGTTTGGAAGGTATTCCAGGATTCACACCATTTGTGAGGCTTTTTTTTCTTCTCAGAGAAAACTTACAGGATAACCCATCAAAAATTGCACTCAGGTTTTATTTCTATGCAATATATAATGGATTTCACCTCTCAAGAAAAGATTTTGACTTTTCACCTTATTCATATGCCTTTCCCTAATGAAATGATGCTACACCAGCGACAGATAATTTCCCTATATTCACTGCATTTAAAAGATCTCTCTCCTGGATAAGTTCTCTGAAACTGACACCGACCAGAAGTATTCTAATTTTATTGCATTCATAGGATGTCTCTTGTATGAATTCTCTTGTATTCATCTGACATCTCACTGAAGTCTTTCCAGTGCTCACTGTGTTCCTGAGATTTCTTTCCGGTATGAATTTCCTCATGTGAAGTAAGAAAAAATTTGACAGAGAATGTTTTCCCACACTCATTACACTGATAAGGTTTCTGTCCCGAGTGACTTCTCTGATGGACACTGAGGTATGATTTCTCAAAAAAGGCTTTTCCACATTGAGTGCACTGATACGGTTTCTCTCCTGTGTGGCGTCTCTGATGTCTAATGAGCTGTGACTTCTGGTTGAAGATTTGACCACATGGAACACATCCATAGGGTTTCTCTCCTGTATGGCACCGTTGGTGGATAATAAGATGGCTTTTTTGGCGGAAAGCTTTTCCACATTCATTACATCCATGGGGCTTCTCTCCTGTGTGAATCAACTGATGTCTACTGAGCATTGCCATACTGCTAAAGGCTTTTTGGCATTCAAGACATACAAAGGGTTTCTCTCCTGTATGTGTTCTCTGATGGACAATGAGCATTGCCTTTCGTATGAAAGCTTTTCCACATTCACTGCATTCATAGGGTTTCTCTCCTGTGTGAGTTCGCTGATGGACAATGAGATGTGACTTGTCAATAAAAGCTTTTCCACATTCACTACATTTATAAGGCTTTTCTCCTGTATGGATTCTCTGATGTGTTATGAGAGATGACTTTTTATTAAAGGCTTTCCCACATTCCTTGCATTCATAAGGTTTCTCTCCTGTGTGAGTTCTTCGATGCACAATAAGCTGTGAATTGTCTATGAAAGCTTTCCCACATTCACTGCATTCATAAGGCTTTTCTCCCGTATGGATTCGCTGATGTGTTATGAAATGTGACTTTTTATTGAAGGCTTTCCCACATTCCTTGCATTCATAAGATTTTCTTCCTGTATGATTTCTCTGATGTACAATAAGTTGTGATGTGTGTACAAAAGCTTTTCCACACTCACTGCATTCATAAGGTTTCTCTCCTCTATGAATTCTTTGATGTGTTAGGAGATGTGAGTTTTTATTGAAGCCTTTCCCACATTCCTTGCATTCATACAACCTTTCTCCTGTATGAGTTCGCTGGTGAACAACAAGCTGAGACTTACTACAGAAGGTCTTCTCACATTCTCTACATCCATAGGGTCTATCTCCTGTATGAGTTCTTTGATGGATTATCAGGTTTGACTTCTGCATAAAACTTTTCCCACAATCAGTACACTCAAAAGGTTTCTCTCCTGTATGTGTTCTGTAGTGCAATCTGAGCTTTGTCTTCTCCCTGTAAGCTTTTCCACACTCTTTGCATTCAAAGGGTTTCTCACCTGTGTGAGTCCTGTGGTGGAGAATGAGGTGATACTTTGTTCTGAAAGATTTTGGACACTCAATACATCCATACGGTTTCTCTCCTGTATGAGTTCTCTGGTGTAGAGTGAGATGACATTTTGTACTGAAAGCTTTCTGACATTCAGGGCATCTGTACGGCTTCTCTCCTGTATGAGTTCTCTGGTGTATTATGAGCTTTGACTTATACCTGAAGGATTTTGGGCACTCACTACATTCATAAGGTTTCCCTTCTGTGTGGATTCTGTGATGTCTTTTAAGATTTTTCACCATGCTGAAAGTCTTCACACAGAAATTATGTTCACTGTACTGGGCCTGAGTATGGCAGGTTTCATGTAGAGTATGGAAAAATGATTTCCTGTGGCCGTTTAATTGATCAGAATTCATTTCTGCATAGTTTTTACGCTGAAATTTTGAATCCGACTTTTGCTTCAAACATTCTCCTCTTGAGAAACACTGAAGAGGTCTTTCTACAAATGGAACAAAGTTTTTGCTCAGAGAAAATAGTTTTCCCAATGCACTATTTTCATTACTTCTCTCCACACATTCATCCTTCTCAATATTTTCCTGATACCAACCCTAAACTTGCCACATTACTTCTAGGGGGAAAAAACTAGTGAATCCTACCATTATGAAACAGAGGGGGATGGAATCTCAAGTCACTATCCAAGGAGAATGGAGAGAGTGATACAGCAAGTGCACAAGATAAGTCAGAGGCATCCAGTAAAAGAAATAAATATTAAGCAATGAACTGAAGGACATGGGTGTCCTCAAACTTTTGAGGGAATCTATGAGTATCTGAAAGCATAACGGAAGAGCTATGTGAATATGGATAAGATATGGGGAAGGTGGGTTGTGTCTAACAAGCTGAAAAAGAACAACTAAGCCAAAAGAGAAAGACCAAATGAAATAGGCCAAGATCTGACCCAGAGTAGATAAAAGGAGGTCCATCTTCTACTTGGTGCCTACCAAATGAGTCATATATGGTAAAAGAATGAAGCACCATTCACTCTGATGACCTCTTTTCACCTGCTGTAAGTCACCTCTTAAGGTTCAGAGATGATGAGACAAAATATTAAAATAACGAGGGTCCCAATGCACCAATGATCAACTGTCACTTGGCTTCCACTAACTCCCACTGCACAGGTGTACTCACCTGGACTACACTGGCTTAAGAATTCTCTCTCTACCATTCCTTGTTCTCCTTCCTCCAAGTAGACCATTGCTTCTGGCCTAGTAGCTTGATAACCTGTCAAGAGATAATCACACAGAACTGAGCAATATTAGGGCCTATGATGAAGAATTCTGTTTCAGGGAATAGATATTAAATCTCAGCAAAACAGAAACTTTTCATTCAGAAAATGAAAGTAAATACCATCATTGTTTAGTCATAAAGAAAATAAGTTTTATAACCTATACAACTCCAAAATCAGTAAGAATACCAGAGTACCCATAAATTGTACCAATGGGGGAAAAAAACAGGCAATTAATGGGCTCATGCTGAGATATTTAGGAAAATTGTCTTTACCCAATGATATTAGGTTGCCATAATTTTCCAACATCACATCCCGGTAGAGGTTCCTCTGAACAGTATCTAGTAGCTGCCATTCTTCCCAGGTGAAATCCACAGACACATCACTGAATGACAACAAGCCCTGTAATAACATAATCCTTTTTAATCTGGAGTTACATAATGGAGTAAAATATAGAAAATATATAGGATGTTATTCTGATTAGTTTTACTATAGAAATTTATAAACAAGTATTTCTCTATATCTAGTTTTGATTTATATTTTGTGAGCTAATTAATCCATTAAAACTATCCTTTCTGCATTGTTTTTTAAGATTTATTTATTTTTTAAAAAGATTTATTTATTTATTTATTTGAGAGAGAGCACACACATGCGAATGCAGGGGGAGTGGCGGGGGGGAGGGGGAGAGAGAGAGAGAGAGAGAGAATATCTCAAGCAGTCTCCTTGCTGAGCACAGAGCCTGATGTGGGGCTTGATCTCAAGACCCTGAGATCATGACCTAAGCTGAAATCAAGAGTTGGATGCCTAACTGACTGAGCCACTCAGGAGCACCTTTTTGCATTCTTCAGTCACTTCTTCACTCATTCACTCACCCAATGTAAAATGTTGTTCAGACTTTACCTAAAAGCATCTGCAACCCACATTAGGAGCATTTAATGTTACCTACTATTCACTGCAACAAAAAAGAAAGTAAACCATAGTTCTGACTTCAAGTAGCTTCTGCTCTTACAGAGCAGCAAGTATACTCTTTTACAGATTTTATACACAGCAAGACATTATGGTTTAACAAGGGTTACAAAGGAGTATACTCAAGTTCAAATATGGGCACAAGTGGGTAAGGACCTAATAGTTCTGAAGAAAAGGTCGAGCTGGCAGAGGTGCAGCATGTTTAGTGGTGTGTTCCACAGCAAGAGCTAGAAGACACTGGAGCTGTGGGTCTTACAGAGGGAGCAGGTGTTAAAAGTGTTAAATACCATGCTGAGTTCAAGGAACTGCAAGAAGTTCAGTGAGACAAAGGAGAACAAAGAGAACGGATGCCCTGGGTACAGGCAGCAACATACCTTGAAGCAAGTGTACACATTTCCTTCACACTTGGTAGACACTGCAGTGTTTTTCATATACAAAAGTATGTTATGCTCAGAACTGCCTCTTAGAAATTGACTATGCTATGTATTGAATCATGATACTCAAAAAAAGCAAACACAGAGCTCTTACTATGTGCTATATATTGTTCTAAACACTTTACAATATGTTGATGCAATGATCTACACAATGACCCTTAGGTAAAAACTATTCTTCTCTTTGTAGATAAGAGAGATTTTTAAAGTTTTCTAGCTATGCCTTCTATATCTCCCACATTTCCTTAGGAAGATCACCATTCACTAGGTCCATACTCTGGAGGAAAACCCATCACAGATACGTCTTCACACTTAATGTCTGGGAAATATTTACTCAAAAAGTTCATGTACTTCCTCTTTATGTACAAAGTAAATCTTATAACATGTTTCTATTCTTTTGTGATGGTTTCCAGTATTACCACAGAAATGTCTGCAACTCAGCTCCTGGATCCTGCCACTTATGTGGCAATGTCCCAATTGTTAGCACCTTGCAACATGAGACATACAGATAAGATAAAACTCCTTTCCTGATTGGCTACTCCAGATAATTATTGTCTCCCAATCTAAACACATCTCTCCCAGCTGCAATATATCTATATACATCATTCACTTTGATTATATACATTTTCTAAATTGTTAACCATAGTTGTCACACAATGTTACACTGGTTTCACATGAACAATATAGTGATTCAACAAGTCTGTAGTTACGCTCTGCTCACCATAAGTGTAGCTACTGTCACAATACAACACTATTACAATATCATTGATTATATTTCCTATCCTGTATCTTTGATTCCCATGATTTATTCATTCTATAATTGGAAGCCTGTATCTTCTACTCCCCTTCACTCATTCTGCCCATCCCCTGAACCCCCTTACCAACTCTGACAACCATCAGACTGTATATACTTCTATAAACTTCTAGAAATCTGGGAAATAAACCACTCACCTGGGACTTGGTCATTTTCAGAATTCAGGTGTCTCATCAAGAGTATCCTCAGCAAGGATGAGTTTCTAGACTTGAGATCTACTTTTTTTCCTTTATAGAAAGTGCCTCATTCTAGTAAGCCAGAATCTATGGATTCAAAGAAAGATTTGTTTGAAGTGGAAATAATAATAAAAGCAGGTACTTATACATGCAAGGAACTGTTTTAAGCATCTTCTTTTTTCACTTAACCCTCACAGTCCTAGAGGATTGACTCTAATTATTCCATTTTAGAGAAAACCAAGAAAGGAAAGGTCAGCACCTAGCTAACAGCCACACACTACCTGATGGACCATGGATTAAAACACAAACCCTCAACTGATAGAACCTCTGATTCCAGGGAAAATCACCAAATTATGAATTATCCTTTTATCTTAACCAACTAAAAAAAAGGGTGGGGGGAACATGTCTAAAACAATTGTTTTCACACAGAGACATCAGAGAAGGGAAATAGGAGAAGACCCTTGTGTGCCACAGTTCACTGCCTGGAGACTTTCTAGACCACAGCACAGGGAGGAGGAGGAGCCCAAAAAGAGTCTAGCAGTATTGCAGAGTTAACAATACAGAATTCAGAGTCAGAGAAAGCAAAGATGGCTAACACTTGCCAGGCAGTATACTAGAGAAGTGAGGGAAAACTCACTCTACAGATGCACAGAGGGTTCCTTTGAGTCTCCGGCTAAAGACCACTGACCTGTGAGGAAACCACCCAGGCCACTGGAAGGGAACAGGTGGACCAATACCTGGCGATCACACAAGATCAGGAATAGTTAGTGTTCCCACTAGCCTGTGTGGAAAGACCTTCTAATATGCCTGGTCTCATGATATGCAGAGGTCTCAGGAGAATATTACCTCAGGAATGGGGTCAAAATAATCCCAGACAAAAGACTCTTTTGACCCCACTAAATAAAGCTTAAAAGAAAGGCTTCAAAGAAACTGTTTCAGAGTAACTTGATTACATCCCAGAACTAACCTCAAAGGAAGTTAAAGGAATCAAAGAAAATCCTGCAAACGACAATGTAAAACTGACAATACATGACATCCAATAAGAGCAGACATGCAGAGAAGCAAGGAAATATAACCCATAACTAGGGGGGGAATCAAGCAAGAGAAACAGACAGAAATGGCCAAAGGGAGAGACCCAGTGGGCCAGCACACCAAAAATGCTTTATATATGCCCCATATATTCAACAAGTTAGAGATAAGCATAAGTGTGATGAAAAAATAATAAAATGTTTAACAAATGCTATTGAGACAATAGGGCATTTGTGTTTATCTCATACCAAAATTAACATAAATAGATTATAAATGTAAGAATTGAAACTGTCAGGGTGCCTGGCTCACTCAGCCTATAGAGCACATGACTGTTGATCTCAGGGTTGAGAGTTCAAGCCCCACGTTGGGTGTAGAGATTACTTTAAAAAAGAGGAAACAGGGCAGCCCGGGTGGCTCAGTGGTTTAGCACTGCCTTCAGCTCAGGGCGTGATCCTGGAGTCATGGGATCGAGTCCCACTTCAGGCTCCCTGCATGGAGCCTGCTTCTCCCTCTGCCTGTGTCTCTGCCTCTCTCTCTCTCTCTCTCTCAATCTTTCTGATGAATAAATAAAATCTTTTTTTTAAAAAGAGGAAACAGTGAAATTTCTAGAAGAAAGCACAGAAAAACTTCAAGTGACCTTGGATTAGGCAAAGATTTCTTGAACAGGGCACAAAATGCACAATAAAAGAAGTGATAAATTAGACCTCCTCAGTACTAAAAGTTTTTGATGCTCAAAAGACACTTATAAGATGAAGGATCAAGCCAGAGGCTAAAGTAAAATATTAACAAAATGCATACTTGACTAAAAGACTTCTACCTAAAAAATACAAAGAACTTTTCCAACTTTACAAAAGAGACAATCTAGTAAAAAAGGAACAAAAGACTTAGACACTTACCCCCAATAGTAGAGATGGCTAATGAACACACGAATAGCTGCTTTAGGTTACACAACAAAAGCAAATTAAAACCAAAATAAAATATTGCTACATACCTGTTAGAATGGTTTGGATTTATTTATATTTACATTTATTGACTGATTGATTGGCTGTAGGCCCAACTTGGGGCTCGAACTCACAACCCTGAGATTAAGAATCGCATGCTCCACCAACTGAGCCAGCCAGGCACCCCAGAATGGCTATAATTTAAAAGACTGAAAATACTAAATACTGACTAGGATATGAAGAAAAAGAACTCTCCTGCTGGTAAAAATACACATGGTACAGCCACTTAGACTTGTACATGAATACACACTGCAACTTTATTCAGAATATCCAAAACTGACCCCCCAAATACAAAATATCCATCAAGTGGGGAATGAACATATTACACACAGCATATCTGTACATTACTGCTCAGCAGTAGACAGGAATAAACTAATGATAAATGGAAAATCATAGATGAATCTGCAAAGTATTTTTCTAAGCAAAATAGATGAATCTGAAAAGTATTTTTCTAAGCGAAAGAAGCCAAACACCAGCAACTGACAGAGTAGGCAGTTAGCTAGATATGAGCAGTCAACAAGTGATTTCCAACTATAAAAGGGCAGAGGCCAAGTTCCAAACACCTGGGAAAGACCCCAGGGGATATGCTTGTGTTCTTCCCTATAACCACTACCCTACTGTAGCCTCGAGCTTTATTATAATACATTTAAATTGGGGTTTTAGTCCCCTCCCCAGAGAATGGCTGCCTAAACAGTTTCGACAAACACCATTTAAGATAAAAAATTCCTCTGGTAGGCAGAATCTCTTACATGACTGGCTGCAACCTTAGTCAGAAACTGCCCCAGCTATGACCTATAACCTATCCAAACACAAAAAGAAAAAACAATCCTGACCTGGAGTGCAGCTGCCACCTCTGGGCCTGTCAGCTGTCCCATCTCAAGAATGTACTTTTGCTTGCTTAAGACTCTGGCTCTGAATTCTTTCTTGGCAGAGCTCAAGAGAAGCCAGGGAATGGGACTCCTGTTAACACAACTACTTACTGTGTAACTCAGTTTGTATGAGGTGTTAGAATACATATAATAGGGGCACCTAGATGACCTAGTCAGTTAAGGATCTGCCTTTGGCTCAGGTCATGATCCCGGGGTCCTGGGATTGAGCCCCTCATTAGGCTCCCTGATCAGTTGGGAGCGTGTTTCTCCCTCTCTTCCTCACTTGTGTTCTCTCACTTGCTCTGCTCTCTCTCTCAAATAAATAAATCTTAAAAAAAAAAAAAAAAAAGAAGAAGGACGATGCCTGGGTGGCTTAGCGGTTGAGCATCTGCCTTCGGCTCAGGGCGTGATCCCAGGATTCTGGGATTGAGTCTCACATTGGGCTCCCTGCGAGGAGCCGGCTTCTCCCTCTGCCTATGACTCTGTCTTCTCTCTGTGTCTCTCATGAATAAATAAATAAAATCTTTAAAAAAATAATAAAAAGAAAACCAAATATAGGAAGAATTTTATTCTAGGAATGCAAAGATAATAAGAGCCATTCAATGATCTGAACAGATGAAGAAAAGACATGTAAGAAAAAAACAGCCACTGACAATTTAAAGATTTATTTATTTTAGAGGGGGGGAGGGAGACAGAATCCTTGAATAGGCTTCCTACTGAAAGCACACCTCAATATGGGGCTCAATCCTAGAACCGAGATCATGACCTGAACTGAAATCAAGATCTGTTGCTCAAATGACTGACACACCCAGGTGTCTCTCCACTGACAATTTTTTAAAAAATTACTAAACTAGAGATAGGGACCCTGGGTGGCTCAGCCAGTTAAGCATCTGACTTCAGCTCAGGTGATGATCTCAGGGTTCTGGGGATCGAGCCCTGCTTCACATTCCCTGCTCAGTGAAGAGTCTGCTTCTCCACCTCCCTCTGCCCCTTCCCCTGCTTGTGCTCTCTCGCTCGCTATCTCTTTCACAAATAAGTAAATAAAATCTTTTAAAAATTTAAAAAATAAACTAGAAATAGACAAGGAAGAGTATCTACAAAATAATCCACAGCATTTCTTTATTTTTATTTTTAAAAGATTTTTTTTTACTTATTTATTCATGAGAGACAGAAGAGAGAGAGGCAGAGGGAGAAACAGGCCCCATGCAGGGAGCCCGATGTGGGACTCGATCCCAGGTCTCCAGGATCAGGCCCTGGGCTGAAGGCAGCGCTAAACCGCTGCACCACCGGGGCTGCCCTCAAATAAATTCTTAGGGATCCCTGGGTGGCGCAGCGGTTTAGCGCCTGCCTTTGGCCCAGGGCGCAATCCTGGAGACCCGGGATCGAATCCCACGTCGGGCTCCCGGTGCATGGAGCCTGCTTCTCCCTCTGCCTATGTCTCTGCCTCTCTCTCTCTCTCTGTGACTATCATAAATAAAAAATTTAAAAAAATAAAAAATAAAAATAAATTCTTAAAAAAATAAGTAATTAAAAAATATTATTATAGCAGAAGGATACAAATCATAACCCATCAAATTGAGAGAGACAATAGGGTACACAAGATCTGGGAGCCTCCCAAACCAGATGCTTCCATTGTCTTATCCCTTTGGAGTCAGCACACATTACTCATCCAGCATATCTACGAGTGACAATATGTAAGATACTGCCAACCACAGAAGCTCACCTGAGCTTCAATGTCTATAGTTTTTATTAGAATTTCATTAAGTAAGCATGACTGATCTAATATCCCTGGTTATGTGACTCAACCTCCAGCACCTTTACCATCTCAGAGTTTTGAGCTGGTTATCACCAGGCTCAAAGCCCAACCTTTTAATCATATGGTTGGTTTTTCTGGCATAAATAGCCTCACCCTGAGTCACCTCACTGGGATAACTAGCTACAAGACCCACCATAAATAACAAAGACACTCCTGTACTCAAGACATTCCAACAATTTAGAGGCTACTTCCCAGGAACTGGGAACAAAGGCCAGTCAAATTATTTATTACAAAATAACTAGCATTCCAAATATGTGACTATTCTCTAAAATGAGTAAAGACAAACTTCTCAGTTTTAAAATTGGCCTCTGTAATATATAAAGATGGTGAATCACTATGTTGTACACCTGAAACCAATGTAACATTGTGTATCCACTATACTGCAATTTAAAATTAAAGTAAATTAAAAAATGGCCAATGAATATATAAAAATGTGATCAACCATGTTAGTAATGAGAACAGTGCATATGAAGACCACAATGAGATGATGTTTAAACCCAAAAGATGGTCAAACAGCAAGACTGAAAATACTAGTATTGGAAAGCTTATGAATCAACAGGCAGTTTTATAGATTGCTGATGACAGAGTAAGGTGGTACAAAAGCAATTTGGCTTTTCCTTCTAGATAAAAATCTACTTTATGTCAAAAATTATACTTCGAGGTATATACCCTAGACTAGACAAAATGCAAAATGTCACAATGACTAGAAGACGTATAAGACTTTACAGAACTTCACTTCTTGTAACAGCTCAAATGCAGAAACAAATGTCCAACAGTATGAGAATGGATGCATGAACTATGTTGCATTTATGTAATGAAATTCATATTAATGAACCAAACCTACATGCAAGATGGATGAATCACAGACTTGTACTGAATGAAGAGCAAGCCTCAGAAGACCATATTATAATATCCTTATTATAAACTTACAAACTGGAAAAACTAAAGAGTGTACTCATTATGGTAAGAGTATATCCATATACATGTGATAAAATTATACCAGTCAAGGGAATAATACATTACTAATTTGTGAACAGTAGTTGTAAAGTTTGGGAGGGTTACACGGAGGGACTAGGAAGACAGAACAAGGATAGAGCCTTTTCCATTTTCAAACAAATATGACTTTTAGTAAACAAAACTATAAAGAAAAGCTGAGACTAATCACTTTTTCTAAATCAGGGTATCATATGAGAAAATAAAAGGATGATATACTCATTGTTGCTAAAGATGGAGAAAAAACCTGGCACACTGTGCACATAAACATTAGATAATGGAACATTATTGGGGCGTTTGGTGAAACTAAACCAAAACCTTTAAAATATGCATTTAATCTGGCCAACTTTTATCCATTAAAAAAGGAAAAATATCCATAAAATATAATTCAGTTTAAAAATACATTTCAAAACATTACAGAACTTAAAGTGACTTTTATCTGCTTTTATTGATAAGTATATAATGATAGTGATGAAAAAACTGAAAACTCCATTTAATATCAAATGTAAATACATATAAATAATGTATATATGTATGTATATGTTTATATATATAAAGTTAACAATTGTTTCTCCCATTAAGAAAGTATACATTCAAATAATAATAGCTACCTTCTGCCAAGTACCTACCTATCATGGATATAATATTTATGTCCATAAATAAATAAATAAATAAAGGACATTCCAACTCTAGTGTTGGACTAGTGTTTAGGGGTGCCAGGCTGGTTCAGTTGGTAGAGGATGTGACCTTGATCTCAGAGTCATGAGTTCAAGCCCCGCCTTGGGTGTGGAATCTACTGAAAAATTTTTTTTGCAAACCTATGTGTATTGTGTATTTGGGAATAAAGGCCTTTGGGAGGTAACTGGGTTTAGATGAGGTCCTGAAGGTAGGGCCCTCAGCAGTATCTATGAGGTAGATACCAAACTAATTGGGAAAACTGAGAATTACAGAACTTAGTACTTTACACCAAGTCACACATATGTAGCACAACAGACATAAAAAGCTAGGACTAGCTTTGTGCAGTAACAGTGTCATAGCAAATGGGCTTTATCCAAAGCACGATTATTACTAACTGAAAAAGCTAGAACTAGTATGATTTCATGCGTGTGCAAACGTGTGAACACTGGCTAACACACACACAGACATTCTAAGTATTTATGATACGATTTTAACACTTCATGGATGTACTGATGGCACGTATACAGGCGATCATTTTGCTATTCTCTCTGTATGCTTAAAATTCAGCTTTTACAAAAAGCAGGGAAATACAGGCACCTGCATGGCTCAGTTTTTGGCCGTCTGCCTTTAGCTCAGGTCGTGATCCTTCAGTACTAGGATCCAGTCCCGCATCAGGCTCCCCGCATGATGCCTGCTTCTCCCTCTGCCTATGTCTCTCTGCCCCTGTGTCTCTCTCGTGAAGAAATAAGATCTTTTTTTAAAAAGCCGGGAAATATGACACCCCAATATACACACCCAAACATCTCCCTGCAGCTCCTCCGGTTCCAACCCCACGCACCTCTCCCGCGAACACTGGGCTGCTCCCTACCCTTGCACTACGCTCTAGCATCCATTCACAACCCCCCAGACACCTATTTTCACGGGGATTACGGACCCTTCAGATGCCCAAACCCGAATCCCAGAAACCCCAGATGCCTAACCCCCAATCCTTGCCTCACCGACCAGACCCCGACTGGCCCCTCGGTCAGCGGCTCTCCCAATGCCTCTGTCTACGGCCTGGGGCGCGACCCGGAGCCCACCTGTCGCTGTCAGTAGGAAGAGTCTCTTGTCCTAAACACTGATGCCACCCCAAGCTTCTGCCAAGGCCCCCAACCACACCGAAGCCGCCTGAAACAATCATCCCATCCCCTAAGAATATCCAGCACAAACCGAACCTCAAGTCCCGGGATTTCCACTTGCGCAACTCTAAAAGCCGCTCGTACAAACCTAACGTAACTTCCACCGCCAATCTGTGACCTTACGCCGTGGGAACCCAAGCTTCGGTACGCCACTTCCGCTTCCGTTCACCTGGTTCGCTGACCCCTGTAGCCGATTCAGTGGTTCTTTGGAGTGAGTGATCAACACACAAACCCTCATTCTGACGCTGGTTAGAATTATCGCGGGGCTACGCCACCGCACTGATTTCGTAACGTTGCGGTGGGAGCCGCCATTGTGAACTGTGTGCCGCCATCTTGGATCATGGGCCGTACGGGGAGCGAAGTGGCCACCCTAGGCGACCGGAGTCGGCCAGCCAGAACTGAAAGGTGCAAATCCAGCTCATCCTTTCTCTTCAAGACTTCTCAACTCCGGTTCTTCCACCTCGGCAGCGACCGTCAGTGCTATGGTGCATGTTTAGTAGGACTTCAGCGCTCTCGCTTACTGAGCTGACCAGAGCGCTAAGCCAATCACAGACCAGGCCTGAGACGGAAATGGTTGAGCCCGCTGTCTCGTCGCCCTTAGGAAGCCACTCGGAGGGCGCGGCCATATTGGGAAAGTCTGGGTCCGTACAGCGAAGGGCGGACCTGGGGCAGGGAACTGGGGGTGGCGAGGATATCTGTGGCACATTTGAGAAATCCAGCGTTAGGAGACTAGAATTGGATTTGAAGGAGCAGAGGCGTCATCAGGAGAGTTCTCTGGACGTGTGCTTCATAATCGAAACGGCTGTGGACCAGACGCTGACAAACGCGATCCACGCCAAAAGAATTAGTCTTGTATCCCGTATCCCAAGATAAACTGGGGGACATTACAGAAGGCTCCTGTGTATCCTCGTTAGTCACAGCCCGTCCGGTCATTTGTTTTTGTGAATATTGTGTAAGTAATGATCCTAGCTGCATTATTTTTAAAAATTTTGTTCATTTATTCATAAGAGACACAGAGAGGCAGAGACACAGGCTCCATGCTGGAAGCCCGACGTGAGACTCATCCGGTATCCCCAGGATCAGGCCCTGGGCCGAAGGAAGACGCTCAACCGCTAAGCGGTCCCCCTAGTTTGCATTATTTAATCATTTTCCCCACTGGTTGGTTGTACCATCTCTATCCTAAGTCAAGTGTCCGCTCTCTGCATGGCTCTGATTTCCGACGTTCTGTACCACTGGTCTCTTGCTTATCTTGTGCTGGCACTATGTTTTAGCAATGGGAGCTTTCTAAGTCTTACAGTCCTATTAAAGCAAGGCCTCCTGCCATATATATATATATATATATTTTTTTTTTTCTACAAGCCTCTCTTTGTTCTTTAGCCCCCACCCCTTATGTTTAGGGCCCTTATATTTAATTTTTTAAAGATTTTATTTATTCATTCATGAGATAGGCAGAGACATAGGCAGAGGGAGAAGCAGTCTCCTCATGGGGAGCTTGATGCAGGACTCCATCCCAGGACTCGGATCAGGACCCGAGCCAAAGGCAGATGTTCAACTTCTGAGCCACCCAAGTACCCTGCTGCATCCAATTTAATAGTCACCCTAATAAACTAAAAATTCTGATTCCCCAAATTATTTCTATCCAACTTTATTTCCATGCTTCTCTCAATTATTTCAAAGAAAAATACCACAAAGCATCAAAATATTAACACTTATGCAGTACTATATTTATTTGATTGCTTTCTACATGAAGCTGAAAGCCACTACATGACTAAGATGTATATAATGACAGTATTGTTTGAATATCATGAGAGACTCCACATACTAAGGGGAAAGAGTGTCCCACACAGTAAAGAAAGCATCGAACCCTAAAGAATAGAGCTCAGAGATTTGGGTTAGAGTCTAGGACTAGTCAGATCTATCTGCAAATCTGTTTGACTATCAGCTGTATCTCCTTATTTTGTGATCTAATTGTGTCTCCCTTCTCACATTTCTCTTCCAGCCCTGTCACAGGACCCACTGGCTCATCTGTCCTAGGGAGACTTCTGTAGAGTAACAACACAGGCTCCATAAAGAGCTGTGAGGATCACAGACAGTATTGCTGAGCTCTTGTAAAACCCTCTCACACTAGCCTCAGTCAACACCACGGCCCTCCTCTCATCCAGTAGTGAGAACACTACTGGGATCAGAGACTCCAGAATATGAGACAGAGTAACACAGCCAAGTCATGAGTCAGATTGGATCTGGTTGAATTAGTGTTTCCTTCTGGAAAGTTGACACATGCTTCTGATATATCACATCCCAGCAACTCCCAGCCCTGCTCCAGGATCAAAATGAAATGTGCGATATAACCTATGCTTTGTGAGACCAGGAAAGTAAGGATGATAAGGAATAAGTAAAAAATCACTGGGTATTGACACTGTACCAGCCAGTGCTCTCAGGGTTTTAAATGAAGTGATTTCATTCAACCTCCAATAACCCAATTAACTAATTATTATTCTCATTTGGCAGATAACAACAATGAAACCCAGAGAGTACAAATGTCTTGCTTAAAGTTACAAAACTAGTTAGTGGCAGATGTGGGAATTGACCCCTTCAATCCATGTCCTAGGATCCTGTCATCCACTTTGTTTTGCCATGAACGAAAAGTTCCTGCAACAGAACCCAAAATGTGCCATTAGGTTTACTTTTTCTCCCAGGTGCTTGTGCTTTGTGGGGTTTCTTTTTCTTTCTTTTTTTTTTTTTTTCTAAAGATTTTACTTATTCATGAGAGACACACAGAGAGAGGCAAAGATAACAGGCAGAGGGAGAAGCAGGCTCCCTGAAGGGAGCCCAATGTGGGACTTGATCCCTGGACCCGGGATTACGCCCTGAGCTGAAGGCAGATGCCCAACCGCTGGGCCACCCAGGTGTCCCTGTGGGGTTTCTTTATGAAAAAAAAAAATTTTAATGCAAGTAGGAGTGAAAGGGAAAAATTCAATTAATATATGTGCCCTAAAGGCAACATCAGTCAAATATAAATATGAAAATTAAAATAAATGGAACTGTGAGGGACAAGTTCATTGCTCATGACTTAGGCACAGTCAGAGTTGCGAGTTGGAGCCAGTGAAGTTTGAGAAAGCTCCTGGCTTCAAGAGCTCTGGAAATAATCCTTGGGTCTGATTTAGAGATGACCGATGAGGAAGAATGGAATTGGAAGAACCTAGGGCAGCCTGGGTGGCTCAGCAGTTTGGTACCGCCTTTGGCTCAGGGTGTGATCCCGGGGACCCGGGATCAAGTCCCATGTTGGGCTCCCTGCATGGAGCCTGCTTCTCCCTCTGCCTCTCTCTCTCGAATAAATAAAATCTTTTTTTAAAAAAAGGAAGAACCTATTCACATCAAGGGGAACATAGTGAGATATGAGAGGAAAAGTGCATAGGAAGATAGAAATACAAATCAAGGAAAAGTGATATTAGAAGAGCTACCAATTTCTATATTTCTAACCCGCTTGCCAACAAGTGGCTCACAGTCCATTCAGAGAAAATACCAACAGGTACAGTTTTGTGATGACCTTCTGTATGTCCGGCTTTAGGGCCCTCAGGTAAATTTACACTGAATGTTCAGTGTCAAAGAATATTCTTATCCTATTTTACATGGATAGAAAATAAGACAGAATTTAACTTTGCCAAGGTCCCTCAATCCCAGTAATTGGTGAGCAAGGTCTGATGACCTGAGATACATACTGTTTCATTATTTGTAAATATTTGGGAGAAGATTAATTTACTGGAACACTGTAAAAGCAGGTGTCTAGATATCCATGTCTAGATTCAGACTATCTCTGTGCTACACACACACACGTCATTCAGATCCATCCCCCAAACCTCCAAAACAACAACACAAGATGAAATTGGGAGGTCAGTATGGAGTCATACTGAGATGGGATGAATTTGATGACAAGCTGCCAGTTGTGTGTCTATCTTGCTGCAAAGTACTGGCTCGAGAATCAAGTAGAGGGAGCAATGACTACTACTTGCTAGAGATTTCCTGTGTGCAGGCAATGCCACACTCTTTAACATTCAGTCACCCTACTTAGTGTGAGGAGTGACAGTGTTCCTACCTCTGGCTCACAGGTTAAGAAGCTGAGACACACTGTCAGGGGCTCCCAATCCCTCAGTTTGTAGGAGGCAGAGTCAGGAATTTAAAAATATCTGTTCTGGCCCCAAAGGCTGGACTCTTACTCAGTATTGCTTTTAATTGGTGCCTTTTGGGGGCACAAGGGTGGCTCAGTTTGAGTGTCTGCCTTTGGCTAAGGTCGTGATCCTGAGGTCCTGGGATTGAGTCCCACATCAGGCTCCCTGTGCCTGCTTCTCCCTCTGCCTATGTCTCTGCCTCTCTCTCTGTGTGTCTCTCATGAATAAATTTTTTAATGAAATAAAAAAATAAATGGTGCCTTTCAGTGATGAAGAAAAGCATATACTATCACAAATCCCAGCAGGACCCACAACCATCCATTTCTCCAGCTTCATTCCAAATCCTGAAATCTGTCTGTGAGGACTATCATGGAGTAGCTTGAGTCTCTGTATGTATGTGTAGAGAACAGGGGCCACGACTAGAGTCTGAACGTTTACCCTGAAATCTTGACATCAAACTTATCAACTGCTCGGAGTCCAGTTCTCAGTGGTCTGAGCCAATGAAACACCTCGTCTGCACTCTTATGGGGATAAAGGGAGGACTACAATCGTCTCCTCTCTGGCTGGCTTTGGCTTCAGCAATGGCCAGCCCCCATCCAGCTTCATACCCATGACCATCCCCTGCCTGCTGTGGGGTCTCCACTGTTATGCTCCCCAATTACTCCATCAGCCCAGAAAGGAGTCCAGAGCTGAGGTAAAGCTGCACTGAGACCCCGAAGGGGAAACCTCTGTTCTGTCCAGTTCTGCACCTGCCCTCTCCCTTTGAACACTCCCCCCTCCAACAAACTTTATGAGTCATAATGAAACACTCACCAGGACTGCTAGTGAAACTGGCAGCAAGTCTGTGGCCACCAAAATATATGTTAAGTAGAACCAAAGCAGTTACATGTCATAAGATTCCCTGAGTTCACCTCCCTCGATGGGCTGCAATTACCCTGCCACCCACAAGGTGTTGACACCTTCTGCAAAGGGACTGTGGTGCTGTTAATGGTAGTCCCAAGACAAGTCAGCATCAGCAGTTCCTGGGGGTTACTAAGACACAAACTAATTAGCAGGTGCAGCTGTAGGAAACTTTGCTGAGTTGACCCAGTGAACCCTGTGTCTAAGGGAGCACAGGACACACAGATCTGTGCTGAGAAAGGTCCTACTGGGGTCTGCAAAGTGAATCTTAATCTCCAAGTTCCGCTCCCACTCAAGGGTCATGGTGTTGAGATGTGTCACATTCACAGTAGACACTAAGTTTTGATGTTTCATTGTTAAGGGTGTGATCTTTGTTGATGTCTGAGTTATCCAGACAAATGCTATCCTAACCTTCTTGCAGGAGCCCTGGCCCTTGCTGCCTGTCCCACACCCCTCTCAGGCCATTTCCAAATTTGTCTTCTTGAATTGTCCAGGGGCCAAGGTAGCACAGTAAACAAGTGACTCCACTTGCCTTTTTTTTTTTTTTAAAGCTTCTGTCTTTTTTTTTTTTTTAATTTATTTATGATAGTCACACACACAGAGAGAGAGAGGCAGAGACACAGGCAGAGGGAGAAGCAGGCTCCATGCACCGGGAGCCCGACGTGGGATTCGATCCCGGGTCTCCAGGATCGCGCCCTGGGCCAAAGGCAGGCGCGCTAAACCGCTGCGCCACCCAGGGATCCCCCCCCCTTTTTTTTTTTTTTTTTAAGATTTTAAAATGTATTCATTGAGAGTGAGTGAGAAGGGGGAGGGGCAGAGGAAGAGGGAGGAGCAAACATCATGCTGAGTAGGATGCTGGACATGGGGCTTGGTCCCAGGACCCCAGCACCATGACCTGAGCCGAAGGCAGACACCCAACTGACTGAGACACCCAGGCAGCCCTCCACTTGGCATTTCTGAAGGTGCTTCCACCCTAATCCTTGAATCCCTGCTATGAGTAATAATGCCATTCACACGGTCCCACTTCCTTTCCTTCCATTGCCCAGGATTAACTGCAGATTTTTCTTTTTTTTAATTAAAGATTTATTTATTTATTCATGATAGACATAGACAGAGAGAGAGAGGCAGAGACACAGGAGGAGGGAGAAGCAGGCTCCATGCAGGGAGCCCGACGCCGGGCTCAATCCGGGGACTCCAGGATCGCGCCGTGGGCCAACAAGCGCTAAACCGCTGAGCCACCCAGGGATCCCCCCTAACTGCAGGTTTTTCTTGATGTTTCTTTTTATACTTTATGTGTACTTGCTCTTCCACTGATAAGTCAGTTTAGATATTTACCTCCCTCCCTAAACTAAAATGATGAGAGCAAGATTCTTACACAAATTTTTATCTTCTTTCCCCAATTCTCTCCCAAATTTTTGTTTTACAATTTCTATGTGATCATTGTTTTAGCATTTTAGGCTCTGAGACTAAAATTCCCACAATCTGCCAAAGCTCTTATAGCTCTGCTTAGAGGAATTCAATGCTTAATCTCAGTTCTTGTTTACCTGTTCATCTCTTGTGGGTAAAATTCACATTTCAGGAACTTCTTTGAGAAGTTCATAGGAATTATACTCCATCAGTTTTTAAAAGATTTTATTTATTTATTCATGAAAGACAGAGACATAGACAGAGGGAGAAGCAGGCTCCCTGATGCAGCACTCGATCCAGGACTCCAGGATCACGCCCTGAGCCAAAGGCAGATGCTCAACCACTGAGCCACCCAGGTGCCCCATCCATCAGTTCTTGTATGTTCAACAGTGTTTGACTGCATCTCAGAACTTAAAAGACTTATTTGAGGTAAAGGTTATCTTTGTGACATTAAGCCCTCACATTTAATAACCAATCTACCTCTTCCTTTATTTTGGTTATCTTGAAAATTTTTTAATAAAGTGGTACAAACCTTTCAAATTCTATAATTTTTATTGTGAATACTTTTCAAAAATGTTCTGATCATTGCCTAGCACTCAACTGAAGCTGCATATTGATCAAGTATCCAGAGATGATTCTCTTACTATTCTACATGGTTGTCTGTGGATCTTCCTGTCATTCCACATAGGCAATTATATCATCTGCAAATAATGACACGTTTTTCCTTGGTTCCCAATTTTAAGTTCTTTCATTTTTATTATTGTCATACTGTGCTAGTTAAGATCTCCAGGAATGTTCTGGAGAAAAGTTGCAGCAGACCTCACTGCTGGACAACTAGGGAACATCTCTAAAATTTTATCATTAGATGTGATATTCACTGCCCAGCTTTGGTAGCTAGTATCTATTAAGTTGAAGATGTATTTATGTCTGTTTTGCTAAGCAGTTATCTTTTTCATAAATAAATGTTGATTTTTATCTGTATTTTGAATGCCAGAGTTCTTGCAATGATACTTTTTTGAATATATTTTTATTGATGTAAAAATTCACATAATATAAAATTAGCATTTCAAAGTATACAATCCAGTGACATTTATTACATTCACAATATTATGCAATTATCACCTCCACCTAGTTTCAAAATATTTTCATCATTCTAAAAAAACAAACCCATAACCATTACTCAGTCTCTGTGTCCTCTTCTCAGGCCCTGGTAGCCACCAATTTGCCTTCTATCTCTAAAGATTTACCTATTCTGCACATTTCATATAAACAGGAATATGAAATGTGATCTTTTGTGTCTGGCTTCTTTCACTTATCATTTTTTGAGGCTTATAACATTTAACGACACTTCACTTGTACACACACACACACACCACATTTTGTTTATCCATTCATTCACTGACAGACACTTGGATTATTTTCACCTTTTGGTTATTGTGAACAGTGCTGCTGTGAACATTTCATGTACAAGTACTGAAGTACCTGCTTTCAATTTTGTTGAAAATATAGCTGGGAGTGGAATTCCAGGGTCAATGATAATCCTATGTTTAAGTTTTTAGAGGAACTGCCAAATTGTTTTCCAAGGCAACTGAACCACTTTCCATTCAAGCTATGTTCAAGAATTCAAATTTCTGAAATGTTATTTTTTAAAAAAGATTTTATTTATTTGAGAGAGCAAGCACATGAGAGAGAGAGAGGCAGAGGGAGAGAGAGGTAGAGGGAAAAGTAGACTCCCCACTGAGTAGGGAGCCCAATTTCGGGCTCAATCCCAGGGCCCCAGGATCATGACCTGAGCCAAAAGCAGACATTCAACTGACTGATTACCCAGGCACCATAAAATGTTATTTTTTATATTGGTAAATATTGGGCATTTTAGGAAATGCTAACAGAGAAAATGTTTCTAGTTCCCAGGATACGTTTTCATAATAAATTCAAAGTTCCTGCATTATACAGCACTTGCAATAAATATACATGGTTGCACACATGAACTCAAGTCTTTTCTCCCCTCTCATCTCATATGTTGCTTATTTTTTAGTACTTCATGTAAACCTTTTATCACTTTTGCATATTTAAGAAATAAGGAGGTTTCAAGGAGTGATGGATCATCACACTTGGCAGAAACATTACAAAAGACAGTAAAAATAAGGAGAGCAAACTTACGCAGTCTAATTCTTTAGAATTCTTATTGAGTCAAATTATCTATTACAAGACATTCTGATTTATTTATTTATTTTTTAACTTTTATTTATTTATGATAGTCACAGAGAGAGAGAGAGAGAGAGGCAGAGACACAGGCAGAGGGAGAAGCAGGCTCCATGCACTGGGAGCCCGATGCGGGATTCGATCCCGGGTCTCCAGGATTGCGCCCTGGGCCAAAGGCAGGCGCCAAACTGCTGTGCCACCCAGGGATCCCGACATTCTGATTTATAAGGAAATAGAACATTCCTGTTTACGTGAAATTTTATTACCTAATATTCTATGTCTATGTTGAGAATTTATTAAACCCTAAAAATTATATTCCTTCATGTAATTCCAAAAAGTAATAAAGTCAAATACATAAAGTCCATGTTATATAGTGTAGTCCACAATATAACCCCTACATACCCTTATCACTATTCAACTTATTCTTATTTTTTCATATATTCAAATGGCATCATATTTGCAGTGAAAGTATTTAATATTTATAGTAGAATATTCTCTGGAATCCTTTCTAAAACACTTATGTTAAGCCCTTACAAAATAATTTCATTCTATACATATTTTTTTCTATACATAGTTTTGAATTTAACTAATTACCCAAATCTAAAATGCCATCAAACATAGAAAAGTAGTAACAACTAAATGATGACATTCCATCAAATATAACATGCGTCACAATTGAAGATACAGTCAGATGTAAAGAAACAAATCCAGAAATACAAAGATAAAACACAATCATTGATGCTTTTGCCACATTTATTGCTGTGTAGAGCTTATGATGTTTAATGATATCCAATCCTCCATAGAAAGCATTTTTAGTGACCATAATCACAGTATTTCTATAATATACAGTATGATTCCTTAAGGATTTCATAACTTAACTGAACCTGGAAATTGTTCCCAGAGAATAGGATTTCTCTGCTACATGAGTTAGAGAGCAATTAGAAAGATCTGCACTAACTTCTACTTCCAGACTTCTTCTCAGCCAGCTCCTACCTACAGGTCCTGGATCTGAGCCTTGGCCTCCCTCCATAACCCTGCCCCCACAGCCCACATTTTTCTATCCTGGCCAATTTTCCTGCCTAATGGGCTTTTGTGCAATTCAGAGGGTCTTTCTTCCTCATAAACTGACACTTTTTTATTTATGTAGCCTTCAGTCAATGGGAGATTTTTGTAATAAGAAACCAAGTACCTTCCTTCAGTCCTGAACAAGTTTTCCTTTGATTCCAACTCAAAGTTTTATGTACTTTCTAGTTTACTACTCACTAAATGTGTGAATATGACTTCACCCTCCTTACTATTCTACATTCTTAAAGTCCTGGTTTTGCTTTACATTTCAGAAAATGTGAAATTTAGATCTGTTCAATAAAATACAAAATTATTTTAAAAAGCTCTGAATTGTAAACAAAGCATTTTTTGTAAATAAAGCATTTTAGATAATCACTGCAATTAATGACATTTCTTTCTTGGTATGCAAAGAATTTTGGGGCCAAAGGATTTATCTATTATATGAGTTTGCAGAAAATTAGTGGCTTTGACATCCAGATGAAGGCTTTTACTACATTTTAATACATGAATAGAGTTTTCCTCCTACATGAGTTTGCTGATGTAAGGAAGATATGCATTAACTAGAAAGACCATACGATATTCATAGCATCTGTAGGATCTTTCTCCTGTACAAGATGGTAAAAGAGTTTTTACTTTCTAGAGAATGCTATCATCATCACAACATTCCTAAAATTTTTATGTACAACAAGATGTGATTTTTCTTGGCTTTTCTGCACTCACTGCATCTGCAAGGTCCCTCCCCCAAATGAACACCCTAATGTATAAAAATGTGATTTGAAAAGAATGTTTTCCCTCTTTCACTACATCCACAAGTGTTGCCTCTTAAATACATAGCCTCTGAAATTCAAATGAAATTTTTGACAATCACTGCATCTCTGTTTCTCTCTTTTGGTAAGATCCCTTGTGGTATACTGGGAAGAGTCTTCAGATGAAAGGCTTACAACATTCATTTCCTATAGAAGTTCCATAAAGTTCTAGTATAATCACAGCATTCATGGCATTTCTATTCTATATGAGTTCTCTGAACATATAGGACTAACCAAAAACTATTTCTCACATTTCTATAGTCATTGCACAGAGAATTTTCCTCTATGCTGAGTTTGCTGATGATTAAGAAGAGCTGACTTCCGAAAGAAGGCTTTTTGACATTCATTGCATCCATAGGGCCTTTCTCCTGTGTGAGTTCTCCGGTGACCAATGAGAGTTGACAAAGTAGCAAATGCTTTCTTACAATCACAGCACTCATATGGTTTCTCTCCTGTATGAATTCTCTGATGTACAGTGAGATAGGATTTAGCTGTGAAGGCTTTATCACATATACTACATTTGAAAGGCTTCTCACCTGTATGGGTTCTCTGGTGTATAATGAGAGTTGACTTACAGGACAAAACCTTTCCACATTCACTGCATCCGTGAGATTTCACTCTTGCGTGACAATTTTGCAAATGGTTAGTGAGACCTGACTTCTGGATGAAAGCCTGTTGGCATTCGTTGCATCCATATGGTCTCTCTCCTGTGTGAATTCTCTGATGAATCATAAGATGTGCCTTAGTGGAGAAGGCTTTCTCACAGTCCAAACATTCATAGGGCTTCTCTCCTGTATGAATTCTTTGATGGACAATAAGATGTGCCTTTGATGTGAAAGCTTTGTCACACACACTGCATTTGAAGGGCTTCTCACCTGTATGAGTTCTCTGATGTATAATGAGAGTGGACTTAGAGGACAAAATCTTCCCACATTCACTGCATCCATGAGATTTCCCTACTGCATGCTGAGTTTTCTTATGATTAGTGAGATCTGACTTCTGGATGAAGGCTTGTTGACACTGACTGCATCCGTATGGTCTCTCTCCTGTATGAATTCGCTGATGAATCATGAGTTGAGCCTTTTTTGAGAAGGCTTTCTCACAATCCGAGCATTCATATGGTTTCTCTCCTGTGTGAGTTCTCTGATGCACAGTGAGATGTGTCTGAATCATGAAGGCTTTATCACATATTCTGCATCTGAAAGGTCTCTCTCCCGAATGAGTTCTCTGATGTAAAGTGAGTTTTGACTTCCAAGGAAAAGCTTTCCCACATTTACTGCATCCATAGGATTTCCCTTCTCTATGACGAGTTTTCTGATGATAGATGAGTGCTGATTTTGTAATGAATGCTTTTTGACATTGACTGCATCCATATGGTCTCTCTCCTGTATGAATTCGCTGATGGATTATGAGCTGGGCCTTTTTTGAGAAGGCTTTCTCACAATCTGAGCATTCATATGGTTTCTCTCCTGTGTGAGTTCTCTGATGTACAGTCAGATGTGTCTGAACCATGAAGGCTTTATCACATACTCTACATCTGAAAG
This sequence comes from Canis lupus baileyi, assembly GCF_048164855.1. Classification (NCBI taxonomy): domain Eukaryota; kingdom Metazoa; phylum Chordata; class Mammalia; order Carnivora; family Canidae; genus Canis; species Canis lupus. The sequence goes on along the minus strand of NC_132838.1, from coordinate 105,784,653 downwards.
GTCTCTCTCCCGAATGAGTTCTCTGATGTAAAGTGAGTTTTGACTTCCAAGGAAAAGCTTTCCCACATTTACTGCATTCATAGGACTTCCCTTCTCTATGATGAGTTTTCTGATGACAGATGAGTGCTGACTTTGTAATGAAGGGTTTTTGACATTGATTGCATCCAAATGGTCTCTCTCCTGTGTGAGTCTGTTGATGAATAGTTACCTTTAACTTGCTGGGAAAGGCTGTCCTACAATCACAGCATTCATGGGATTTCTTTCCTGCATGAGTTCTCTGACACATGGTCATGAGGGGTTCATAAGCATTCACCGCACATTCATTGGATCCACATGGTTTCTTACCTAAAGCATTTGAGCAATAATTAGTGAGCCTTGTATTTCGAATGAAAGCCAGTGTACCTGCTACAGAATGAGCAGGATACTAAGGAAAAGTCTAGAAAAATATTTGTTTCTATTTACTATAAAAAACACTAATGAGACAATCAGTAAAATTTGAGTAAGCTCTGTAGATTGGGTAATAGTTCTGTATCAATGTCAATATTCTGATTTTGATGATTTTTAAAACTATTTTGGGTATATGAAAAATTGTTTCTATGAAATACACACCTAAGTATTTAGGAATAAAGAGTTCAGAAAAACACTATGTACATGTGTATATGTGTAAATGGAATAACAGGTGGAAAGAATGTGATAAAGCAAATGTGGTAAAATATTACCACCTAGGGAAATCTAAAGAATGTGTAAAATATTTGTGTATAATTTTGAGGTTTCTAAATCTAAACTATTCAGAAATAAACATTTTCAAAAGGAGAAAAATATAAAGGACATTTATGTAAGGATATATAGGAGTATTACTTATAACAGCTCGAATGTTGAAGGGACAAATTGTTTTATGTTCACACAATGGCACTCTGCACAGTACTCTGCTACTCTGACTGTAAAAATTAACTGAGCTGTATCCTTATATCTGTATATTTTTGTGTGTGTATGTTATACTTCAAAAATATTTTTACATAAAAAAGTAAGCATAAATTTAGGCAGGAGTCAATAAATGCTCACATGTAGAAGGATCCTGGAAGGAATCTGGATATTATTAATAGTAACAGGATGCCATTTAAGAGAGAGAGAACATGTCCTGATTTTTACCTTAAGAATGTCATCCTATGTATCAGTTATCACACTAACAAGGTCTCAAGTATTGTGACACAAATACTATTTTTAGGATTGTGGACTGTACTTGTGAAAATTGGCAAAGACCTGCTATGGTATATAGCATTTTTCCTGAATTATACTTTAGATCTTTCCCTCTATCTTCCAACTCAGAAGACTGTTCTTTCCATATGATGGCTTATCTTTTGCGCCCAGATAATTATTAGAGACTGATGTCTTTATAAATCCAGATGTTTCTAAAGTTTTTGTGTTCATGAATTTTGGGGGTGAGAGGATACAAAAATTGACTTCTATTACTTACTTTTGAAAAATAACAATAAATAAGACCCAAAGATCTGGCTATCACGTGGAGAAAATAAAGAAGCAAAAGTAAAGAAGTGAGGGATGCCTGGGTGGCTCAGCAGTTGAGTGCCTGCCTTCGGCTCAGGGTGTGATCCCGGTCTGGCAATCGAGTCCCACATCAGCAGGCAAGGAACCTGCCTCTCCCTCTATGTCTCTGCCTTTCCCTGTGTGTCTCTCATGAACAAATAAATAAAATCTTTAAAAAAAGAGTAAAGAAGCCAGAATATTTTTCAAGAAAACTATAATAACTTTGGCAAGAGACAATGGATATTGGGGCTTGGGTGAAAAAATAGTTACAGAAAGGAGTAGGGGATCTCCTGATTCAATAAGGAGAAAATACAGACTACATTCGTTAATGGACAGGATTTGTGGTATAAGTGAGAAGAGGAACCAGAGTGACATGAAATTTGAAGTAGTTATCAGATTTCCAGGTGCAGAAATGAAATATCTAGGTGAATATGTGTAGATAAAAGGAGGTCTGGCCTGGAGACAGAAATTTGGGGCTTATCAGCATACAAATAGTATTCTTAAGGCCATGAAAATGAATGAAACCACACTAGGAACAAATGATAGAAATAGGCAAGGATGAAACTTCATGCTCTCTTGCTCTGGAGATTTTTGAAGATGCCCAGAGAATGGAGAAAGTCCATCCATCAGGTGCAAACAAGGACCAAAGAAAGATGCCAACGTAAGTCTTGAACAAATATCTGGGGGAGGCAGGTTAGAATGAAGAATCCTCAGCTTCTCACTTAAATATAAGCTTGGTTATCCTCTATTACTGATTCTTCTCTAATTCTTGATGCAACAATAAACTTTCCCAAAGCTCTTATATCATATTTAGAGAACACCGCTGTGGTCAACATTCCCACTTTCTAGCTTGTTTTGATGCATTTTCACACAGCCCACAGAAGTCCAAAAACCTGATCTCAGGATAAAAGGCTTCTATGAGGGATCCGTGGGTGGCGCAGCGGTTTAGCACCTGCCTTTGGCCCAGGGCGCGATCCTGGAGACCTGGGATCGAATCCCACGTCGGGCTCCCAGTGCATGGAGCCTGCTTCTCCCTCTGCCTATGTCTCTGCCTCTCTCTCTCTCTCTCTCTGTGTGACTATCATAAATTAAAAAAAAAAGGCTTCTATGATAACAGAAGAATTGTTATATCACTTGATCAGATTAAAGGGGTGAAAACAAGAGTTGTAGAGATAACAGGAAGGGACGTTGCCAGAGAGGAATCAGAAGAGGATAAGAAGGTCTGGAAGCTGCACAGAAAACATTTTACTGGACCTGAATCAATCCAAAGAGAGAAAATGAGGTGCATCACCCTTGAAACACCAAGCAAATGAGAGCATCAGTAAAGATTTAGGTATCTGTAATGACCTTTAAAGTTTGGGCCTTGTTAAAACACAGCTGGAAGAGGTCATCCCTTCATGGCCAACTATGTTACTTTCAAATCTTACATCTTTCTGTTCTCAGTTGTTCACTTACCTGAAAAGCACTGACAATGCATTTCATCTTCTACGCTCCATGGCTTTTCTCCCTGCTTGAAATTAAGGATCATTTCTGGCTTGGTAGCTGGAGAGCCTGTTCATGGGAAATGACAAAGACTTGGACGCTTATAACTGGACTTATGGGGGTTATCTAGGAAGACCACAAAAGTCTCAGGAATTGACATACTTTCACCTTGACAGATTAAAGATCTATTGAAGGTCAGAGCACGTAAGTTCTATCTGGGAACAGAAGAGAGACTAAGAATCTATTGCCTATAATCTAAAGTCCAGTATCTTAACACTCTTTAGAAGCCAAAGCAACTGAAAAAAGAAAGGCTATTGTCTGTGACATTCTGAATGACACACGGTAATAATCTTTAACCATTGTCACAGGTTGCTATAATTCTCCAACAACATACCTGAGTATAGATTCTTCTGAGTAGAACCTAGTAGCTGCCACCCTTCCCAGGTTAAGTTCACAGATACATCTTTAAATGATGTTAATCCCTATAACACATTGTTCTTCAGTTTGTGAGAATCATTACTGATGTGAAACAGACCTCTAAGTGTATGTACTGGTTGTTTTTACCATAACTTACAAAGGCTATGACTTTGTGTAATAGTTTTCATTATTCATTATGGAAAGTAAAATGCCATTAAATCTGTATTCCCATATTATAAGATGTGTCAAATCAACATGTTGTAAGTTATACATCAAATATATTTCAATTTAAACACTCTATTGCAATCGTATGCTTAATTATCAACTAATCCAATAAATTAGAAGTTTCTGAAAGGTATGCCCATTAAATCCTATAGGTAATGTATCCCTGAAATAGAAATATCTGAAAAATATATTTTGAAAAATTTTGTTTTGTTTAAAGATACTTTTAATATCTACATAAAAGATAGAGAACTATGTACTAATATAAAAACACAGCAATTATTGACCCTCAAGGTGATTTTATCTTTTTTCCCCAACTAAATCCTACCACCTTTCATTTATTTCTATTGAGGTATGATTGATATACATTCATTTCAGGTGTGCAACATAATGATTTGTAATATATTTGTAAGATGACTGCCACAGTAAGTCTAGTTAGCATTCATCACCGTACATAGTTACAGGGAAACATGTATCAACAGAAAGAACATAGAATCAGACATAAAATGACTGTACATGAGTAATTATCAGCACAGGATTATTAATATTTTTTAACATAATGAGAGATAAGATACCCAAGAATATGTGGAAGGAATGAAATATTTTTAAAATTTTTATTTATTCATTTGAGAGAGAGAGAGAGAGCTTGCATGCATGAGCAGAGGGAAGGGTGGAGTCAGAGGGAGAAGCAGACTTCCCTCTGAGTGGGGAGCCCAATGTGGATCTCAGTCCCCAGGACTTCAAGATCATGACCTGAGCTGAAGGCAGATACTTACTTAACCTACTGAGCCATTTGGGAGCCCCAGAAAGAATGAAATATTAAAATGACCATTCTGGGGCACCTGGCTGGCTCAGTCATTAGAACACATGACTCTTAAAAAAAAAAAAAAAAAAAAAAAGAACACAGGACTCTTAATCTCAGGGTTGTGAGTTTCAGCCCCATATTGGGTGTGGAAATTTATTAAAAATGAAATCTTTAGGGCAGCCCTGGTGGCTCAGCGGTTTAGCGCCACCTTCAGTCTAGGTCGTAATCCTGGAGACCAAGGATGGAGTCCCATGTCAGGCTCCCTGCATGGAGCCTGCTTCTCCCCTCTGCCTGTGTCTCTGCCTGTGTCTCTGCCTCTCTCTGTGTGTCTCTCATGAATAAATAAAATCTTAAAATAAATAAATAAAATCTTTAAAATTAAAAAAAAGACCATTCAGATGTATATAAACCAGTAGAAAATTTAAAAAGTAAAGCACTGCTGACCCTTGAATAATTGGGGATTAGGGACACCAACCCCCTTAGCAGCTGAAAATCTACATATAACTTTTGACTCCCCCAAAACTACTAATAGCCTACTGTCAACCAGAAGCCTAGCTAAAAACAGTTGACTGACACATATTTTATGTGTTTTATATACCGTAGCCTTACAATAAACTAACCTAGAGAAAAGAAAAGTTATTGAGAAAAATCACAAGAGAAAATACATTTATAGTACTGTATTTACTGAAAAAAAAATAAATCCAGGTGGACCCATTCAGTTCAGACTCACGTTATTCAAGGGTAAACTATATAGTTAATCATCATTATTTGCAGATTTTTAAAAAAGATTTTATTTATTCATGACAGACACAGAGAGAGAGAGAGAGAGGCAGAGACACAGGCAGAAGGAAAAGCAGGCTCCATGCCGGGAGCCCACGTGGGATTCAATCCTGGGACTCCAGGACCGCGCCCTGGGCCAAAGGCAGGCGCCAAACTGCTGAGCCACCCAGGGATTCCCTAAAAGTTTATTTAAGTATTCTCTACACCAAATGTGGGGCTCAGACTCACAACCCCCAGATCAAGAATACCATGCTCTTCCAACTGAGGCAGCCGGGAGCCCCTATTCACAGATTTGATTATGAATTCACATACCTGCTAAAATTTCTTTGTACCCCCGAAATCAATAATCACAGCACTTTTTGTGAGCATTTGCTGGCAGCATTGAGTAGTTTGAGTCATGGGTAAATGGAGTTGCCCCACATGCATGCTCCCAGCTGAGTTTGAACAAAATGATATTCTTTCTGCCTTGTTTCCGCTCTCATACTGTAAACAAGTTTCCTTTTAATGGTCTATTTAGTGTCATTTTTTTTCCACATATTTATGGTTTTTGTTGGTGATTTGCTGTTTAAAATGGTCCCTAAGCATGGAGCTGAAGGGCTGTTTAATGTTCCTAAGTGCAAGACAGCAGTGATGTCCCTTATGGAGAAAATATATATGTTTGGCCATGAGTTATAATGCAGTTGGTCATGAGTTCTATATTAATAAATCAATATGTTAAATAAGGTATCTTTAAATATAAACACACACACAAAAAGCAAGGTTATGCATTGTTTGATGAAAATGTTGTACCCAGGTTGCTCACAGGAATTTAACCCATATTTCCCCTAGGAGCAATGGTTCAATATTTGGTAATTTGTTTATGGTGACTTTACAGAATATAATTACTGTGAATAACAAGAATCAACTGTATATAGTAACTAAAATTGGAAACCTGATTGACAATTTAATAGCTGAACAGATATGGATGAAGAATTAGTATATTTGAAGAGAGACCTAAAAAAAAACCCAAATGCAAATAGATGAGCTACATAAAGGAGAGGGTAAGAAATATAGAGGTGAATTCTAAAATGTATGTGGATGTACAAAAGACTTAGAATATCCAAGGCAATGCTGAAGAAGAAAAGAGGACAGCATAACTCTAACAGATTTCAAGACTTAAAATGTAAAAACCTATAGTAATTAAGATAGTGTAATATTATTAGTAAAAGGATAGTAAATACAACAATGGAACAAAATACAAAGATCTCCAAACATTGATAAATTGATGAATATGATAAATTATTATCAGGCATGACTGATCTTTACAATTCTGCCTTCAACTCAGGTCATGATCTCGAAGTTCTGGGGACTGAGATCCACATTGGGCTCCCCACTCAGAGGGAAGTCTGCTTCTCCCTCTGACTCCACCCTTCCCTCTGCTCATGCATGCAGGCTCTCTCTCTCTCTCTCAAATGAATAAATAAAAATTTAAAGATGCCAACGTAATTCAGTTGGGGGGGGAATAGTCTTCAATAAACTGTACTAGCTCAACTGGATAACTATATTGGAGAGGGCAAGATTTTCACCCTCATTTAACACATACCCAAAAGTAAATTCAAGATAGGTTACAGGTCTAAATATAAAGTAGGGGCACACGGCTGGCTCAGTTGATAAGCATGCAACCCATGATCTCAGGGTTGTGAGTTTGAGCCCCACATTGGGTGTAGAGATTACTAAAACAAAAACAAAAATACTTTTTAAAAAAGAAAAAATAAACAAACAGTAAGGTATTTAAATTTCTAAGGTAAAACTTAAAGACTACACTGATTATTATGGGATATGCAAAGATTTCATAAACAAAATGCAAAAAGCACTAACTAGGAAGGAAAATATTGATAAATTGATGAATATTGATAAATTATTATCAGGCATGACTGATCTTTACAATTCTCACAATCATGATCCACTCGAAAAATAACATTCTGAGTGTGCTTGTCAGTTATACTGATAAGGTCTACATAACATAAATACAGCCTACCAGTGGCTATAGGTAAAGCTGTCACTTTAATTACTCATATCAGAGAGAGAGAAAGGTGTAAAATCAATTACCTAATTGTCACTTTACAAGGCTAGGAGGAAAAACAGCAAAAAAAAAAAAAAAAACCTAAACATGCTAAAAAATCAATAGTAAATGGATACACAAGAAAATCAAAAAGATTACTAAAATTTGTAAAGCCACAGGAAGACTTATTAACAACAACAACAACAACAACAACAACAAAAAAGAAGACAAAAACAAAGTGATGAAAAACTAATCAACACTACAAATCCTAAAGACACGAAAAAAAACAATATGGTATTTATCTTTAAATGACAAAGTACATTTTAGGTACATCATAGTGAAAACTGCTGGAAACCAAAGATAAATCTTGAAAACAGCCAGAGGGAAACAGAAGGCACATTATATTCATGGAAAGAGTAATAGGAATGATTTCTGGCTTCTAACCAGAAATAATTCCAGCAGGCTGGAAGATACTATAATCTCATCTTTAAAGTGATAACCAAACAAAAAAGCATAGGGAAAATATTATTTTTTTAAATACTGATTGATAGATTCATTCATTCATGAGAGACACAGAGAGAGAGAGGCAGAGACACAGGCTGAGGGAGAAGCAGGTTCCCTGCAAGAAGCCTGATGGGACTCCATCCTGGATCCTGGGATCAAGTCCTGAGCCAAAGGCAGACGCTCAACCGCTGAGCCACCCGGCATCCCAGGGAAAATATTATTTAAAAATTAGTATAAAATAGGAGCATCTGGCTAGCTCAGTCGGTTAAGTGTCTGCCTTCAGCTTAGGTCATGATCACAGGACCCTGGGATCTAGCTGGTGGGTCTCCCTGCTCAGTGAGGAGTCTGCTTCTCCCTCCCCTCTGCCCCTCCCCCAGCTGTGCTCTCTCTCTCAAATAAATAAAACCTTTAAAAAATTAGCATGAAAAACATTTTTCACTACTAGAAGTCCAACACACTACACATTACACAGAGTCACTTGAAATAAACACATTTTTATTTATTATTTTTAAAAGTTTACTAACTTATTACTAATCTCTACACCCAACATGGGTCTCAAACTCATGACCCTGAGATCAAGAGTCACATGATCTTCTGACTGGGCAGCCAGGCACTCCAAGACATTTTTAAATAAACAAAATCTGAGAGAATTCATTCCTGAAAAACCTATGCAGAGAAATCATAAAGGATGTTTTCAGGCTGAAGGAAAATTATGCTAGTTGAAAACTCAGATCAGCAGAAAGTAGTGAACACCAAAAATGGTAAATAATGGGATATTTATAAGGTTTTTATTCTTTTCATTTTCCTTAAAGGGGAAATTGTTTAGAACAGAGGTCTATAGGCCAAATCTGTCTCCTTGTCTACTTCTGTAAATTAAGTTTTATTGGAACATAGCCACATCCATTTATTTACACATCTATGAATGCTTTCACTATAGAACAGATTATTGAACAGATTTTTTTTTTTTTTTAAGATTTTGTTTGAGAGAGAGCACAAGTGGTGGGGAGGGGAAGAGGGTGGACAGAGAGAACCAGACTCTCCGTCGAGCAGGGAGCTGGAGTTTGGAGCCCAGGATCCAGAGTCCAACGCAGGGCTCAATCCCAGGACCTGAGAATCATGACCTGAGCTGAAGGCAGACGCTTAATCGACTGAGCCACCCAGGCACACCGCTGAAAGGATTCGATATAGACTGTATGGCCAGCCAAGCCGAAAATATTTACTATCTGGCCCTTTACTGCCTAAGAATGAAATTAGTAACACTGTAAGGTGGATTTATAACAATAAAAAACTAAAAAGTGGGACAATAGTAGCTCAAAGACAGGAATTATATTGCCATTAGGTTATTACATTTTTGGAAGTATAAAGTAGACTGCAAGAATTACAAGTGTGAAGTAGGAAAGGTAAAGTGTCATGTATGAAATGATTAGTGGAAAACAGCACAAGATCAGTTCTAAGTCAACCTTGATGAATTAAAGACGTTACACTGTGAGCTCTATAGTAACCACTAAAATAATAACAATAAAATCAATAATAATAATGAAAACAAGATATACTATTCAGCATAGTCTGCCCTTGAGACACTAAAATTCACCATTCCATGTGCAAAATGCACTTTTCCCTTAAGACTAAGAATGAGACAACTGTCTACTCCCACACTCTCCATCATATTAGAGGATCTCACAGTGCAAGAAAGAAAGAAAAAACAAGAAAAATAATAGGCTTAAAGATCAGAAAAAAATATTGTTGCTATTTGCAGACAACAGGATCATGTATAAAGAAAACCCAAGAAAGCCTACAGAAAACTACTAAGACTTATGGATGAATTTACCAAATTCAGAAGACAAAAGGTCAAAATATTTTTAAAAATCAGTTATATTTCTGTACTAGCAAACAATTGAAAAATAAAATTAAAATTGTATTAGTAAAAATAGCAAAATAAGCCCTTAATACCCAAGAATAAATCAAATAAAAGATGTACAAAATTGCTATGATGAAAAACACAAAACATTACTGAATAAAAGAATATCCAAACAAAAGAAAAACTGCATCACGTTCATGGATGAAAAGGCTCAACCATTAATTGTATTTTTTACCAACATAGATTTAATATAATCACTACTACCAAAGTTACAGAAGGCATTTTTATTTTTTTATTTTTTTAAAATTTTTTAAAATTTATTTATGATAGTCAGAGAGAGAGAGATAGAGAGAGAGAGAGAGAGAGAGGCAGAAGCAGGCTCCATGCACCAGGAACACGACATGGGATTCGATCCCGGGTCTCCAGGATCGCGCCCTGGGCCAAAGGCAGGCACTAAACCGCTGCACCACCCAGGGATCCCCAGAAGACATTTTTAAAACAAACAAACAAAAAAAAAACAAGCTAATTTTCACATTTATATGGATAAACAAAGGATGCAAAAAAGCCAAAATAATATTGAAGTAGAAGAACACAGTTGGAAAAGTTAATTACCTGATTTCAAGACTTAAGTTCCAGGGGATGCCTGGGTGGCTCAGCAGTTGGGTGCCTGCCTTGGGCTCAGGTAGTGATCCCGGGATCCAGAATCAAGTCCCAGATCAGGCTCCCTGCGAGGCACCTGCTTCCCCCTCTGCCTATGTCTCTGCGTCTCTCTGTCTGTGTCTCTCATGAATAAATACATAAATAAATAAATCTTAAAAAAAAAAAAAAACTTAAGTTCCAGGAAATAATTATTTCCTCTAGGGAGCTGGTCTAATTTCTCCTTATGAACAATACATATCACGTAACTTTCAGTGTTTCATCCATTATTTGCATTAGGTAGAATTCTAAAGATGCCTGCCCCTTAGTTGTTCAATCTAGATATTATGTTTGGAGATTTAATCAAGGCTACTTCTCAGCTGACTGTAAATAGGAAGATTAACTTGGACTATCAGGATGGGCACAATGTAATCACAAAAGCACTAGAAATAGAAGAGGAAGATGTATCAGGAAGGAGGTTGGAGAGACCAGAAGCATAAGAGGAATGCAACTGATTGCTGGAAGAGGACCGCATGTAAAGCACCAGAAGGAATATAGACAGCCTCCAGAAATAAAGATCAACCTGCAGCTGATAGAAAGTGAGGAAAGAGGGGGCTGGTCACAAGGGAATGAAGTCTACCAACAACGTGGGTAAGCTTGAAAGCAGTTTCTTCCCAGAGCCTTCCAGTAAAAACTCTGTGGACTCACACCTTAGATTTTAGTCTTATGAAATCCAGGGCAGGGGTGCCTGGGTGGCTCAGTTGGTTAAGCATCTGCCTTCAGCACAGGTCATGATCCCAGGGTCCTGGGATTAAGCTCTGAATCAGGTTCCTTGCTTGGTGGGGAGGCTGCTTCTTCCTCTCCCTCTCCCTGTAGTTCCCTCTGCTTATCCTGTCAAATTTTTAAAATCTTAAAAATATATATATCCAGGCAGAGAAATTAGCCAAGCCAATCCAGATTTCTGACGTAAAGAATGTGGAATAATAAATTTGCATTAAGTTGCTAAAAGTTCCTGAGAATTTGTTTTGGCGCCAAGAGAAAACTAACATATTACTGATACTGTAAACATTATAAACTATTTATAATTAAACTTAAATACGTCATACATTATGTATCTATTCACCTGTATTCATTTAGGCAAACTCAATGATCTACATTTCATTATTCTACCTTTGTCTTGATGTTGCTTTTATGACTTATTTTTACTAAATTCTTAATTTAGAAATGTGTGTTTCCATTTGATAATTATTTTTATTTTTATTTATTTATGATAGAGAGAGAGAGAGAGAGAGAGTCAGAGACAGGCAGAGGGAGAAGCAGGCTCCATGCACCGGGAGCCCGACGTGGGACTCGATCCCGAGTCTCCAGGATCGCGCCCTGGGCCAAAGGCAGGCGCTAAACCGCTGCGCCACCCAGGGATCCCATGATAATTATTTTTATAAGCCTCTGTAAACCCATGACAATGAAGGGCAAAACACAGAAACAAAAACCCACCAGGGCCTTAGTAATTTTCTTCTGTTCTTAGGAAATGGCTATCATTTTTTAGTCTACTGTCTTTTCTGGTTCTGAACATCTGACAAAATAGCTCTGATCGAGGATAAAGGAGATATTTCAATGAAAAGCTTTTAGTTTCAACAATTACTCAACATCCCTCTTTTCATGAAGGAAGAACTCTTCTTTTTCTTTCTTCTTATTTTTTAAGAGAGAGAGCATGTGAGTGCATGGGGTGGGGTGGGCAGAGGAAGAGGGAGAATCCCAAGCAGGCTTAATGCTCAGTGTGGAGCCTGAGTCGGAGCTCAATCTCACAATCCTGTGATCATGATCTGAGCCAAAATCAAGAGCTGGATACTCAACTGACTGAGCCAATCAGGTGCCCCATAAAGGATGAATTCTTTTTTTTTTTATTTTTTTTTTTCAAGAAATTTTTTTTTATTTTTTATTTATTTATGATAGTCACAGAGAGAGAGAGAGAGGCAGAGACACAGGCAGAGGGAGAAGCAGGCTCCATGCACCGGGAGCCCGACGTGGGATTCGATCCTGGGTCTCCAGGATCGTGCCCTGGGCCAAAGGCAGGCGCCAAACCACTGGCCACCCAGGGATCCCCCCAGGATGAATTCTTAAATGCACAAAGCTGGAGTTAGAAAAAGGAGCCCTCAGAGAGCCAACTAATCAGCTCACACACCAACTAGGAACTTCTAATCTTCTACCTTTACTCCTAAAACACAAAACACAGAGAAAGCCAAACCAGGAGCAGTTACTGCTCCCTTGTACAGCACCAGGCAACTATGGGATACCTGATTCTGGACTTCTTAAGGTCTGGCAGGTTCTAAATTCTAGAGAGCCAAGTTCTAGACTGGAAATCAAGACCAAGTAGGTGGAATCTGTAAATCTGTACAGACTGTTGTAGGTTCTAAAGTATGTAAATCAAATTTCTTTCTGCCTAAATCACCTCCCTGTTTATAACAATACTATTGGAAAGTTGCTTGCTTAGTCCTCAAGGCACTGCATGGCAGACATTGTTCAAGAAATTTTCTGCTCATGGTGACAGAACTGGTGAGGGGAGGTCAGGACAAGACACCCCTTAGAGCACACAGATACCCACAGTTTTTTCTGAGAACCAAGAGGGGAAGTGATGGGATAAGAGGCAGTCAGGTTCAGTAGGACCCACAATCAAATTCCTCTCCCTAGCTCCAAGACGGGGTCCATCTAGTCCCCTAGAGCAGGAGGAATGGGGACAAATGTCTCCCATAAAACAAAGTTGCTCTCTAAAGCCTGTCCAGGCACACAGCAGGACAAACCTACCAAGACCTGCCCTTGTCCACACTGAGCCACAGGATAAGCTTGGATTCGACCCACGGACAACCAATTCCCTCACATGCTCACATGCTACATAGAGAAACCATGGATGTCTTTGATAGGGTTCTGACAGGCACTCTCTTCACCAGCCACTTGAACTCAAGCAGAATTCTCATGTGAAGAAAAATAGACAAAAGCAGATGAACTGCATGTCCCAGAACCCCTGTAGCAGCCAAACAGCCAAGGACCAGCCACTCACTAGAAAAACAATGTATCCCAAACTGTAATTCTCAGAAACCTGTGGTGTGGCACACATGCCTCAGTTCTCAGAAAAACCAGAGGGCCAAGACAGAAACCAAACTACACTCCAACTTGAGTTGGGCCTGGGTCCTCACTGATGGAAATTATGGGACCTGGTCCTCACTGATGGAAATTACCTCCTTCTGACCTCTTTTTGGGAGGCTGAACAACCTGGGATTGGTGGAACCAGTAACTAGACTGGGCCTCACCTACTTCTTTGCTCATGTGGAGAGAAACCCCACAGTAAATTATAATTTTTATCATCTACTTGATACAACTTTCTTGAGCATACAGAATATTTGTAATAGCTGTTTTTAACATCATTTTCTGTCACCTATGCCAATTCTGGGATTCTACTGACTTTTCTTCATGTTGCAGACCTGGTTAGGTTTTGAGTAGATGCCAGACATTGTGATTTTGACATTGTTGATTTTCTTGATGGATTGCTTTCTTTTCTTTAAATACTACTGGGTATAGGTCTGGGAAGCAATTAATTTACTTGGAAACAGTTTGGTTTTGTAGTGGTTTGCATTTATGCTTTGTCTGGTTCAGAGCAGCCGTTAGTCTAGAGCCAATTTGAGTGACCCACTGAGGCACTATTTTTATGAAGTTCCATTGTGATTTTCCAAATGTTGGGCTGGGGCAGGGAGGGGGTTCCATGCCAATGGGTGGAAACACAAATTACTTCCAACCTGTGCAAGTTCCAAGGATGGCTCTGCCTGTTCCTTTCCAGTAGTTCTTTCTCCAGCCGAGGGAGCTTCCTCACATATGTGTGATCACAACTTCAAATCATGTGGGGAATGTGCTACATCTGGGTGCAGCTCCTCTCTGTAACCTACCCCATAAATTTGAGCCACCTTAAATTCTCCAAACTCTAAACTCTCAATTCAGAGACTGCCAGAATCTGATTAGATTCTCCCTCCTATGCTGAATGGAAACTCTCTCCAGGCTGGAGGTAGTCATAAGGCTCTCTTCATTTGTTTCTTTTCTCTTGAGATAGCTATCCCGATCTCCCTATTGCCCAATGTCTGAAAACAGCCCACTCGTATTTTTTTGTTATTAATAAGAGTACATAAGCATTTGTTAAAAAAATTGTTGGAATTGGCTGTGAAGAATTCTGGTACTTAGGCACATTATGGAATATGCATTCTATACTCAGAATAGGATGTTAATTTATACAATTTCAGAATAGATACAAATACATTTGGCAGCATTTACAGCACATAAATCTCATGTTCCTTTAGGGCATTTATAAGTTATTTTACAGTGCTGATCATTTGATTTACATATTTCAAAAGTATTCCTTGCTGGTCACATATAATGACACAAGTGTTAAGATTCCCTGATTGTAGAAAAAAAGTTACTCCTTGTGCACACTTCCATAAATTTAATGGCTAGGTAGGAATTTACTATAGTATGAATTCTCTGAAATCTAATGTTTTTGTAGTAGATAGAATGGTCTCCCAAAGATGTTCATGTCCTAATCCCCAGAACCTATAACTATGTTCCACTACACTGCAAAGGTCATTTAAAGTAAAAGATGCAATTAGGTATTCTAGGGCCACCTGACTTGTTTCTAGAGTTTCACATGCTCACAGAGGAATTGTGCCTCAGGACAAATTATATGCAGAGCCTCACCCAATGCTTGATTTAGAGCTTTTGAGCTCTTAGATTTTTTATATTTTTAAAAAATATTTTATTTATTCATGAGAGACACAGAGAGAGGGGCAGAGACACACAGGCAGAGAAAGAAGCAGGCTCCACACAGGAGCCCCATGTGGGACTCAATCCCGGGACTCCAGGATCACGCCCTGGGCCGAAGGGAGGCGCTCAACTGCTGAGCCACCCAGGTGTCCCTGAGCTCTTAGATTTAGATGAGATTTTGGACTTGGATGGGATTGAGATGCTAGGAGAGAGTGAATATATTTTGCATGTGGTATGGACACAAATAATTGGATGCCAGAGAATGATCTGCAGTTGGCAGATAATACCCCCCCCCAAAAAAAAATGTCCACACCCTAATCTCCAGGACCTGTGAATATGTCACAGTATAAGGCAAGGGGGAATTAAGGTAGTAGGCAGAGTGATTTTAAGATAAGAAGGTTATCCTGATTATCTGGGTGGGCCCAATGTAGTCATACAGGTCTGTAAATGTAAGAAAGAGGTAGACATCAGTGCCAGAGTGATGGAAGAACTGATCAGCTATTGCTGACTTTGAAGGTGGAAGGGGTCTGCAAGCCACAAATTTAGGCAGCTTCTAGCAGATGGAAGGGCAAAGAAAAACGGGTTCTCCTAGAGCGTCCAAAATTAAATATAGCCCTGCCAACACCTTGTATTTAGTCCAGTGGGATGCCTTGTATTTAGTCCAGTGGGATGTATTTAGTCCAGACTTCAGACCCCCAGAGCTGTAATACATGTGAGTTGTTTTAAACCACCAAATTTATGGTTGTTACAGCAGCCTCTTATCACATTCATCATATTCATACATTTTTGCTACAGGATGCAATTCCTAGTCCCAAGATTTCATTTATTAGAAAAGTCCCAGATTCCCAAGGTATAAAATTGTGACATATTAGTTTGGCAATAGAATTCCCAACTTAGAATTTCCATCTTTTATTGTGTTCAGGGGTTTTCTCCTTCCTGTAAGTTCTTCCACATTTTACTAAAAATGTTGTCCATATTCGGTGTCTCTAGAGGTGTCTTTCTACACTTCTGTGATGTAATGAGGTAGAACTTATCATGGAAAACATTATCACATTCTTTCCTAATATTCTGGTCCTGTAGGAATTCTTTGATGCCAATGGAGTTATTACCTCCAGGAAAAGGCTTCCCTACAATAGCTGCATTTCTGCCCAGTGGGATTTCGTAGATATTTAATAAGTCTGAATTCTCACAGACTTATCCTCTACCATCAGTACAGCCATTGTCTATCCAAAATGAGCTCTGACATATAATGTGTGGAATATTCTTGCTAAAGGCTTTTCTATTATCAGATAAGTTATGGTATCAGAGATTTTCTTTCCTACACAGTATCTGTAACATAAAAGACATAATTTATTACAGAAGGTGTCACATTCACTGCATTTGCAAGACTTATTCCCTGTGCAAATTCCTGACTATCTACTGAGGCCTGATTTCTTTGAAAAGGCTGTTCCACAAACATTACATTTCTATCCCCAAGGAACTCATGGAGGTTTAACAAGGGCTGAGTTCCCAAGGAAGGTATTTCCACAGGCACTGTGTTCATCTGGTTTTGTTCCTGTGCAAGTTCACTGATGTATAAAGAGCTGTGACTCCCTGAGGAAGGTTTCTCCACCTTCAGTGAATTTATAGCTTTCTCTCTTGTATGAGTTTTCTTGTGTTTAATGAGGACTGACATGTGGGCAAAGGCTTTGCCACATTCACTGCACACATATGGTCTCTCTCCAGTATGAGTCCGCTGATGCTGAATGAGCTTTGACTTGCTCCTGAAAGCTTTTTTGCACTCACTGCATTCATAAGGTTTCTCTCCCGTATGAATTCTCTGATGCTTGGTCAGATCTGACTTAAAAAAGAAAGTTCTTCCACATTCACTGCATTCATAAGGCTTCTCTCCTGTGTGAAGTCTCTGATGTGCAATGAGGTATGCCTTCTGGGAAAAGGCTTTCCCACACACGCTACATCCATAGAGTTTCTCCCCAGTGTGAGATCGCTGATGTCTATTGAGACGGCACTTTCGGCTGAATGCTTTGCCACACTCACTGCATCCATAGGGTTTCTCTCCTGTATGAGTTCTCTGATGTACCATAAGCTGTGACTTTCTGGAGAAGGCTTTTCCACATTCATTACATTCATGGGGTTTCTCTCCAGTGTGAGTTCTCTGGTGTTCAGTGAGCTGAATCTTCCTCATGAATGTTTTCCCACATTCACTGCATCTGTGAGGCTTCTCTCCTCTTTCAGTTCTCTGATGCCTAATGAGCTGTGCCTTCTTGGAGAAGCCTTTTCCGCACTCACTGCATTCATGTGGTTTCTCTTCTGTATAAGTTTTTTGATGTTCATTGAGCTTTGATTTAGAGCTACTGGGTTTAATGCATCCATGGCATTTAATTCTAGTAATGGTTGTATCCTGCTGGATGGAGACTGATGATTTCCCACATCTACCAAACTTATCAGAATTCTCTCCTGCATATCTTCTATTCTGGGTAACAAAACCTAAGTGTGATTTCAAACTTTTATAACATGAGCCAAACTTATTGTGTCTTTGTATTAAAGGAACAAGACTTTTGCATAAATCGAAATTATTTCCAAGTGCATAACTTTGCTGACATCTTTCCAAAGTTTTACTCCTGTTTTGGTTTTCTGGGTGCCACTGCATATGGTCAATCTCCCATATTTCTTCTAGGAAAAAGAAGAATGAAAACATCCATGATAATTTTAGGGGGAAAAATGTAAAAAAAAAAAAAAAAAAAAAAAAAAAAAAAAACCATGGTTTGGGCTAGCTCTCTGTAAGATCCCAGTCTAAGAGAAATATACCCTGTGCTCTGTGCAAAAAAGACAGTATTATAAAACAGCAAAAGGAAAAACAGACTACTTCAGAAACAGCCTAGAATGAATAAATATAACTTGGGATTCTTTCCAAATAGGACCTTGCAAAATGGTGACAGAAGTAAAAATAGAACCACACTGTGATTGGAACAGAACAAAAGAAGATAGAGGGGATGGATCCATTCATCCAACAAACACTGAATGTGCTGGTATTTGGGAATATACTACAATATGATATTTAAGCATTAGAATAATATTAGAATATCAAAATCAGAATAAATCAATGACACTAAGGTACCTTATATAATCTGTCTCTCTGGAGCTGTCATTCTAGTAACAAGAGAGAGAGCAAGATTGAGGGGGGAAAGAGCAGATCAACAAGTAACCAAAGAAAAAAATTACAGAATGTGCAAAATGGTATGTATATTGAAGGTGATAGAGCAGTGGTAGGTTAATCTTAGTTAAAATAGTTATCCACAGGGATCTCTGGGTGGCTCAGCAGTTTAGCACCTGTCTTCGGCTCAGGGTGTGATCCTGGAGTCCTAGAATCGAGTCCCTCATCGGGCTCCCAACATGGAGCCTGCTTCTCCCTCTGCCTGTGTCTCTGCCTTTCTCTCTCTCTGTGTATGTCTCTCATGAATAAATGAATACAATCTTTAAAAAAAAAAAAAAAAGCTATCCACGAGACAAGGAAAGTTAAGGTGACATCATAAGATAAGAATGAGCAAATGTTATGCAAATAACTTGATGAAGAACATCCTAAGAAGGAACAGCCAATGCAAAAACCCAAAGGCAGAAAAACTTAGGCATGATCAAGAAACATAAGAGAGGCTGATGTACCTGCATTGTCTTGAGCTTGAGTGAAGGGGAAATAGATAAGTTTCAAAAGGGAGGAAGAGGGATCCCTGGGTGGCGCAGCGGTTTGGCGCCTGCCTTTGGCCCAGGGCGCGATTCTGGAGACCCGGGATCGAATCCCGCATCAGGCTCCCGGTGCATGGAGCCTGCTTCTCCCTCTGCCTATGTCTCTGCCTCTCTCTCTCTCTCTGTGATTATCATAAATAAATTAAAAAAATAAAAAAAATAAATACTTCCAAATTTAAAAAAAAAAAAAAAAACAAAAGGGAGGAAGAATTGAGAACATATAGATGATAGAGGAAGACTTTGTTAGAAATTAGATTTTAGCTAAGAGCAATGGCCATAGGCGACTGAATGTCTTTTGGCAGGAATACAATATTTTCCAAATACCAATAATCACATATCTGTTGTATGAAGAATGAACTGGAGAGATGAAGTTGTTGAGAGAATACACAAGAGGCCACAGCAGAGTTCAGGCAAGAAGTAACAGCATTAGCATGAATGACCATCATGGAGATAGAGAAACAGACAAGGACAATGACAGTATAGAGAAGGGAAAGACAATGACAGGACAAAAAGATAAGGCTCAGTGTAAGAATGGATGCCAAAGGAAGAAAGAATCATCAAGAATAACTTCTTGATATGTGGCTTACACATCTCTATAAATGCTGGTGCCATTTAATACGATGAGGAACATTAGGGAGACAGGTTTGGCATTTGTGGGGAATCAAATGCTTCATTTTGAGGGACACATTAGGTTTTATATAATATATACGTTCAAGGGATCCCTGGGTGGCGCAGCGGTTTGGCGCCTGCCTTTGGCCCAGGGCGTGATCCTGGAGACCCAGGATCGAATCCCACATCGGGCTCCCAGTGCATGGAGCCTGCTTCTCCCTCTGCCTGTGTCTCTGCCTCTCTCCCTCTCTCTCTGTGACTATCATAAATAAATAAAAAATTAAAAAAAAATATATATATATACGTTCAAGAACAAATATGAAGTACCTGGTTAGATCTATGAGTGTGGAGAAAGTTCCAGACTTCAGATAACATTTAAGTGGGGCTCCATGCGTGGAGCCCAATGCAAGGCTTGAACTCACAGCCCTGATATCAAGACCTGAGCTGAGATGAAAAGTCAGCCACTTAACCAACTGAGCCATCCAGGCACCCCTTCAGATAACAATTTTAAGTCATGAGTATATAAATAGTACTTAAATATCTGGACTACACAGAACCAGATGAGATAATATAGGAAGGATGGACAGAGAAAGAGGAAAGCCCAGGACAAGAATTTCATGGATTCCACATCTTAAGAGTTTTGGGAGAGGGATATGCAAAGAGAATATGAAAATCCTGTCCAGAGACGTCAAAAAAAGTGTGTTTTTTTTTAAAGATTTTATTTATTTATTCATGAGAAACACAGAGAGAAAGAGGCAGAGACACAGGCAGAGGGAGAAGTAGGATCCATGAAGGGAGGCCGATACAGAACTCGATCCCAGGGCTCCAGGATCATGCCATGGGCCAAAGGCAAGTGCCAAAACACTGAGCCACCAAGGGATTCCCCCAAACATCAAAAAAATGTTGATCAAACATATAAACAATGTGGGTTTTCATAACAAAGGGCTAGAACTGGAAAATCAGAATGTAGGACCTACAGAATTTCATCCCAAGATCATTGAGGTAAAATATTCAACAATCATCTTGTTACTTAGTCTTTCCTTCACATTCCACCTGCACATCAAAACTAAATTTATATAAAACACCAATCACCTATTTAGAGTAATACTGTAGTCAATACTTGAATTTTCTTTGTAGAAATGATGCAACCTCATCCAGTCCAATATATCCAGACACATATATGTCCATCTAGAATTTAAAAATAGGTCTTTAGGGGCACCTGGGTAGCTCAGTCAGTTAAGCATCCAACTCTTGATTTCACTCAGGTCATGATCTCAGGGTCATGAGCTCGAGCCCCATGTCTAGCTCCATGCTGAGTGTGGATCCTGCTTAAGATTCTCTTTCTCTCTTCCTCTCCCTCTTGCCCCAACCCTACCACCTGCATGTGTGCACATTTTCTCTATTAAAAAAAAAAGTCCTTAAGCCATTTGCCCTTGTCCTAGAGAACAGTTTATTGACTGATGGAAACATCACCTTCTCCAATCAGTTTAATCACACTATAACTGTGTACTGTGCTGTTCAATAAAATTTTCTGCAATAATGGGAATGTTCTATATCTATGTTTTCTAATATGGTACCCACTAGCCACACTGACTATTGAGTACCTGAATGTGAGTGACTAGAGTAATGGCAGAACTGAATTTGTAATTTTACTTAATGTTAATTAAATTTATGTAGCCACATGGGGCCAGTGGCCAACACACCGGATAGCACAGGTATAGGCCATCTATATTCATATAAACCATATTCATTATTTGTCATTTGATATACTCATTCCCAAAATTTCTTCTTTCAACTGATGCCACATTCTTCCTTAATCTCTCTGTTCCTACATCATCTCTGACACCAACCAATTAAGAGAATCCCCAATCAAGAACAAAACATTGACCTGCCTTATCTTCCATTTATCCTAGAACTCCAAGCTCAAACTTGCCATGTTTCGATGCTACTATCCAGCTATCAAGACTCAAACAGGGATCCCTGGGTGGCGCAGCGGTTTGGCGCCTGCCTTTGGCCCAGGGCGCGATCCTGGAGACCCGGGATCGAATCCCACGTCGGGCTCCCGGTGCATGGAGCCTGCTTCTCCCTCTGCTGTGTCTCTGCCTCTCTCTCTCTCTGTGACTATCATAAATAAATAAAAATTAAAAAAAAAAAAGACTCAAGCAAGCTATCAAGCAAGGCTGTCTAAAAATAGCACAAAAGATAAAATAGAACTAAACTCACCCTCTATGCCAATTATTAACATAAAATCCACAATAATCAGCCATTTCCTTTCATATAGTCTCCTAGAGGCCAATCTGTTAAGAATCTCCTACATTACCTTCCTCATTTCCATCTCCAAAAACTTTTTACTGACTCATATCATTTTTATTTGAAACTCAGCTATCTTTCTTGAAGAAATTATTTTATCAATCTTTTTTTTTTAATTTTTATTTATTTATGATAGTCACACACACACACAGAGAGAGAGGCAGAGACACAGGCAGAGGGAGAAGCAGGCTCCATGCACCGGGAACCCGATGTGGGATTCGATCCCAGGTCTCCAGGATCGTGCCCCGGGCCAAAGGCAGGCGCCAAACTGCTGCGCCACCCAGGGATCCCTATTTTATCAATCTTCTAAAAAGTATTTTATTCTTTCTGTAACACTTTACCAAAGTGTTTACCAAATCAATTTCTCTAATTTTGCAAAAACAGTCCCTGTCTATGCCTCATAATCAAATGCCTAAAATTTTAGGATTTTAGGCACATACTTCAACCTAAGACTTTGACATTTGGAAGGGACTTCCATCCTTCATTAGACTCAAATCTTTCAGGGTGTATTAGAGTGGTCGTTCTTCAACTACAGGGATCAAAGCACAGTCTTTCCAATCTCATATGCTCAGGGCACTGTCCATATTGAGTAGAGCAGAAGCCAAATCTCAAGATGAAGCCTGTGGTCTGAAAAAGTTCCCACGTAGTTTATACACACATCTCTGATTTAAACACGAAAGAAAGAAAGAAAAGAAAGAAAAGAAAAGAAAAGAGAAGAGAAGAGAAGAGAAGAGAAGAGAAGAGAAGAAAAGAAAGAAGGAAGGAAGGAAGGAAGGAAGGAAGGAAGGAAGGAAGGAAGGAAGGAAGGAGAGAAGAAAGAAAGAAAGAAAGAAAAAGAAAGAAAGAAAGAAAGAAAGAAAGAAAGAAAGAAAGAAAGAAAGAAAGAAAAAAGAAAGAAAGAAAGAAAGAAAGAAAGAAAGAAAGAAAGAAGAAAGAAAAGAAAAGAAAAAAGAAAGGAAGAAAGAGAAAGAAAGAAAGAAAGAAAGAAAGAAAGAAAGAAAGAAAGAAAGAAAGAAAGAAAGAAAATAAGGCCTACTTTCAAGATGTAATGAACAGATGCAAGTGATGCTGTCAGTGAGTGATTATGTAGTCTATACACAGCAAGAAAGAGTAAGATAAAGACCTTTTCTCTATATGGAAAAAAGAAGCCTCATACCAACCAGTAAAACAATAAAATAACATGTGATCATTACTGAGTCAATGCAGTATAGACACAAAGTACAGAGAAATCAGAAAAGAGGGAGTTCCAAGTGTGCACTGGACTTTGTGGAGATAAAAAGAGCTCAAGGTGAAAGAAGCCAGTATCTAGCCAGAAAAATCCAATACAATCAAATGCACAGGTGCCAGTCCTCCAGCTTATTGGACATTATATTACCCACTTCCTCCTCTTTGGAATGAGTTTGTCACTTGTTTTCAGGACATTTTCTGACCCTCCTCCTACCATAGCCCAATACTTCTCACTCTACCCAGCTGGGTTCTTATCTTCTCAACCTCTAAATATATGTGGACCTCTTGTTTTTTTAACCAGTTCTTGTTCCTCCTGTTTTCTCATCAAGTTCCAGTTCCCCTTCTTTAATGCCCCATGCCCACAGAGGAATACAGCCATACAGCATTAAAAGGGACTAAATTAACACAGTCAATGTGTGTAGCAACTGCTGCAACGCAAGACCAAATGATCACAGCCTACTCACAGATCACAGGTGGGAACTGAGAGTGTACAATTTCCAAGGGCCTTTCCAAAACAACAAAATTTAACAGAAATAGCAGAGACCATCAGAAATAGTACAGAAAATTCAAGGGAAGTCACAGGTGACCAAGCACCAACATGTACTGCAGCACAGCAGAACCTAAGTAAAATGCACTTGGAGTAAAAGGATTCACTAAGAGGAAAAATGATCTCAGGTTACAACACTAAAGCTGAGGGGGAAAGGACTTCTCGGGAAAATTATTCTCGGTGCAGACAAAATATAGAATTAGAGATCAGATCAGACTACAGAAGGGGAGGTGTCAATTTGGAAATAACTGTCAGACTACAGACAGCTTAACTCTTCAAATATATATGAGTACATTCTATTATGGTGAAATCATTATGGGAGAGGAAGGAGGACTCTGCTTTTGCATACAGGAAGGAAGACATCAAAGGGCGGCTGCCCTGGGGGCTGGCAACATACTGGGGATTACATGCAGATTAGACTTCAGTAGAAGAGGTCACTTTGGTACTCTCCAGCAGAGAAAGAAGAGTTTAGGCCTAGAGAATGAATGAAACTCTTAATATGAGAATCAAGCAGAAGATTAAAACAAAAACAAAAAACAAACCCAGGACCAGGAAGTTGGGGAAGCAGAGACTGAATAAGTAGACAGAGGTGCCCTAAGAGTAAAGGTACGTGTAATTTTCAAATGCCTTCAGGTGAGGTGGGGTGTCAGGGAGGGATTTCAGCCCTTTTGAAAGGGGCAGGGATGTGGAGAAGATGAGAACTGTGCCAAGTGCAAAGCCGTCTGTACAGAAGCAAATCGTCAAAGAACAGGTAGTGGGAACTCTGCAGAAAAAGAAGGGGAGAAGACACACACAAGCTGGGCAGGAGGGAACCAGGTAAGAAATCTGGATCCTAGATGAAAGGCTGTAATCAGATCTAGAAATGAGAAAAAAAGAAAGACCTCATCCTTTCACAGCAGGCAAAGAACAGCCCTAAAAAGAAGAGAGATACAGAAAGGAGTTGATCAGATATCTGTGTCACCAACTGGTATAAAAAAAAAAAAAAAAAAATTTCCCCACAAACTACTTCCAGAGTGTTAACCTTTCACTGATCAACTGGAATTTTAGTGTCCTTTCTCCCCATTTTCCTGATTTTCACTCACTCACCTGGACAGGTTTGACTATGAGCTACTCCCTCTACTGTCCATGGCAGTCCTCCTTGCTCCAACCGAAAGAGTGAATCTTGTTTGCTGGCTTGATAACCTGTAAAATGGGAAATCATGGACAACTTGGCACCAAGTACTTAAGCCTGAGGAATCTATGAAAACTGGAGAGAGGTTGTACATCATTTGTACTTCAGTAAAGTAAAATCCTTTCCCAGGGAAGGGAGAACATCTACACTCTAGGGCCAAAGAGGAGAGTAAGAGTCTATACCCTACAATGTTTAGTCCAAACCAGGAGATATTTCAGGAATACTACAGATTTTATTGAATGAGAAAGAAAAGGCAACTGATTGTGATGCTGTCCTCACCCAGGGACACCAGGTTATTGTAGTTCTCCAACATCACGTCCCAGTACAGGTCCTTCTGAGACAGAGTCAGTAACTGCCACTCCTCCCAGGAGAAGCTCACAGCCACATCCTCAAATGATAATGATGCCTGTAACAACAAATGTCAATGCAAGCTAAGGTAGAACAGATGATGTGGAAGAGAGGAACAGGAACACATTCTGGTCATTTTCCCATGATACATTATGCACACTGTGGGTATTTCACGTACCACATACCCCATGTATCTTAGTCCACTCAGATTGCTATAACAAAATACCACACACTGGGTAGCTTACAAAAAACAGAAATTTAACCTGTAATTAAGAAGGTATAAAGGGAGCATGGCTACTATCTGTACTCCAAGCTGTTATTAAAGAATGGAATTTTCAGCTGTCTTCTGCCAAATGGCAAAATTCTCCTTCATGGAGGACCACTCACAGATCAAGCACCCATTCATTCTATTAAATAATAATTAATTAATTAATTAATTCAGGCTTTATTCCTGGGTAAAGTGTGGACTGCTAGAAGGTTGTATCATCCAGGTGCACAGCTTTTGAAGAATTTATCCAATCGAGTTCTGCTTTGGCATTTACCCCCTTAGCTTACTCTGAGGAACACAATGAGAAAAAGCCAAAGGAAACATCCTGTGTCTTTATTACATGACTGATACTGAGGACACTGTCTACCACAAAATTTTGGTGAAGAGCGAGGAAAAGAAATTTCTTAAATACTAAGAGCAACAAAATTACTTTCCCTGAAGAACTGATTTGCTTTCTCCTCATAGATACTACACATCACATAGCTTTTCATGTTTTTCTCGTTATTACAGGTGCCAAGAAAGGAGACACAAATTCAAAGCTAAGGCAGCCCACAAAGTCTTACACAGTCATTTACCTTGGTTCCATCCTTAAGAGCTTTGTATGAACCCTATGTCCTATATATTTTCCTTCCTAACCTACCCAGATTTTAAGATTATCACCTAAACTTATTTTCCAACAGATGCTGATTTTTATCAACTATGGTGTCTCATTTTATCAGACTGTGTTTTAGAAGCTTCCACAAATCCACTGGGAAACAAAGGACAAAATAGGTAAAATAAACCTTACCTGGGAATTGGTCATTTTCCTGTTCTAAAGAAAGGGCTAGCAATCCAGGATATGCTCTGTCTTCTGTCTGCTCTGGGCCTGCCTGGAGGTTATGGTCAGATATCTCAGGTCAGGCTGCTGCCAGAAATGATGATCTCCTAAGCCTGGGACCTTCTCCTTCTTCCAGTACTGATAATGTCTTGTTCCCGTATCCTAGAACCTGTAGATTCAAGAGCAAATTCAACTGTAAGAGTACATGCACCCAAGACTCACAGCTTTCCCTTGCCATGCTGACTCACTCTAACAAAAGGCCCTAACATTTCCTCTGCATCTTTAACACCAGGGAAGCTTTTATATCATGGGGATGTGCTCCATAGGTAGATAAGGAATAGGCAAGAGGAATGCCTTTTTTGGGGGTGGGAAACTAGAAAAAAAGTTGGACTAGAATGGATATGAAAGAGATGGAGGGGAAAAACCCAGCTTACGATCTTGTCCATTGCCAAGTTCTCACACACATCAATTTTAGGAAAGATAATATATACAAGTGGTGGTCCTGGAAACTGCCTTAAAACCACCTGTGCCCATACATTCCTAAAATTTTTGTTAATTGCACTGGAGCAATTATCCCATGTGAAAACCAAGATCTATACAAATCCTCAATACTACTCTATAAGGTACGCATTATCTCCATTTTATATACAAGTAAGCTGAGGCTTAATCAGGTGAAGTGTGTTGTCCACATAACTTCTTCCCTAAGGGGATGTTAGGTGGTGGTTCAGCGGTTTAGTGCCTGCCTCTCCCTCTGCCTATGTCTCTGCCTCTCTCTCTCTCTCTGTGACTCTCATGAATAAATAAATAAAATCTTAAAAAAAAAAATCCCCAAGTAGCAACTGAGAATCTGAATCCACATCTGCCCATCTTCATGATGACATATCCCTTTTCCAACAGTCTCAAAATACAATTTTCTTTTCTTGTGCATTTTAAGAACTTCATTCTGTAGCACATTATACAGTGGAGTGGCCATATGGCCAAAGTTGCAAGAATAGAACCTCTGGAACCAGTTCTTGTAATATTTGCTACGCACATCCAGCCAGCTCCTTCCACACAAGCCGGAATGCAAAGAGAGACCCATCCTTGCCTCAGCAGCAGCAGATCAGAAATCAGTATCTCCAATGGCCAAGCCCTGGACCCATGCTAGAAACTCACACTCTGAGGACACAAACACCATGAAGTCAATTTGAATTTTGTTTCACCCTGCAAGGCAGCAAATTATTCTCAAAGACTCTCTAGCTCTCCTGAATCCTCTACACCGAGACAGCTGATCTCTGACCCATTCTCTGGTGGACTGGTAAACTTGGTGAACAAGGATAACTACCCACTTCCATGTCTAATCCTGACAATGCTTTATCCCAGTCTTGGCCTTTCATCCAGTCTGAGTGCTGGCCTACAAAGGACGGTATACAGCTCAAGTGCAGAATTCCATACGGGCAGGAGAGAGGTAGGAAGAGGGGGTTAGACATGAATGAGTTTACAACTGAGATCTCTAGGACTGGAGATCAAGGACTCAACCATTTCTCAGAAGCCCTTGACAGACTTTCCTTCACACTTAACAGATTAGAATTACACCAAATGTTCATGCCTAGAACACTGCAATGAAACTGAAAATGGCAATGGAACTACCCTGATTGGTAGGACTACTCTACATTTCCTACAGAACTGTGGTTAAGGTCAAGTTCCCAAATGGATGGCTGCCTAAACAAGAGATTTTCTTAACCAAAGGGGCATGGATGTCAGGTTGGCAGCTAAAAGTAGCTAATAAAATAAATTAATAGGTTAGAGGAGGAAAGCCTAAATTGATATTGAAAAAACAGCTCATAAAATTCAGTATTCCTTTTGTTACAAACCTATAATAGCCTAGGAATGGAGTGGCTACTTCCTTAGGCTTATTATGGTACAATGGGAAATAGATATTTGGTTTATGTCCCAGGTTTCTGGCACACAGCTCCTAAAATCCTTGGAATCTGTGGAGTGACAAGAGTAGCTTTTATATGCCAATGAGCTTATCAGTGACTGGGGATCCCCAGATAGCTTCAGGATAGGAGGAGGTCCCCAGAAAGACCAAGGCATAATTAGTGGGTTAGAACTTTCAGCCTCACCCCTGGAACCTCTGGGAAGTGGAGGGAGCTGGAGATTGAGTTTAATCACTAGTGGCCTACATAATTCACAAAATCTCCTAAAGTACACAGTTTGGAGAGCTTCTGAGTTGGTAAACACTTTGAGGTGCCAGGGGTGTGTGTACCCCTACCCCTACTCCACAGGGACAGAAGCTCCTGTACTCAGGATCCTTCTGGATCTCACCCTCTTCAACTGGCTATTCATTTTTATCTCTTACAATAATTTGGTGATAGAAAATAAAGTATCTTCCTGAGTTCTGTGCACTGTTCTAGTAAATTATTAAACTTGGGGGGGTGGAGAAATCCCTGATTTATTTATTTTAAAGATTTATTTATTTATTTGAGACAGACAGAAAGAGTCTGCACGTGTGTGAGTAGGGAGAAGGCAAAGGAGGAGGGAGAGAGAGAGACAGTCTCAAGCAGACTTCCAGCTGAATGCAGAGCCCAACCCCAGGATCACAACCCTGAGATCATGACCTGAACCAAAAGCAAGAGTCAGATGCCCAACTGACTGAGACACTGAGGTGCCCCTGAAACCCGATTTATAGCCAGCTGGTCAGAAGTACAAATGGCAACCTGAGAATTGTGACTGGCATCTGAAGTGTGGTCAGTCTTGTGAAACAAAGTCCTTAACCTGTGGGATCTGCATTAACTGCTGGTAGTTAGCATCAAAACCGAGTTGAATTTTAGAAAACCCAGGGGTGCCTGGGTGACTCAGCGGTTGAGGATCGGCTTCGATTCAGGGCATGATCCTGGGGTCCAGGATCGAGTCCCACGTTGGGCTCCTTGTGGGGAGACTGCTTCTTCCTCTATGTCTCAGCCTCTCTCTTGGTGTCTCTCATGAATAAATAAATAAAATCTATATATAAAAAAATAATTTTAGGGGGATCCCTGGGTGGCTCAGCGGTTTGGCACCTGCCTTTGGCCCAGGGCGCGGTCCTAGAGTCCCAGGATTGAGTCCCGCGTCAGGCTCCTGGCATGGAGCCTGCTTCTCCCTCTGCCTGTGTCTCTGCCTCTCTCTCTAAGTCTATCATGAACGAATAAATAAAATCTTAAAAAAAAAAAAAAGAATTTTAGGATACCTAGTTGGTGTCCAGGGAGTTGGAGAATTGGCTGGTATGGGGAGGACCCCCATACATGTGATGTCAATAATGTTGGGGGCGGGGAGGAACAGCCTGCTGATAAAACAAGAATAAAATCCTATGAAGTTCTTGTAAAAGGATACCTCAAGTATAACACCATTTGCATAAATTTCTTAAATGCACACAGAATAGATATTGTTTGAAGATAGATACTTAAAGTCCAAAAATCATTATAATGTAAAATTTCAAGTTAGTTTACTTCTAGGGATGAAGAGGAACGAATGGAGTTGGGACTTGTAGTTGACACATTAGTTGGATGTCACACTTTCTTTCCAAAAGATAAGAGGACAAGAGGAAAAACATCTGAAGCAAAACATAACCAAAGCAAAAATGTAACACTTTACATGCTCAATTGAGAGCCAATGAGATGCTGGAAGCATTTCTATGAAGCATGGAAAGAATTAATTACTACCATTCTCATTCATCACTGATCTTACCATGTCATTAGAGAAAAGAATCAAATAGCAATCATCAATATGAAAGAAAAGGCAATAAATTATCAACATTTGCACAATATTACTGTAGACCCAGCAAACTCAAGTAATTGAAATGGACAATAGTAAAAAATAAGAGTTAGTCATGATGAACACAGTAATGTATAAACTCCTCAAATCACTAATATAACATTGTGTGTTGATGTACTAAAATAAAAAAAGTTTAGTCAGTGGTTGAAAAATTATAACCTTCCTTTACATATATTAAATACCATCAGCATTATTATTTTTGGTATAATTGAAATGTATCAGTTTCAGGTGTACAACATAACAAATTCAATATCTGTATATATTATGAAATAATCACCATAATAAATATGGTTAATAACTATCACCATACGGTTATAAAAACTTTTATCTGGTGATGAAGAGTTTTAAGATCTATTCTCCTAGCAACTTTCAAATATGCAGTACAGGGACACTTGGTGGCTCAGCAGTTGAGTGTCTACCTCTGGCTTGGGGTGGGCATGATCCCAGCACCCTGGGGAGGCCGCTTCTACCCCTGCCTATGTCTCTGCCTCTCTCTGTGTCTTTCATGAATAAATAAAATATAAAAAAAAATAAAAAAAATATGCAATATAGTATTATTAACTATAGCAACCATTCTGTACATTACATCCCTATGACGTATTTATTCTATAAATGGAAATTTAGGTCTTTTGATTCCCTTGACTCATTTCACCTACCCCCATGCCCCAACCTCTAGCACCCACCAATCTGTTCACTGTATCTATAAACTTGGTCTTTTGGTTTTGTTTCATTTTTTTTTAAGATTCCCTATATATAAATGAGATAATACAATATTTATCTTCCTCTGATTTATTTCAATTAGCATAATGCCCTCAAGGTCCATCCATACTGTTGCAAATGGCAAGGTTTCCTTCTTTCTTATGGCTGAATAATATTCATGTGTGTGTGTGTGTGTGTGTGTATACTGACTGAGCCACCTATCAGGCGCCCTTCTGATATATGCACTTCTAATACATGTCTAAATTCCCTCCCTTGAATGCTTTAGTTGCATTCATCAGAAGTTGACATTAAGGATTATTAAAATGCAATTCAAAACATTTCCACTGTAATATTTTTTGAATATGGATTATTTAGACTTGTATGGTATGCTTACCAAAAAAATGGAGATTTTCTAGTTTTCAGCTTGATATTGCTTTATGAGCTTAATTCCACTGTAGTCAGAGAAAATATTCTGTGTGATTTCAATACTTTGAAATTTGTTTAGACTGGATTCATGACCCATCATATACTAAGTTTTTATAGTTGTTCTATGTGCATTTGAGAAAAATTGTTGAGTGGAGTGTTTTACACTGGTCAAGTTTGTTAATCATGTTCTTCTAATTGCTCAGGAGTTGGTGGTATAGTGGGCTGCTGACATGTTTTTGTAAATAATGTTTTCCTGGAACACAACCATACCCATTTGTATGCAGTCTCTAGGCTACTTTCATCTTATAATGGCAGAGTTCAGCAGGTGCAGGACTATCTGGCCTGCAAAGCCTAAAGTATTTACTTTCTCACTGCTCTTTACAGAAACCTTGCTGACCACTGTTAAACTATAGCCTTCTAGCTTTCTGTCTCCTTGTTCTTTGTTACTGAGTGAAGTGTGCTAAGAACCTCCTGTTGTGACTGGCCATTTGTCATTTCTCCTTGTATCTATCATACCCTACACTTCAGAAATTCTACTAAGTAGGGAAGCCCAGGTGGCTCAGCAGTTCAGCACCGCCTTCAGCCAGAGGCCTGATCCTGGAGACCCTGGATTGAGTCCCATGTCAGGCTCCCTGCATGGAGCCTGCTTCTCCCTCTGCCTGTGTCTCTGCCTCTCTCTCTCTCTCTCTGTGTCTCTCATGAATAAATACATAAAAATCTTATAAATAAATAAATAAACAAACAAACAAATAAATAAATAAATAAAATTGGGGTATAATCACACCAAAGAATACCATACAGCAATGAAAAGAAAATGAACTACTGCTATATGGAAAACTTAGATGAATTTCACAACAAAATACTAAGCAAAAGAAGCCAGATACAAAAGGACATGTACCCTATGATTCTATTTGCATAAAGTTCTTTTTAAGATTTTATTTATTTACTTGAGAGACAAAGAGAGAGCCAAGGGAGCAGCAGAGGGATAAAGAGAAGCAGGCTCAGCTGAGCAGGGAGCCGGATGCAGGGTTGGATCCCAGGACCGTGGGATCATGACCTGAGCCGAAGTCAGATGCCCAACTGACTGAGCCATCTAGGCACCCCTCCATTTGTATAAAGTTGACAGCCAGGAAAATTTAATATGATGTCTTCAGATAATAATTACCTCTGGGGAGAAGGAAGGAGATTAGAATAAGGTGGAGCTCCTAGGGTACAATAGTCCATTTTTTCATTTTTTTAGGTTATACTTGAAAAATACTCTTAAAGACAAGTAAGGATTGGAATGCCTAGGTGGCTCAGTGGTTGAGCATCTGTCTTTGGCTCAGGGTGTGATCCCGGGGTCTGGGGGTCGAGTCCCACATCGGGCTCCCTGTGGGGACCCTGCTTC
Organism: Canis lupus baileyi; assembly: GCF_048164855.1. Taxonomy (NCBI): domain Eukaryota; kingdom Metazoa; phylum Chordata; class Mammalia; order Carnivora; family Canidae; genus Canis; species Canis lupus. The sequence continues at coordinate 105,752,227 of NC_132838.1, read as the reverse complement.
TTCCTCTGCCTGTGTCTCTGCTTCCTCTGTCTTTCATGAATAAAATCTTTAAAAAAATAAAAAGTAAGGATCAGTTTTACTTATAAATATAGAAGCAAATTTTTAAAATTTTATTATGAAAAAAGTTCAAGCCAAAGAAGAAGAAACAGTGTAATTAAACCCCATGTACAAAGAGGAGGGGTACCAGGACGGCTCAGTGGGTTAAGATGAGACTCTTGATTTCAGCTCAGGTCATGATCCTAGAGTCATGGGATTGAGCCCCATATCAGGCTCCTTGCTGAGTGGGGCCTGCTTGAGATTCTCTTTCCTTCTTCTGCCTCTGCCCCGGAGTGGAGTGGAGTGGAGTGGAGTGGAGTGGAGTGGAAAGGAAAGGAAAGGAAGAAGGAAAGAAAAGAAAGAAATCAAAGTATAATCAAACTCCTCATATCTATTATATACCTTCAATAATTATCAACTCAAACCTAATTTTTATTTTCTACACCACCACTCATCTCCCTTCACCAATGGATTATTTTGAAGCAAATCTAAGACATCTTTTTATTTCTAGATGCAAAAATATTAAATAAAATATTAGCAAATGGAACCCAGCCACATATTAAAAGAACAAAACATTATGGATAAATATGGTTTTTTTCAAGGAATATAAGACAGTGGGAAATCTAGCAATCTATAAATCAAATATTAAAGACAGAGAAGAAAAATATAAATGATGGGCTTTAATGTACAGCATGGTGATTACAGTTAAGACTGTATTATATAACCGAAAGCTGCCAAGAGAGTAGACCTTAAATGTTTTCACCACATAAAAAAATGATAATTGGGGAGGTGGGTGGGGAGATGGGGTAATTGGGTGATGGGCATTAAAGAGGAGGGCAGGTGATGTGATGAGCACTGGGTGTTATATGCAACTGATAAATTACTGAACACTACATCTGAAACTAATGATGTGCTAGAAGTTGGCTAATTGGATTTAAATTTAAAAAAGAAGTGGTAATTAGATGTGACATGATGCAAACGTTAGCTAACGTAGGGTGGTAATTATTTTGCAATAAATGAGTGTATTAAATCAACATGTTGTATACCTTAAACTTACAGAACCATTATATGTCAATTATATCTCAATAAAGCCAGGGGGAAAAATCCTTGAGAAAGAGGAACAAAACCCTGATAAATCAGTTACCAGGGCACCTGGGTAGCTCAGTGGTTGAGCGTCTGCCTTTGGCTCAGGTCGTAATCCTGGAGTCCTCGGATCAAGTCCCGCATCATGTCCCTCACAGGAAGCCTGCTTCTCCCTCTGCCTATCTATTTCTCTCTCTCATGAATAAATAAAATATTTCTTAAAAATCATAATTACCAATTATTCAGACTATACTAGGTACCAGGGACTACACTTTGTACTTAAAGAACATTTGCTAATTTAATCTTTATAACAACTCTATGACAGTTTTGTTTTGTTTTCACGAAGAAACTGACTCAGACATTAACCTACCCAAGTCAGAAGCAGAAGTAGATTCTTCTTACTCCACAGTTCATACGCTTGCCACCTGGCCATAATTATTTGCAGATAACAAAAATAATCAACTAGAAAATATAAAGGAATCAAGGTATAAGCTAGTAGCAGTAACATTAGTAGACTGAGGTGACAAAAATAGCGTATTTTTAAAAATTTTTGCATTATATGAGAAGAAACAAAAAGAGGGAGTGGCGTCATACAGGAAAAACTCACACCATTTACGATTAAAACAATATAGACCATTTAGGAATAAACATAAACACGTATGTCTAAAACAGTGGAAAATTATCACCACCACTGGCCAAGGAAACAAAAACACTTGGGTTAAAGGAAATCCATCACATATTCCTGAAAGTATTGGACCTAGACCTACATCAGTTTTACCCAAATTATCATCATTAAAGATTTTATTTATTTATTCATGAGAGACACAGAGAGAGAGGCAGAGACGTAGGCAGAGGAGAAGCAGGCTCCCTCCGGGGAGCCCCATGTGGGACTCATCCCAGGACCCAGGGATCACGCCCTGAGCCGAAGGCAGACACTGAGCTACCCAGACTTCCCCAGTTTTACCCAAATTAAGTCACCCACGCGATGGTACATAACTTCAATAGTTAAAAAAAGAAAAGAGGGCAGCCCGGGTGGCTCAGAGGTTTGGCGCCGCCTTCAGCCCAGGGCGAGATCCTGGAGTCCCAGGATTGAGTCCCACATCGGGCTCCCTGCATGGAGCCTGCTTCTCCCTCTGCCTGTGTCTCTGCCTGCCCCTCTCTCTCTCTCATGAATGAATAAATAAAATCTTGGAAAAAAAAAAAGGAAGAAAGACAAAAAGTTCCAAATAGTAATATAGAAATAGCTGATAGGATATTAGATTCACAATGTATAAAATTATATCAGTACCTACACAAATCATCCCAACACTAAAATTGAAATACTCTAAAATCTAACCAGAGTTATTTTCTGGACTTAGGAGTTTGACCATGTCATTACATGGGTCGGAAATAAAACTGAAAACACCTTTTCAGTAAGAATATACAGTAAACGTGGGCGCAATAGGCCAAAAACTCCATGTTTAAGAGTCAGGATGTGACAGCATCAACAACCGAGCTCCCCAACACCGACACGACTCCCGCTTCCCTCAACCAGACACCCCAAAACGCTACTCTCCCCACGTTCTCGTCCCAAAACGGAGTCTCACACGCTCCCCCTCACAGGGAACCCCCAAATGATCCTCCCACACAGCAACCCCCAGGGAGAATTCCCACTCGCTTCCCCAACACCGACGCCTCACGCGCTCCGGACAAAAAACAAACAAAACCCAACGCGCTCTCCGTGGCCCCGAAACACTCCCAGAACCGACACCGACCTGGTGATAACCCCGATCTTCATCTCTGGAGACCAATCACCGTGCCACTTCCTCAAACACTTTGCTCAGCGTCTACCGCCCCCGAGTCTCACCTCAGCGGCTGACAGACCCTCAGAAGCGCAGAGGAGGATGGCGGCCGACCAGGGCCAGCGCGCTAGTTCCGGAGATCCGGAATCTGGCGCGGGGCTCGGCCTCTGTGACGTCATAATGCAGCGCGCGCTGCAGACGGTTAGACGGGAGCTACCGTTTCTTCGCTTACTACCTTGTGGCGGGTACCTCTCTTTTTGCACCTTTTCTGGGAAGGCACTAGACGGTGAGAAGCTATTGAAAACGCTTTGGTTCACTTCATTTCTACGCCACCTTACCCATTTGGCCGTGAATTTGTAACATTCACGACGGGCGGTGCGTATACCGCTTAGCCTCTCAGACACTCAGGCCTGCCCAGATCTCTCCCCAGGACCCTCCGAGATGGTCGCGGACTTGAAGGCACTTTGATTTAAAGGAAAGGGAGAAGCTAAGTGAGCGCGGCCCACGTAGGAGTTTGCGGAGGAGAGGGTCCCAGCCAATCCTGAGTAACAGCTGGGAGGGGAGCAGGCTGGTATCCTGGGAATGCTGGCCGCAGGGGGCCTAATGGAGAAAGCGGCGTGTGAGGCCAGGCGAGATTTTAGAGAACTCTGAAAAAGCCATTAAAGGCATTAGCCAGAGTGGACAAATAGAATTATAAAGCTCTTGGTATTGATTAGGTTCTTGTCTCAGAGTCGAAGAATGAGTCTCCCAGACAAAGGAGAGTGAGTAAAGCGATAGAAGTTTAAGTAAAGATAACAGAGAAAGCTCTCAGAAGTGACAGCAGTCCCCACAGGGTTGCCACTGGTAGGGTTGGTCTTTTATTGAAAGCCAATCTGGGAACGTAAATATTTTTTTAAGATTTTATTTTATTATTCTTTTAAATTATTTATTCATGAGAGACACAGAGAGGCAGAGACATAGGCAGAGGGAGAAGCAGGCTCCATGCAGGAAGCCCGATGTGGGACTCGATCCTGGACTCCAGGATCACGCCCAGGGCTGAAGGCAGGCGTTAAACGCTGAGCCACCCAGGCGTCCCTACATAAATAAAATCTAAAATAAAATAAAATTTAAAAACAACCTCTCCCCTTTCTTCCCCTCTGCTTGTGTTCTCTCATAAATAAATCAAACAAATAATCTTAAAAAAAAAAAAAAAAAGCTTGGAACTTTCAGACCTGCCCATTCTCTTGAGAAGGGAGAGGGGTTTGGAAATAGAATTAATGATCAATCATGCCTATGAGAGGAAGCCTCCATAAAATAGCAAAAGTATACAGTTCGGAGAGCTTCTGGGTTGCTAAACTTGTAGAGGTGCTGGGAGTAGTGCCTGGAGAAGGAATGGAAACTTTGTGCGCCTTGCCACATACTTCACCCTTCACATCTCTTCCACCAGGCTGTTCATCTCTATTCTTTATCATATCCTTTTATGATAAACTGGTAATTGTGTTTCCAAATTCTGTGATCCACTCTAGCAAAATAATTGAAACTGAATTTGAACCCAAGGAAGGGTTGTAGAAAACTTCCAACTTGTAGCCAAGTCAGACAAGTTGTAAGGTGGGGACCTAATTTTCTGAATCTGAATGGGGGAGTTTTGTGGGAGTACACCCTTAATCTGGGATCTGACACTAACTCCAGATAGGTAGTGTCAGAATTGATTTGAATTATAGGCCACCCAGCTGGTTAGAGAATTGCTTGGGAGGATGGAACTCTCCACACATCTGGCATCAGATGTGATGTAAGTATGGTAGTGATGTGAGAATAAAGGAAACACAAAGGAGGGAGGGCAAGGTTCTCCCTATTCAAGAGCAGCATGAAGGAAGTTACTCTCATTTTCACCTTGTGGGCTCCAACTGTATTCCTACTTTATTTCAATTATTTGCAAAAGAAGGAATGTCATAAGGATGTTCAGTCATCCTTTCATTCAACAAATCACAGATTTCTGTAATATGCAGCCATTAAATCCTCTTGCTGACCTGAGATCATTTGCAATTTGTGTTTCAGCACTTTTTGATCAATCACTATACTAAATGCTAGTGACATCAGAATGATGTAGTACAATTCCACTCACATAAAAATGTCTTAATAGATGTACTTACCTACATAAATTCATGTATATGTATGCATATACATGCATGCATACATAAACCTACACATAGATATAGATGTTCACATAGGTAAATACAGGAAACACACTACCACACAGTTGTTAATGATGTGTCAGAGAATTAAGGGGAACAATGTATAGAGGGGTACTTTGTTTTATCATCGTGTGTACTATATAATGACTCTTTTACATTGAAAATGTGACTCAGAGTCTGTGGTTCTAACACCAAATACATGGTGTCTTTTCCAATACCAATTTTCCAAGTCTCTGATTCTCCAATTATAGTGTTCTATAATTCAATCCTACCTAACACTAACTACTCAGAGTTATTAGCATCAGACTAAACAGCTTAAGGGCTCAGTTCCACAAGACTGCCTTCAGTTCAGGTACCAGTCACAAGTACCAGGTCCCCAGGTTACTTCTGTCCAGTGTAGCTATAAATTTAGGGGTTCCCACAACCTCTCCTCTTGGGTTTGATAATTTGCTAGGACTCAGAGCACTAAGGAAAATGTACTTAAAATTATTATAAATTATACAAATAGACTGCCACACGAAGAAGTACACAGGTGAGGTCCAAAAAGGTCCTGAGTGTAGGAGCCTCTGTCCCTGTGGAGTTAGGGCGCACCAATCTTCAAGTAGGCAGATGTGCTGGCCCACTTGGAACCTCTCTGAACCCTGCTGGGTTTCTTTGGAGGTTCCATTACATAGGCATGATTGATTAACTCACTGGTTACTGGTGACAACTCAATTTCCAGCTCCTCTCCTGTCCCTAGAGGTCCCAGGTGGTGGTAAAAGTTCCAATCCTCTAATCGAGGCTTGTTCTTTTTGGGGACCAGCCCCTATGCTGAAGCGATCGGGGTTTATCGGGCATCACCTCATTAGCATGAATTCAGATACGTTCAAAGGGGCTTGTTATGAAAACAGAAGACATTCCTACCACCCGCAATAACAGGGATTTAGGAGCTCTACCAGGAATCCAAGACAAAGACCAAATGTATATATATATGTATATATTTGATATATATATAATGCTACAATAAGTCATCTGGGTAATTAAAGGTAATAAAACGGTGGGAGATAACAACTAGATTTTGAACACAGAAGGAAAGGCTCTATATTTTCTAAGCTAAGCTGAAGTTCTAAAGCAACCTGTATGGATCTCAACAACCCAAGCCATTACCAGACAACAGAACTTATAATTCCCTATGGTCAAATCTTTACTCAAACAACACTTCAGCCACCTGTTCACAAAGGACCTCTGAAAGCTGTACAAACCTTCCATTTTACTGGGCACCTTAGGTTCTACCCAGGGGTAAATCCAGATGGCAGCAAGGCTGGGTATGCAAGTCACCAGGCTGTGGTCTCCTCAAAACCTGTGTCTACTCAATTCTACTTTATCTGATCCCACAGGGGACTCAATAATCATGTAAGAAACAGCCATGCTGGTACATCGATTAGAAGGCTGCTGAGAACACAGAGCCCACTGTCTCACCTCTGGAAAGAAACCAGTTCCTAGCTTGAGTGCCACAAAATGGTGACCTCTCCTCAGAAATTGATCTGCTTTGTCCTGAGTCAGTGCCTATAATGTAATTTATCGTAATTTTCTGGTTGTAATGCCTGTCAGATGTAGTAGATGCACACTGACGGTTTATGTCACCAACAGGATCCTGCAGAGCCATATGCTATATTCTAGCACTGGTCATGTACAAAATCTAGGAACACATTTCTGATTCCACTTTGTCCTGATTTTGAAGGTAGTCTGCTTGTCTCCAGAGCCCATTTTCCCCAATTTATGATTTTATGTAGTTGAGCTGGTTTTTTCAGGCCTCCACAAATCCATGAAGGACTCAAATTATCAATAAAACGAACCAAAAGTCACCTGGGCCTTTCATCATTTTCTTGTTTCAGGAAGTGCCCAGTAAGAGGGGCATTAAGTCTCTTCTGGATCTGCCCTTATTTTCTGTTCAAAAATCTCAGTCTTAGGACAAGGATGTCCCATGAATGGCCAAATGCAACCCCAGGAGCTTCCCTCTTGTCCTTTACTGAATCTCTTACTCCTGGGAATCCAGGACCTGTGGGGATGAAGAGCAATTTCATTTTGAATGACACACCCACTCTGAGCCCAGACACCAATACTGCTGCTGTGCACCCACCTTAAGTCAAGGCCATTATTTGTAAATATCTCTTTACTTGGTGCCCCAAAAGCCTTTATAACCTAGGGAAATAAAACATAACAATCTGAATGTGGGGGAGGTATGCCTTTTTTCTGTGAAGTAGAAGTAGCATGAATGAGAAAGGGAAGGTGGGAAAGAAAGATTAAGCTCTGGACATATTTTCCCTTAAAATCTATACCCATTTGTACTGGGTTGAATGGTGCACCCACCCCGAAAAAAGATATGTCCATGTATTAACTCCCATGAACCTGTGAATGTGACTTCATGTGGAAAAAGGGTCTTTGCAGATTTAATTAAGGATCTTGATATAAGAAAATCCAGGAGTGGGCAGCCTGGGTGGCTCAGCGGTTTAGCACCTGCCTTCAGCCCAGGGCCTGATCCTGGAGACCCGGGATCGAGTCCCGCGTCGGGCTCCCTGCATGGAACCTGCTTCCCCTCTGCCTGTGTCTCTGCCTCTCTCTCTGTGTCTCTCATGAATAAATAAATAAAATCTTAAAAAAAAAAAAAGAAAATCCAAGAGTGTCTAGATGAGCCCCAAATCCAGTAAGTGCCCCTCTATACCAGAGACACAGGGAAGATGAGACCATGTGAAGATGGAGACAGAGAATAGAGACATCTTGCCCTAAGTTGAGGAACACCTGGAGAATCTGTTAGAAAAGGAGAAGGGATGCCTGGGTGGTTCAGTGGTTGAGCCTCTCTCTGCCTTTGGCTTAGGTTGTGATCCTGGGGTCCTGGGATCGAGTCCCATATCAGGCTCCTCTCACAGAGCCTGCTTCTCCCTCTGCCTATGTCTGTCTCTCTCTCTGTCTCTCATGAATAAATACATAAATCTTTTTTTTTTTTAAGGATTAGGAAGTGAATGGATGTTGGGCAGATGTGATGAGAAAACCCAAGACTACCCCCAGGTTCAGTGATTAAGTAGGACTCACAGGCCTCAGCATATAATTTATTACCATAAAAATATACAAAGCAAAATCAGCAAAGAGAAAAGGTCCAAATGGCAAAATCTGGAGGAAACCAGGTACCAGCTCCCACAAGTCATGTCTCTGTGAAGTTACACGATACACTTACTTCTCCTAGCAACAGGTTGTGATAACACACATGAAATGTGTTAGATTAGAAACACAGTGCCCATGGCTTTTACTGGAGGTTCATGTAGGCACCCACTGCCTAGCACATATCAAAATTCCAGAATCCCAGAGGAGAGCAAATGTTTAGGATAAACCATACTGTTTGAAAGAACAAGTTAGGCATAGTGAGCCATTCAATAGAGAAAGGGGCAGCCCGGGTGGCTCAGCGGTTTAGCTAGCACCGCCTTCAGCCCAGGTCATGATCCTGGAGACCTGGGATCGAGTCCCACGTTGGGCTCCCTGTGTGGAGCCTGCTTCTCCCTCTGCCTGTGTCTCTGCCTCTCTCTCCTCTGTGTCTCTACTAAATAAATAAAATCTTAGGGCAGCTCTGGTGGCTCAGTGGTTTAGCGCTGCCTTCAGCCCAGGGCGTGATCCTGGAGACCTGGGATCGAGTCCCGCGACGGGCTCCCTGCATGGAGCCTGCTTCTCCCTCTGCCTGTGTCTCTGCCTCTCTCTCTGTGTCTCTCATGAATAAATAAATAAAACCTTTAAAAAATAAATAAAAATAAAATCTTAAAAAAAAAAAAAGAGAATGAACTTTTTTTTTTTGGGGGAGAACTCTTCCCCAAATCTAAATTCCCTTGCAAGAAGGCCCTTCTAAGGTGAGCTGTGTTAACTCTTCTCTGCAACAGCAAGTAACCAACAGTGTCTGCTATATTAGAAAAGTCCTAGGATCACTGATGCTGAAAAAAATTCCATAAAAATCCAATAACTTTCATATTTGAGCCCTTGGTGGATTAGAAATTTATTATTTCCATAGCATGAAGAACAAAACACTACCTATAATTTTTATTATTTACTTGTTTTAATTTTGAAAGATTTTATTTATTTATGTATTAAAGAGATAGTGAGGTGCACCTGGGTGGCTTAGTGGTTGAGCATCTGCCTTTGCCTCAGTCCAGGATCCCATGGTCCTGGGATCGAGTCCCACATCAGGCTCCCTGCAGGGAAGAGGCTCCCTCTGCCTATGTCTTTGCCTCTCTCTGTGTGTCTCTCCTGAATAAATAAATAAAATCTTAAAAAGAAATAAAGAGAGATAGCAAGAGAAAGCATGGGGGGTGGGGAGAAAAGAAGCAGGTTCCCCACTGAGCAGGGAGCCCCACGCAGGACTGTTCCCAGAACCCTGGAATCATGACCTGAGCCAAAGGCAGACACTTAACCGACTGAGCCACCCCTTTAATTTTTTTTTTTAGTACATAAAATATACTACCATTCTCATCTGTTTCTGAAACATACATATGAAAGTCTGTATTGTTTGTGAATACATACACATCTAGTAAAAACATGAAGATATGCATGATATAAAATAAGATAGCAGTTATTATGAGGAGGGAAGACTGCTCCCCACACTGCTCCAATTCAGTCTCAAATCCAGGTTACCAAAACAAAACAAAACAAAAAAACAAATCTAGGTTACCTGCACTTGTGACCAAATGGCTATAAATCAGGTTTCCATGACCTCCTTGGGTTCAATTAATTTGCTAAAGTGGTTCAAGAAGTCAGAGAAACATTTTACTTACTAGGTTACCACCTTTTTATAAGATGATATAACTCAGGAACAGTCAGACAGAAGAGGAAGAGATACAGACAGTTATGGAGAAAGGACAAGGAGCTTCCATGCCACTCTCCAGGTTTGCCACTCTCCCAGCACCTCCACGTGTTCTCCAGCCTTAAAGCTCTCTGAACTGTGGCCTTTTGGGGTTTTATGGAGGCTTCACTAAGTACACATGATTAGCTCATTGGCCATTGGTGATTGAGTCCACTAACAGCCCCTGTGCCCTCTTTCAAGGTTAGGGAATGGGTTAAAAGTCTAACCACTGTTATAACAGGGTGGTTCCCCTGGCAACCAGACCCTTCCTACAGGGGCTTTCCAAAAGTCACCTCATTAATGTAACAAAACACACCTTAATCGCTCTCAAGACTTTGAAAATCCCAGAGTTTAGGTGCTCTTGCCAGAAACAAGGATGAATACTAAATATATATTTCTTCTTCTAAATCACAAATCACAGTAACTCACCCAGGTTATCCAGTGAGAACAAGAATCCAGATTATGTTTTTTTTTTAATTTTTATTTATTTATGATAGTCACACAGAGAGAGAGAGAGGCAGAGACACAGGCAGAGGGAGAAGCAGGCTCCATGCACCGGGAGCCTGACGTGGGATTCGATCCCCGGTCTCCAGGATCGCGCCCTGGACCAAAGGCAGGCGCTAAACCGCTGCGCCACCCAGGGATCCCAAGAATCCAGATTAAAAAGCCGAATTAATTCGATCCCAAAACCCACACACTGGTCACTGGGCCTATATTTGGAGATGCTTATATGTTCACTTAGGAAATATAAAGGAGTTTGTTTATTTATTTAAAAGATTCTGTTGGGCAGCCCCGGTGGCGCAGCGGTTTGGCGCCGCCTGCAGCACGTGGTGTGGTCCTGCAGACCCGGGATCAAGTCCCACATCAGGCTCCCTGCATGGAGCCTGCTTCTCCCTCTGCCTGTGTCTCTGCCTCTCTCTATGTGTGTCTCTATGAATAAATAAAATCTTTAAAAAAAAAAAAAACAACTCACAGCCAAGGGCAGCCCCGGTGGCTCAGCGATTTAGCGCCGCCTGCAGCCCGGGGTGAGATCCTGGGAGCTTGGGATCGAGCCCCGCGTCGGGCTCCCTGCATGGAACCTACTTCTCCTTCTGCTTGTGTCTCTGCCTCTATCTGAATTAAAAAAAAAAAAAATCTTAAAATTCACAGCTAAGACCGCCTTTTGTTCCAGGCCTGTTTGGGAAACACCAAGAGTTGAAATTTTAAAGTGTGTTCTCTGAAATAAGCAGATACAAAAGCAACTGTGAGGAGCTCCTAAGTGGCTCAGTGAGTTAAGCCACAGACTCTTGGTTTCAACTCAGATCAAGATCTCAAGGTCGTGAGATAGAGTCCTGCATCAGTCTCTGCCCTTAGCAGGGAGTCCACTTGGGGCTCTCTCCCCCCTCTGCTCCTCCCCTCTACTCTGTCTCTGTAAAATAAATCTTAAAGAAAAGAAAGGGGGGACAGCTGTGATGCTGTCTTAGCTTTAGCAATACCGTGGGAATGGTTTTGAAGAAATAACACGCAAGCATTCTAGATGGCAGTTTCACCACCTGGCTGCTGGTAACTAATGTTACTGGAAGAGGATTCTGGAGCATCGGCCTACTGTTTTGTCACTTTAGGTCGGGGGCGGCGCCCTCTGTGCCCGCCCTCCCCTATCTCTGCGCTCTAGTCCAGGCTGCCTCACATGCAGGACAGGGAGCTAGGACAGAGACAAAGTCCTAAGCTTTTAAGTTAATATAAATCGGCCACTAGAACTTTATAGAAATGTCCAAAAGCTGTTAAAATTATATAATAGTAGCTGTGATTTTTTTTGAAAGGTAAATGAAATCTGAGAATACTTTCATCCACAAATCGGTCTACTTCCAATTTAAAATGGGGACCCCTGGGTGGCTTAGTGGGTTAAGTGACTTGATTTCCCTCATGTCATGATCTGGGGAGTCTGCTTGAGAATTCTCTCTCTCCCCAACCCTCTACTCACACGCTCTCCCTCTGTGTGTCTCTTTCAAATAAATCTTTTAAAAAATATGTATCTAGGGGCTGCCCGGTTGACTCAGTGGTTTAGCACCACCTTTTTGGCCCAGGGCATGTTATTTACAAATAACAGGAAACAGTGCAGTGGCAAGGGAGGGGATATTCAGTATTTTATTAAGGTTTCTTATTAAAATAATGAACCATGTAGTTCAATTACAATTACAACTTATGTAGCACTGTAATGATATCAAGATTCAATGCAGATATTCTATTGGCAAGTTTTGTGTACATTTAAGTACATGCACTAGGGAGTCACGTTGTTTTGCTAACACATTCAGGGCATGGGCTGAAGGCAGATGCTAAACCGCTGAGCCACCCAGGGATCCCCTCAATTCCCTCATTTTAATGTAAACCAATGTGCTTGAAAAGGAAACCTACTTTTGCAAAATTAAAATCAAACTCAAAAAAAAAATCAAACTCATTGTATCTTAGAGTTTAATCTCCATTTAAGAAAATAATTTGAGACTTTCCAGCTACAGTCTAGAGAGGGATTAATAAAAAAAATCTCTGAAGTTTCACTTATACTCTTTGAAAGGGAAGCACACCTTGTACAGTATAGGGGAAATAGAAGACTACTTTGACTTTACGAACAAGTTACATTGTCCAATCAAGCAGTACCAAGACCAAAGCTAGTATTTAATTTCTGTCTTCTGATATCAGGGACAATCTCTCAAACTGTTTATAGAGTTCAAAGGGGCATAACACTTGTGAATACTCATTATCTTCAAGCCCCAAATATCTGATCAGTTTAGAAGAAACAAAATTCTTTATTACAGATACTTCAACTGTATTTCATCCAGCTTAAGATACTTTTGATTGTGTGACCCACAGTTACTTTACATACTAAGTTCTCTATTTAAATGTCAAGTCAGGGGATCCTTGGGTGGCTCAGTAGTTTGGCACCTGCCTTTGGTCCAGGGCATGATCCTGAGGTCCCGGGATCGAGTCCCACATCGGGCTCCCAGAATGGAGCTTGCTTCTCCCTCTGCCTGTGTCTCTGCCTCTCTTTCTCTCTCTGGTATACATAAATAAAATCTTAAAAAAAAAAAGATGTCAAGTCATTAACTGTATGCTACATTCAAACTTCATTGTTAACTATGTGGGGAAAAATATTCTATCTTTGAGTCAATGAAAAAACATTTTACTCAAGGAATGTTCAAAATCTTCCAGGCCCATTTACAAATAACAGGAAACAGTGCAGTGGCAAGGGAGGGGATATTCAGTATTTTATTAAGGTTTCTTATTAAAATAATGAACCATGTAGTTCAATTACAATTACAACTTATGTAGCACTGTAATGATATCAAGATTCAATGCAGATATTCTATTGGCAAGTTTTGTGTACATTTAAGTACATGCACTAGGGAGTCACGTTGTTTTGCTAACACATTCAATTCCCAATTATGAACAATCATTTTAATAATAAAAATAGATGTAAAACACATATTCTCATAGTTCTGATATAATTTTTGCTTTGTTTTCTGATAAATGTATTTATTTACATACTTAAAATATTCCATAATGCTGCTTATGTCACAATTCCAGGAAAATTTTTATATTATATTAATTTTATATTATATTATATTATATTAAATATATTTAATATTTTACATACTTAAAATATTCCATAATGCTGCTTAATATGTCACAATTCCAGGAAATGACATCCCTTGTAAAATGATAACCAAAAAAGATACCTCAGACTCATTATAGAATTTTTTCATCAGCGTCAATTCTCTGATACCAGTGTGGCTGGATTTCATGCCAACAACATCCTCACAATCAATATAGACACACACAGATGTTCCCTCCTATTTTCTTTCTGGCTACATTCAATTGACATATATGTATGAAGGTATTTCCTCCTGTCTGGCATTCTAGTACCATTCTCTTGTAAGGTGTGAGTCTGGGGGAAAAAAAAAAGTGTGTCCACATCTGTGGTCTTAAGATTTCATTCCTGTGTAAACTCTGGTGTAATCAGCTATTTACTTTCAATGACTTTTGGATATTTACTTCATTCATGATTTCTCTCCTCTATGAGTTTTCTGATGTAAAATGAGGCTGAATTTGTGGAAGAAAGTTTTCCAACACTCATTGCATCCATAAGGTTTCTCCCCTGTATGAGTTCTTTGATGTATACTAAGATATGATTTCTGAGTGAAAGATTTCTGACATTCGCTGCATTCATGGGGCTTCTCTCCTGTATGTGTCTTCTGATGCAAAACGAGGCTAAACTTAATAGGAAAAGTTTTCCCACATTCACTGCAACTGTAGTGTTTCTCTCCTGTATGGATTCCCTGCTGAATAATAAGGCTAAACTTGTGAGAGAAAGTTTTCCCACACTGGAGGCATTCATAAGGTTTCGCTCCTGAGTGAATTCTCTGATGAATAAGGAGATAGGACTTCCTGCTGAAGGCTTTGTGGCATTCACTGCATTCATAAGGTTTCTCTCCAGTGTGAGACCTCTGATGAATAGTGAGGTGCGACTTTTGAGTGAAAGCTTTCTGACACTGACTGCGTTCATAGGGTTTCTCACCTGTATGTGTTCTTTGGTGTAGGATGAGACTAAACTTGATGGAGAATGTTTTTCCACATTCACTGCACCCATAGGGTTTCTCTCCTGTATGAGTTCTCCAGTGAGTATTGAGGAGTGACTTCACACTAAAGCCTTTCCCACATTCACTGCAATGATATGGTTTCTCTCCAGTGTGAGTTCTCTGGTGTCTAATGAGCTCAGATCTCTGGATGGCTTTTCCACATTCACTGCATCCATAAGGTTTTTCCCCTGTATGAGTTTTTTTATGTAAAATGAGGCTAAACTTAAGGGGGAAAGTTTTACCACATTTATCACAACCATAGGGTTTCTCTCCTGTGTGAGATCGCTGATGAATAATGAGCTGTGACTTGTTGCTGAAGCTTTTCTCACACTCACCACATATGTAGGACTTCTCTCCTGTATGAATTCTTTGATGGGAAGGGAGTTGTGACTTATCGATGAAGCTTTTCTGACATACACGACATTCAAACCGTTTTTCTCCTGTGTGAGTTCTCTGATGTTTAATAAGGCATGACTTATCAGTAAAAGCTTTCTCACATTTATTGCATTCATAAGGTTTCTCTCCTGTACGGGTTCTCTGGTGTAAAATGAGATGCGATTTCTGGCTAAAGGCTTTCTCGCATCTACTGCAACCATAGGGTTTCTCCCCTGTGTGTGTTTGCTGCTTAATGAGGTCTGACTTCCGGGAAAAGGCTCTCCTGCAGTCACTGCAGTTATACTGCTTCTCTCCTGTTTGAGTTTTCCAATGTTTAGTAAGCCGTGATTTATGGATGGAAGGCTTTAAATGTTCATTATATTCATTGGATTTTTCTCCAGTATGAATTTTCTCATGCTTAGCATAAAGAAATGCTTTGTCAAATCCATTAAACTCAACTTCGTTTCTTGCATAGCTTTTATTCTGAATAATGTACTCTACATTAGGTTTCAAATGTTTCTCAAGCATGTCAAATGTATGGGATCTTTGTGCTAAAGGGACATTGAAGTTTAAGCTTAGAGACAGTATTTTTCTAAATGCAGTGTTTTTGTGGTGATTCTCCATAGTTTCAAGATTGCCTTTGTTTTCTTGGTGCCAGTCTGTATGAAAATCAACATGCCAGATGTCATCTAGAAAGAAAACCAGTGAGCCACAATGACTATGTAATAGAAGGTGTGGAATCCCATAGCAAAGGCCACGCAGAGAAGAGGAAATGAGACTGGGTATACAGTGAAAGTCTGACATTTGTAAGTAGGAGGAGAAAAAAAATGGAATAAACTACAAAATGTGGAGACAAGGGACAATTTATGAATGCTAGGTATATTAGAAAAGAGAGCTATATAAATGTGTTAAAGGGATGAGGAGAAGGCAGGTAAACTGAGGATGCCAGGGAGAAAGATTCGGAGAACAAGTTCCAAGATGAACTAGAGTGGGATCTGGTCCGAATACATAATAGGAGGAAATGTATTCTTTTATTTTTATTTTTTTGAAAACTTTTTAAAAATAGGCTCCACACCCAACATGGGGCTTGAATTCACAACTCTGAGATCAACAGTTACACACTACTAAATGAGCCAGTCAGGCACCCCCAGAAATGTATTCTTTTAAAAACCAAGCTAAATAAATAAATAAATAAATAAATAAATAAATAAATAAATACCAAGCAAAACAATCCTAATATGGAGAGATTAAAAAGGGGAGTCAAGGGATGCCCAGATGGCTCAGTTGGTTAAGCGGCCAACTCTTAATCTCAGCTTGTCTTGATCTCAGGGTCGTGAGTTCAAGCCCTATGTTGGGTTCCACCCTGGGCATGGAGCCTACTTAAAAAAAAAAAGTGGAGTCAACATTAATGTATGAGGGCACTTATGTCCTCTAAGTCACAGTCAGAGCTTAAAAACATCAAGGTTTCTCCAAACAACAATAGGTGTCTCCCTGTTTCTGACCAAATAGGAATTTACTTCCATTTACACCACAGGGTTGGTTTTTCACTTACCTGGATGAATCTGACTCTGGATTTCTTCCTCTGTTATCCACGGTGTTCCATGTTCCAACTAGTAGAATGCATCTGCTTTGGTAACTTGATACCCTACTCAAGGAAAATTATAGCGGATCCATGGACCCAAATACTTGGTCTACAAGGCCTCTGAAAAATGGGGGAGGTTATATTTAAGGGCCTGAACAATTTGCATCTTAGCCAAATAAAGCCCTTTTATTTTGGGAGTGAAAGAAAAGCCTTCTGTTAAGAGGTGAGAATGTACCGAAATCTGTGATGTATAAAACTCAAGTGCAAAAAAGTAAGGTGCTTGTAAGGCTCCACACATTTAATCACTGAGAAAGGAAAGGCAATTCATTGCCTACATTACTCTGGGAAAGCTCTGCTTACCCACTGATACTAGGTTGCTATAATTTTCCAACATCACATCTTGATACAGGTTCTTCTGAACAGGGTCCAGTAGCTGCCACTCCTCCCATGTGAAAACCTCAGCCACATCCTTGAATGACAGTAACCCCTGAAATAGAACATTCCTACTCATTTCTAAAGGGATTATTGTTGGTTAATGCTATGAAGTATAATATAATAATTTTTCCTATCATCAGTCATTTGCTTTCTATATAACTAGTTTTGCATTATAGTCTGTAGGAAAAACTAATTTTTATTTAAAATATCCTATTTTTGTGCTTCTAATCATTCACTGATGTACATGTTCACTCTTTCACAAAAGAGAAATAGAATAGAGCATCCTGAAATCCTTTACTCTAAGAAGCATCTACAACCTATGTGAATGCACCTATATGTCAGGCACTACACTAGATACTCCTTTGTATATAAGACCCTCTCCTACCCTAAAAGAGCATACTAGTTTGCAGAGAGAGGTATATAAGTGCACTAGAGTACAACACATTTATATAGGGCAAGAAAGAAATGTATACCATGTGGGCACCAAGGTGGAGGAAAAAACTTCTAAAAGGTTGAACTTCAGATAGGCAAGGAGAGAGGTGAATGGAATTCAAGAAAGAAATAATATGAATGACAGCACAATGAAAAACTATGAGCATTTAAAACACTGCAAATATATTTCTTCCTAAGTTGTGAAATCAAATGACTGAATTTAGAGCAGGGAGAGCATATTATAAGCACTCAAAAAATTTTTTTCACATTATTTTTGTTACTTAAACATTAACAGTGATAGACTTCCAAGGTACTGGGTTAAGTGCATTTAGTAAGTTACAGAGGAGCACCTGGGTGGCTCAGTGGGTTAAGCATCTGCCTTCAGCTCAGGTCATGAACAGGGATTGAGCCCTGCGTTGGGCTCCCTGCTCAGTGGGGAGGCTGCTTCTCTCTCTGCCCTCCTCCCCTGCTCATTCTCTCTGTCTCAAATAAAAAAAATAAAATCTTAAAAGAAATAGGTTACAGAAAAGTATATAAACTATAACCTCGAATATGATGATGGGTATTAGGTTCTGTGTGGTAAAGTGTTGACTCAGCAGGCCTGGGCTGCCCAAGCCCTGCACACTCCAAAGAAAGGGCTGTCTTTGGGAGAACCAGTCTTTGACTTGCTCCTGGGAGATGATCTTTGAACCCCTATAATATCCAGCCCAACACAGGTGTTTTCACATTCTTGAGGCCTTGGGCTAGGCTCTATTTTGGGGAGCTGGAGACCGAGTAGCTGAAGTTGGTCATGCATGCTGAATGCTTGTGTTGACTGACTCCCACTAAAACCCTGGACACCAAGGTACATGTAAGCTTCCCTGGATGGTAACACTTCCCACTTGTTGTTACAGAGTGCTGCTGGGAGAATCAAGCCACTCCACTGGGTGAGGAAAACTAGAAGCCAGTACATGGTCTCTCCTGGACTCTACTCTGTATCTTTGCCTTTGTTGATTTTAATCTGTATCTTTTCACTATAATAATGAATAACTACGATAGCTTTTGTTGAATCCTTTTGAGTTCTTTTAGAGAATCATAGAACCTGAGAGTGGGCCAAGGACCCCCAACTCAAATATATACAAATTCATAGTTACATATGTAAATGCTGACAGGGGAAGTCAAAAGAATACACATATAGTTTGAGGATGGTGAAAAAGAATTAATGGGGAACTAAAGTGTTTAGCTCTAAAAACCCCTCCACTATTTGAAACTTTGGCATTGAGAATATTTTAAGTTTTACTAGTATAACTGGAATTCTAAAATTTTTTGAAATATTTTTATTTTTATGAATTAAAAAAAAAACTTTTAAGATTTTGACAGAGAGAGAGCTCGCATGCGCAAGTAGGCAAAGAGCCCGACATGGGGCTCCATCCCAGGACCCTGGGATCATGACCTGAGCTGGAAGATGCTTAACTGACTGAGCCATCCAGGGACTCTGTGACTTTTTGAAATAGAAGAAATGGATTATGAACTGAATGAAGAATGAGAAGACATTATGAAGGAAATATTCTAAGACTTTGCTAATAGATGTAACTTGGAAGTGTTTGCTAATTAACATAAATTGGGATTTCTCAACCTCAACCCTACTGACATTTTGGGCCAGATAACTTTTTGTGGTGGAAGTCTGTAATGTGTGTTGTAGGATATTTAGCAGCATCCCTGGCCTCTATTTACTAGATCCCATTAACAGTTATGACAATTAAAAAATGTCTCCAGATATTGTCAAATGTTCCCTGGGCAGAGAAAATCTCAAATTCCTGATTTGAGAACCAATGATTCAAAGAAATGACTGAATTTTGAAGACTGTGGAAGACCAAAGGATGGTCTTAGAATCTATCCAAAAGATGGTCTTAGAATCTATCCATTTTCTCAATAATCTAGGTATTATCCCTGGATAAAGTCAGACCACCAGAAACCTATGGACTTGAGCTACATTGTTTTGAAACCCTAAAGCACTCTGATCACTGATTTTGGCTTTAGTATAGCCCCACTGGCTTGTCTGAGGACGGCTGAGAAATAACCAAAAGGAACTTACCACTTTACTAGTGGTTTGCTATAGAAGAAACTGAGCATTAAACAATCTAATCTATCAAAGACATTTCTTCCTACTTACGTGACAGGAACTATCTACTTTTCTAGAGGAGATTTCTCCTTAAGGCAAAGCAAATCAGTGACTTTTTATTGATGGTCATGTGGTAGATTATATTTCCCAATGATGACCACAATAGTATGTCCCATTCCAAAACCTTTTGCAATGTGACTTCGTTACTACCCAATCAAGCGGTAGAACGTGTTCCTCACTCCTTGAATCTAGTTTGTCTTAGGGACTTGCTTGCAACAAAGAGGATGCAGCAGAAGTGATGATGCCTAACTTCCAAAGCTAAGGCAGAAAAGGCCATGTAGTTTCAGTCTGGTTTTCTTAGAATCTAGCATCATGCTGTGAGAAGCCTAAGCCACAAAGGGAGGCTATGCATAAACACTCCATTCCAGAGCCTCAGCTCAGCCTAGTGTTTGAGTTGCATTATCCTGGAAAACAGACACAGGAATGAAGAGTCATTCAGATGATTCCAGTCCCCAACCTTTGAGTCTTCCCAGCCAAGGTTCCAGACACGATAGTGTGGTGATAAACTGTGCAGTAAAGGATTAATACAGCAATCTGGCTTGTCCACACCCTGCACATGCCAAGGAAAGGTTTGATTTTTACCTCTTCATAGGAAGTAACCTCTAAGTCCTTGAAATATCTTTACCTGAGAGCCTTGGGCTATGCCAGATAATTCATGTTATTGGTGTGGTTTATGGTGGGGGGCTTGCTACACCATAGTAGCTTGACTTCTGAAAGGGCTGGAGACTAAAGGTAGCCATTCATGAAGTCAGCATTGCCTATGTGACCAACTCAAATAAAAACCCTGGAAACTAAGGCTTGAATTAGCCTCCCTGATTAGCAATACTCAATACATAGTGTTCCAAGTGATTGCTGGGAAAATTCAATACTGTCAATATGACTCCACTAAAAGAAAACAAGTGGAAGCATTTGCTTGGTATCTCCTGGATCCAGCCTTATGATCTTTCCCTGTGGCTGATTTTAATCTATATCCTTTTGTTGTAATAAACTATTATCGTGAGCATAACAATGTTTCTGAGTACTCTGAGTTCTAGCAAATCACTGAACCTGAGCATGGTCCTGGGAACCCACGAACATGTAAGACACCACTATAGGGCTCTGTCTGACTTCCTGACCCACTGAATCTATGAGAATGATAAAAATAAATGCATAGCACCAGGTTACAGTGTGGCTTCTTATACAGCAATAGATAAGTGGGACAGGGAATACTAAAGACAAGTTTGTAGCTCAATTTTGTGAACTACTTAGAACTTGGGCTCTACTGGAGGGTATTATGCTGAGTGAAGTAAGTCAGTCGGAGAAGGACAAACATTATATGTTCTCATTCATTTGGGGAATATAAATAATAGTGAAAGGGAAAATAAGGGAAGGGAGAAGAAATGTGTGGGAAATATCAGAAAGGGAGACAGAACGTAAAGACTGCTAACTCTGGGAAACGAACTAGGGGTGGTAGAAGGGGAGGAGGGCGGGGGGTGGGAGTGAATGGGTGACGGGCACTGGGTGTTATTCTGTATGTTAGTAAATTGAACACCAACAAAAAAAAAAAATAAAAAATAAATAAAAAAAAAAAGAACTTGGGCTCTATAATTTATGTTCTAACTTAAAATCATTTGCATAAACAAAGGATTTACACATTCTCATTGTACAGTCCTCATAAATAATGAATAAATGTATTCTTTTAATATGTGTATTGTCAAGCTTCCTTAAACCTACAGGAAAGCTTAATGGAAAATAAATATACAAATAAACTCACTTGGGACTTGGACATTTTCTGAAGCCCTTAAATATTGTCAGAAAGTTTAATATGTGCTCTGTTGTTGATTCTGGGCTCTTTTCTGAATTTCTAGTTCAAGCTCTCTGGTAAAAGATGCAGTGTTGATCTTCATACCTTCACTTCTTTCCTTCATAGGAACTATTTTATCCCAGGAAGCCAGGACCTGGGGATTACAGAAATTGTAACTGTGAGTATAACAGATTTTTCTGAGTTGTTGGAGTCCTTATTTGTATGTGTATATATTTTTTAGATATACACAAATAGATATATATCTAAAATTTATGTTTTCTTTAGGTAGTAGGTTAATATGATAGTCTAAAGAAAAAAGTAATATGTAGTACCTGATGGCTTATTTTTCAATAAACATACAACTATTTTATAATAAAGAAACACAAACAATAAAGCTGTCATTAAATTATGTAATTTTACCAAAACTGTACTCAAAACTAAATATGCATTTCGAGAAAGACCATTACAAAGAAATAGCAGGGGAAAGTCCAAGAAGAAAGTTTTAAAAGCCTAAAAAAATCCAGAGAAACAGGTATAAATACTGAAATACTACTTGCTAATCTGTCTTGGGTATCTTCTGTGTGATCTTTAACTGTATGAAGAGTTAGCACTGTTTATCTTTTGTTATTTATTTATTTTTAAACAAATGGGAAAAGAATCTCAGGTTGAGAAACTTGCTCAAATTCACATAAGAAAGTGGCAGAATAAAGGACAGGGGGGTGGCTCAGCAGTTTAGCACTGCCTTCAGCCCAGGGCCTGATCCTGGAGACCCAGGATGGAGTCCCACATCCAGCTCCCTGCACGGAGCCTGCTTCTCCCTCTGCCTGTGTCTCTGCCTCTGTCTATCTCTCTCTCTCTCTGTGTCTGTCATGAATAAATAAATAAAATCTTAAAAAAAAAAAAAAGGAGGGGATCCCTGGGTGGCTCAGCGGTTTGGCACCTGCCTTCAGGTGCCTTCATGCCCAGGGCATGATCCTGGAGACCCGGGATCGAGTCCAGCGTCAGGCTCCCGTCATGGAGCCTACTTCTCCCTCTGCCGGTGTCTCTGCCTCTCTCTCTCTCTGTCTATCCAGAATAAATAAATAAAATCTAAAAAAAGGAAGGAAGGAAGGGAGGAAGGAAGGAAGGAAGGAAGGAAGGAAGGAAGGAAGGAAGAAAAGAAAAGAAAGAAAGTAAATGGCAGAATATGGATAAAAAGAAAGAAAAGAAAGAAAGAAAGAAAGAAAGAAAGAAAGAAAGAAAGAAAGAGAGAAAAAGAAAGAAAGAGAAAGAAAGAAAGAAAGAAAGAAAGAAAGAAAGAAAGAAAGAAAAAGAAAGAAAGAGAAAGAAAATGGCAGAATATGGATAAAAACCTTGGTCTGCCCAAATTCAAAGTCCATATTCTTTTCTCTGCGTTAAACTTACCTGCAGATGTTCTGATTACCTGGAAAACCTACAAGAATCAATTAGTAGTTACATTAATTAATAAGAGTTCAGTAAAGAAAGAAAAGAGAAGGTGGTTTATTTTCTTTAAAAATTGGCTCTTTTGAAAAAAAAAATTGGCTCTTTTATATCTACCAGAAAATAAATAAAATAACCATTGGAGACCATCAAAGACAGGAAACAAAGCTGCCCCAAGCACTGATCTCCCTACAAGCCATCCCATTCACTGACCACGCCCAAAGACCACTCAATCACTGACCCCTCCCCCAAGTACATCCCAAACACTGACCTAAGCCAAGAACATCAAAAGCACTAAAGTATCTACCAAAGATGTCTCAATCACTGAACCCCCACCACTCCCAGACCCAGGAATATTCCCATCGTGGACACTGGCATTAGTAAACCCTCTTAAGGACGTTCTGATCACTGACATGTTCCAAGGATTCTTCAGGCACTGACCTTTTTCCAAGGATGCTCCAATTGCTGACATGGCCCTCACGGCTGTTCTAAGAACTAATCTTTCCCATGAGACCTTTTCAGGCCTGACACACCTTCAAAGACACCCTTATTCCTGACTTCCTTCATGAACACCCCAAACACTGACCTCCCATCATTGATCCTCAATCAGTGACTTTACCTGAAAGACGCCCCCATCACTGGCTATCCCAAGTGCATCCAAATCATTGACCCACTGACTAGGTAACACCAATAACTGACTTGCCTCCAAGACGGCCCCAGTCACCGATCCCCACAAAGTAATACCCCAAGTCCTAACACCTTTCTCCAGGCCACTCCAATCCCTGACCATCCCCAGGCCTGCACCATTGCCGACTACCCCAACCCCTCAATCATGCAATGCGCCCCCCACCACACAACGGCTTGCTTCTCTCACGGACAACCCAAAGCTTCCCCTACCATAAACCCCAAATCTCCACAAACCTAGTTAAACCTTATTCCGCTCCCAGAACGCAAAACTGAGACCCCGTAATACAGCCTTCGCGCACCAGGTGGGTGGGTAGAAAGAGCCACGGTCCATCACTTCGGCTTCAGACTCACAAACGCTGTTCCACCTCACGAGATCAAGTTTAACGTGTGTGGCATCCGAGTCTACAGGCAGCCGACCATCACCCCGGGGGCGTCCTTCCACAGACTAAGATTCCGTTCAGCTCTCGGTATTTTAGACAAAGGCACTATGAGAGAGTATGGCGGTGCCCTGTTGGCAGATTTACGTGGGAGCCGCCATATTGGAAGTCCGGTACAACTCCTTTCCAGCGAAAGAGAACATTCCTTACGTTAGTTGTGAGCGACACAAAGGGCGATGCGCAGGCTCCTGTCTGTGTGGGCCAAGCCCAAAGGCAGCCGCCACCGCTTTGCTGATGATGGTACGTGCCAAGCAGTGAAAGTTTACTGTGGGCGCGGCCATCATGAAAAATGCACAGGGCTGGCCGCAGAGGAGAGGGAGTCCTTTAAGGAGTGGAAAACACTGGAATTTATATAAAACGGTATAGGTTTCGAAAAGCCAAACTAGTACGACAAAGGCAGTAGGCCTCACTGTGGGCGTGGAGTACACTAATTTATTTTAAGGAAAAGATTTCCTGCCAGGATTGGTGGTGGTGGTTAGGCGACATCTCCAAGGTGAAAGGTGAGAGGGCTAGTGGGTACGTAGAGCTAGTAGTGAGGGAGGGGCTATGCTCTTCATCAAGGTAGGGGCTGGAGACCCGGGGGAGAGAAGACTAGAAATTGTTGGTAGAAATTTCTTAACAGATTTTATCTCAACTCAAATATTTTCACATTTTATTTATTTTTTTAAATTATTCATGAGAGACACAGAGAGAGGCAGAGACACAGAGGGAGAAGCAGGCTCCTCGCAGGGAGCCGGATGTGGGACTCGATCCCGCAAGTCCGGGATCACACCCTGAGCCAAAGGCAGACGCTCAACCACTGAGCCACCCAGGCGTCCCCTCACATTTTATTTCTAGTGAAGTAATTATTAGAATTAGAATTGAGTCAAAGAGAATGAAATATTTTCTTTTTAGTATATGTGCTGCCAAAGCGAGCACGAAAATGAAAATTTTTAATTGGGTAGATAATTCCAGATTGTTGTCCCAAACTGGTTTTACTGATGATACATTTTACTGGCTACTATCCTTCTTAAGGAACTGGATACTTCGGGGACGCCTGGGTGGCTCAGGGGTTGAGTGTCTGCCTTTGGCTCAGGGCATGATCCCGGGGTCCTGGGATCCAGTCCCACATTGGGCTAACTGCATGGAGCCTGCTTCTCCCTCTGCCTGTGTCTCTGCCTCTCCCGTGAATAAATACATGAAATCTTAAAAACGAAAACAAACAAACAAACAAACAAAAAAACCAAACAACTAGATACTTAGGGGGCCTGGGTCATGATGCCAGAGTCCTGAGATCGCACCCCAAGTAGGGTCCACTGCTCAGGGGAGAGCCTCCTTTTCCCTCTTCCTCTGTTTTCCCCCACCCCCACTTGTGTGCACCTGCATGTGCTCTCTCTCTCTCTCTCTCTCTTTTTTAAGACTTTTATTTATTTATTCATGAGAGAGAGAGAGAGAGAGGCAGAGACACAGGCAGAGGGAGAAGCAGGCTCCATGCAGGGATGGATCCCGGGTCTCCAGGATCACACCCTGGACTGAAGGCGGCGCTAAACCGCTGAGCCACCCGGGCTGCCCAACAAAATCTTTTTTAAAAAAGGAACTTGATACTAAAACTAATAACTATATTAAGTATATACACTTTTTTTTTTAACAAGGAACTATTTCAGGCATAGTAATTACATTATCTTGCTTAGTACTCTGAAAGCTGATGTGGAAATGTTGGGGTTTGGAGCAAACAGCTAAGAAAGAATTCTTGAACTGTCTTTGGTATAAATAGATGGTTTTATTAAAGCATGGGGACAGGACCCGTGTGCAGAAAGAGCTGCAGAAGAATTGTGAGGAGCAATTGGTTATATATTTTGAATTTGGAAGGGATAGCTTAAGTCTGTAAGGAATTTTGGAAGCAACATTTCCAGGACTTTGAGGGGGCTAGCTATTGTTAGGAAAAGATCATTTATTACTGTCTAATAAAACCGTAGTCATGATGATGTGGGAAACAAAGGCAGAAGAGAAATTATTAAATTTCCTTACTACTTGCAGCCCATTGACAAGTCGTTGATGTGGGCAGAGTGACATTCCTCTAGGGATTCAACTGCCTGGATGTTATACTTTGCTAAGGGCAAAAGGCAACCCTAGTCCAACCCCCTGGCTTCTGTAAATCTACTTTAACATAAAAATTCCTTTTGGGGACACCTGGGTGGCTCAGCAGTTGAGCGTCTGCCATTAGCTCAGGGCATGAGCCCAGGGTCTGGAGATCGAATCTCATATCAGGCTCACTGCAAGAAGCCTGCTTCTCCCTCTGCCTATGTCTCTGCCTCTCTCTGTGTGTCTCTTGTGAATAAATAAATAAAAATCTTAAAGAAGGGATCTGTGTGTGTGTGACTATCATAAATAAATAAAAATTTAAAAAAAAGAAGATTGATAAAATAATTTCTTCAAGAAAGATAGCTGAGTTTCAAATAAAAATGATATGAGTCAGTAAAAAGTTTTTGGAGATGGAAATGAGGAAGGTAATGTAGGAGATTCTTAACAGATTGGCCTCTAGGAGACTATATGAAAGGAAATGGCTGATTATTGTGGATTTTATGTTAATAATTGGCATAGAGGGTGAGTTTAGTTCTATTTTATCTTTTGTGCTATTTTTAGACAGCCTTGCTTGATAGCTTGCTTGAGTCTTTTTTTTTTTAATTTTTCTTTATTTATGATAGTCACAGAGAGAGAGAGAGGCAGAGACACAGGCAGAGAGAGAAGCAGGCTCCATGCACCGGGAGCCCGACGTGGGATTCGATCCTGGGTCTCCAGGATCGCGCCCTGGGCCAAAGGCAGGCGCCAAACCGCTGCGCCACCCAGGGATCCCTGCTTGAGTCTTGATAGCTGGATAGTAGCATCGAAACATGGCAAGTTTGAGCTTGGAGTTCTAGGATAAATGGAAGATAAGGCAGGTCAATGTTTTGTTCTTGATTGGGGATTCTCTTAATTGGTTGGTGTCAGAGATGATGTAGGAACAGAGAGATTAAGGAAGAATGTGGCATCAGTTGAAAGAAGAAATTTTGGGAATGAGTATATCAAATGGCAAATAATGAATATGGTTTATATGAATATAGATGGCCTATACCTGTGCTATCCGGTGTGTTGGCCACTGGCCCCATGTGGCTACATAAATTTAATTAACATTAAGTAAAATTACAAATTCAGTTCTGCCATTACTCTAGTCACTCACATTCAGGTACTCAATAGTCAGTGTGGCTAGTGGGTACCATATTAGAAAACATAGATATAGAACATTCCCATTATTGCAGAAAATTTTATTGAACAGCACAGTACACAGTTATAGTGTGATTAAACTGATTGGAGAAGGTGATGTTTCCATCAGTCAATAAACTGTACTCTTCTCTAGGACAAGGGCAAATGGCTTAAGGACTTTTTTTTTTAATAGAGAAAATGTGCACACATGCAGGTGGTAGGGTTGGGGCAAGAGGGAGAGGAAGAGAGAAAGAGAATCTTAAGCAGGATCCACACTCAGCATGGAGCTAGACATGGGGCTCGAGCTCATGACCCTGAGATCATGACCTGAGTGAAATCAAGAGTTGGATGCTTAACTGACTGAGCTACCCAGGTGCCCCTAAAGACCTATTTTTAAATTCTAGATGGACATATATGTGTCTGGATATATTGGACTGGATGAGGTTGCATCATTTCTACAAAGAAAATTCAAGTATTGACTACAGTATTACTCTAAATAGGTGATGGGTGTTTTATATAAATTTAGTTTTGATGTGCAGGTGGAATGTGAAGGAAAGACTAAGTAACAAGATGATTGTTGAATATTTTACCTCAATGATCTTGGGATGAAATTCTGTAGGTCCTACATTCTGATTTTCCAGTTCTAGCCCTTTGTTATGAAAACCCACATTGTTTATATGTTTGATCAACATTTTTTTGATGTTTGGGGGAATCCCTTGGTGGCTCAGTGGTTTGGCACTTGCCTTTGGCCCATGGCATGATCCTGGAGCCCTGGGATTGAGTTCTGTATCGGCCTCCCTTCATGGAGCCTACTTCTCCCTCTGCCTGTGTCTCTGCCTCTTTCTCTCTGTGTTTCTCATGAATAAATAAATAAAATCTTTAAAAAAAAAACACACTTTTTTTGACGTCTCTGGATAGGATTTTCATATTCTCTTTGCATATCCCTCTCCCAAAACTCTTAAGATGTGGAATCCATGAAATTCTTGTCCTGGGCTTTCCTCTTTCTCTGTCCATCCTTCCTATATTATCTCATCTGGTTCTGTGTAGTCCAGATATTTAAGTACTATTTATATACTCATGACATAAAATTGTTATCTGAAGGGGTGCCTGGATGGCTCAGTTGGTTAAGTGGCTGACTTTTAATCTCAGCTCAGGTCTTGATATCAGGGCTGTGAGTTCAAGCCTTGCATTGGGCTCCACGCATGGAGCCCCACTTAAATGTTATCTGAAGTCTGGAACTTTCTCCACACTCACAGATCTAACCAGGTACTTCATATTTGTTCTTGAATGTATATATTATATAAAACCTAATGTGTCCCTCAAAATGAAGCATTTGATTCCCCACAAATGCCAAACCTGTCTCCCTAATGTTCCTCGTCGTATTAAATGGCACCAGCATTTATAGAGATGTGTAAGCCACATATCAAGAAGTTATTCTTGATGATTCTTTCTTCCTTTGGCATCCAATCTTACACTGAGCCTTATCTTTTTGTCCTGTCATTGTCTTTCCCTTCTCTATACTGTCATTGTCCTTGTCTGTTTCTCTATCTCCATGATGGTCATTCATGCTAATGCTGTTACTTCTTGCCTGAACTCTGCTGTGGCCTCTTGTGTATTCTCTCAACAACTTCATCTCTCCAGTTCATTCTTCATACAACAGATATGTGATTATTGGTATTTGGAAAATATTGTATTCCTGCCAAAAGACATTCAGTCGCCTATGGCCATTGCTCTTAGCTAAAATCTAATTTCTAACAAAGTCTTCCTCTATCATCTATATGTTCTCAATTCTTCCTCCCTTTTGTTTTTTTTTTTTTTTTAATTTGGAAGTATTTTTTTTATTTTTTTAATTTATTTATGATAATCACAGAGAGAGAGAGAGAGGCAGAGACATAGGCAGAGGGAGAAGCAGGCTCCATGCACCGGGAGCCTGATGCGGGATTCGATCCCGGGTCTCCAGAATCGCGCCCTGGGCCAAAGGCAGGCGCCAAACCGCTGCGCCACCCAGGGATCCCTCTTCCTCCCTTTTGAAACTTATCTATTTCCCCTTCACTCAAGCTCAAGACAATGCAGGTACATCAGCCTCTCTTATGTTTCTTGATCATGCCTAAGTTTTTCTGCCTTTCGGTTTTTGCATTGGCTGTTCCTTCTTAGGATGTTCTTCATCAAGTTATTTGCATAACATTTGCTCATTCTTATCTTATGATGTCACCTTAACTTTCCTTGTCTCGTGGATAGCTTTTTTTTTTTTTTTAAAGATTGTATTCATTTATTCATGAGAGACATACACAGAGAGAGAGAAAGGCAGAGACACAGGCAGAGGGAGAAGCAGGCTCCATGTTGGGAGCCCGATGAGGGACTCGATTCTAGGACTCCAGGATCACACCCTGAGCCGAAGACAAGTGCTAAACTGCTGAGCCACCCAGAGATCCCCGTGGATAACTATTTTAACTAAGATTAACCTACCACTGCTCTATCACCTTCAATATACATACCATTTTGCACATTCTGTAATTTTTTTCTTTGGTTACTTGTTGATCTGCTCTTTCCCCCCTCAATCTTGCTCTCTCTCTTGTTACTAGAATGACAGCTCCAGAGAGACAGATTATATAAGGTACCTTAGTGTCATTGATTTATTCTGATTTTGATATTCTAATATTATTCTAATGCTTAAATATCATATTGTAGTATATTCCCAAATACCAGCACATTCAGTGTTTGTTGGATGAATGGATCCATCCCCTCTATCTTCTTTTGTTCTGTTCCAATCACAGTGTGGTTCTATTTTTACTTCTGTCACCATTTTGCAAGGTCCTATTTGGAAAGAATCCCAAGTTATATTTATTCATTCTAGGCTGTTTCTGAAGTAGTCTGTTTTTCCTTTTGCTGTTTTATAATACTGTCTTTTTTGCACAGAGCACAGGGTATATTTCTCTTAGACTGGGATCTTACAGAGAGCTAGCCCAAACCATGGCTTTTTTTTTTTTTTTTTTTTTTTTTTACATTTTTCCCCCTAAAATTATCATGGATGTTTTCATTCTTCTTTTTCCTAGAAGAAATATGGGAGATTGACCATATGCAGTGGCACCCAGAAAACCAAAACAGGAGTAAAACTTTGGAAAGATGTCAGCAAAGTTATGCACTTGGAAATAATTTCGATTTATGCAAAAGTCTTGTTCCTTTAATACAAAGACACAATAAGTTTGGCTCATGTTATAAAAGTTTGAAATCACACTTAGGTTTTGTTACCCAGAATAGAAGATATGCAGGAGAGAATTCTGATAAGTTTGGTAGATGTGGGAAATCATCAGTCTCCATCCAGCAGGATACAACCATTACTAGAATTAAATGCCATGGATGCATTAAACCCAGTAGCTCTAAATCAAAGCTCAATGAACATCAAAAAACTTATACAGAAGAGAAACCACATGAATGCAGTGAGTGCGGAAAAGGCTTCTCCAAGAAGGCACAGCTCATTAGGCATCAGAGAACTGAAAGAGGAGAGAAGCCTCACAGATGCAGTGAATGTGGGAAAACATTCATGAGGAAGATTCAGCTCACTGAACACCAGAGAACTCACACTGGAGAGAAACCCCATGAATGTAATGAATGTGGAAAAGCCTTCTCCAGAAAGTCACAGCTTATGGTACATCAGAGAACTCATACAGGAGAGAAACCCTATGGATGCAGTGAGTGTGGCAAAGCATTCAGCCGAAAGTGCCGTCTCAATAGACATCAGCGATCTCACACTGGGGAGAAACTCTATGGATGTAGCGTGTGTGGGAAAGCCTTTTCCCAGAAGGCATACCTCATTGCACATCAGAGACTTCACACAGGAGAGAAGCCTTATGAATGCAGTGAATGTGGAAGAACTTTCTTTTTTAAGTCAGATCTGACCAAGCATCAGAGAATTCATACGGGAGAGAAACCTTATGAATGCAGTGAGTGCAAAAAAGCTTTCAGGAGCAAGTCAAAGCTCATTCAGCATCAGCGGACTCATACTGGAGAGAGACCATATGTGTGCAGTGAATGTGGCAAAGCCTTTGCCCACATGTCAGTCCTCATTAAACACAAGAAAACTCATACAAGAGAGAAAGCTATAAATTCACTGAAGGTGGAGAAACCTTCCTCAGGGAGTCACAGCTCTTTATACATCAGTGAACTTGCACAGGAACAAAACCAGATGAACACAGTGCCTGTGGAAATACCTTCCTTGGGAACTCAGCCCTTGTTAAACCTCCATGAGTTCCTTGGGGATAGAAATGTAATGTTTGTGGAACAGCCTTTTCAAAGAAATCAGGCCTCAGTAGATAGTCAGGAATTTGCACAGGGAATAAGTCTTGCAAATGCAGTGAATGTGACACCTTCTGTAATAAATTATGTCTTTTATGTTACAGATATTGTGTAGGAAAGAAAATCTCTGATACCATAACTTATCTGATAATAGAAAAGCCTTTAGCAAGAATATTCCACACATTATATGTCAGAGCTCATTTTGGATAGACAATGGCTGTACTGATGGTAGAGGATAAGTCTGTGAGAATTCAGACTTATTAAATATCTACGAAATCCCACTGGGCAGAAATGCAGCTATTGTAGGGAAGCCTTTTCCTGGAGGTAATAACTCCATTGGCATCAAAGAATTCCTACAGGACCAGAATATTAGGAAAGAATGTGATAATGTTTTCAATGATAAGTTCTACCTCATCACATCACAGAAGTGTAGAAAGACACCTCTAGAGACACCGAATATGGACAACATTTTTAGTAAAATGTGGAAGAACTTACAGGAAGGAGAAAACCCCTGAACACAATAAAAGATGGAAATTCTAAGTTGGGAATTCTATTGCCAAACTAATATGTCACAATTTTATACCTTGGGAATCTGGGACTTTTCTAATAAATGAAATCTTGGGACTAGGAATTGCATCCTGTAGCAAAAATGTATGAATATGATGAATGTGATAAGAGGCTGCTGTAACAACCATAAATTTGGTGGTTTAAAACAACTCACATGTATTACAGCTCTGGGGGTCTGAAGTCTGGACTAAATACATCCCACTGGACTAAATACAAGGCATCCCACTGGACTAAATACAAGGTGTTGGCAGGGCTATATTTAATTTTGGACGCTCTAGGAGAACCCGTTTTTCTTTGCCCTTCCATCTGCTAGAAGCTGCCTAAATTTGTGGCTTGCAGACCCCTTCCACCTTCAAAGTCAGCAATAGCTGATCAGTTCTTCCATCACTCTGGCACTGATGTCTACCTCTTTCTTACATTTACAGACCTGTATGACTACATTGGGCCCACCCAGATAATCAGGATAACCTTCTTATCTTAAAATCACTCTGCCTACTACCTTAATTCCCCCTTGCCTTATACTGTGACATATTCACAGGTCCTGGAGATTAGGGTGTGGACATTTTTTTTTGGGGGGGGGGGTATTATCTGCCAACTGCAGATCATTCTCTGGCATCCAATTATTTGTGTCCATACCACATGCAAAATATATTCACTCTCTCCTAGCATCTCAATCCCATCCAAGTCCAAAATCTCATCTAAATCTAAGAGCTCAGGGACACCTGGGTGGCTCAGCAGTTGAGCGCCTCCCTTCGGCCCAGGGCGTGATCCTGGAGTCCCGGGATTGAGTCCCACATGGGGCTCCTGTGTGGAGCCTGCTTCTTTCTCTGCCTGTGTGTCTCTGCCCCTCTCTCTGTGTCTCTCATGAATAAATAAAATCTTTTTTAAAAATATAAAAAATCTAAGAGCTCAAAAGCTCTAAATCAAGCATTGGGTGAGGCTCTGCATATAATTTGTCCTGAGGCACAATTCCTCTGTGAGCATGTGAAACTCTAGAAACAAGTCAGGTGGCCCTAGAATACCTAATTGCATCTTTTACTTTAAATGACCTTTGCAGTGTAGTGGAACATAGTTATAGGTTCTGGGGATTAGGACATGAACATCTTTGGGAGACCATTCTATCTACTACAAAAACATTAGATTTCAGAGAATTCATACTATAGTAAATTCCTACCTAGCCATTAAATTTATGGAAGTGTGCACAAGGAGTAACTTTTTTTCTACAATCAGGGAATCTTAACACTTGTGTCATTATATGTGACCAGCAAGGAATACTTTTGAAATATGTAAATCAAATGATCAGCACTGTAAAATAACTTATAAATGCCCTAAAGGAACATGAGATTTATGTGCTGTAAATGCTGCCAAATGTATTTGTATCTATTCTGAAATTGTATAAATTAACATCCTATTCTGAGTATAGAATGCATATTCCATAATGTGCCTAAGTACCAGAATTCTTCACAGCCAATTCCAACAATTTTTTTAACAAATGCTTATGTACTCTTATTAATAACAAAAAAATACGAGTGGGCTGTTTTCAGACATTGGGCAATAGGGAGATCGGGATAGCTATCTCAAGAGAAAAGAAACAAATGAAGAGAGCCTTATGACTACCTCCAGCCTGGAGAGAGTTTCCATTCAGCATAGGAGGGAGAATCTAATCAGATTCTGGCAGTCTCTGAATTGAGAGTTTAGAGTTTGGAGAATTTAAGGTGGCTCAAATTTATGGGGTAGGTTACAGAGAGGAGCTGCACCCAGATGTAGCACATTCCCCACATGATTTGAAGTTGTGATCACACATATGTGAGGAAGCTCCCTCGGCTGGAGAAAGAACTACTGGAAAGGAACAGGCAGAGCCATCCTTGGAACTTGCACAGGTTGGAAGTAATTTGTGTTTCCACCCATTGGCATGGAACCCCCTCCCTGCCCCAGCCCAACATTTGGAAAATCACAATGGAACTTCATAAAAATAGTGCCTCAGTGGGTCACTCAAATTGGCTCTAGACTAACGGCTGCTCTGAACCAGACAAAGCATAAATGCAAACCACTACAAAACCAAACTGTTTCCAAGTAAATTAATTGCTTCCCAGACCTATACCCAGTAGTATTTAAAGAAAAGAAAGCAATCCATCAAGAAAATCAACAATGTCAAAATCACAATGTCTGGCATCTACTCAAAACCTAACCAGGTCTGCAACATGAAGAAAAGTCAGTAGAATCCCAGAATTGGCATAGGTGACAGAAAATGATGTTAAAAACAGCTATTACAAATATTCTGTATGCTCAAGAAAGTTGTATCAAGTAGATGATAAAAATTATAATTTAGGGATCCCTGGGTGGCGCAGCGGTTTAGCGCCTGCCTTTGGCCCAGGGCGTGATCCTGGAGACCCGGGATCGAATCCCACATCGGGCTCCCGGTGCATGGAGCCTGCTTCTCCCTCTGCCTATGTCTCTGCCTCTCTCTCTCTCTCTCTCTCTGTGACTATCATAAATAAATAAAAAAAAAAATTAAAAAAAAAATTATAATTTACTGTGGGGTTTCTCTCCACATGAGCAAAGAAGTAGGTGAGGCCCAGTCTAGTTACTGGTTCCACCAATCCCAGGTTGTTCAGCCTCCCAAAAAGAGGTCAGAAGGAGGTAATTTCCATCAGTGAGGACCAGGTCCCATAATTTCCATCAGTGAGGACCCAGGCCCAACTCAAGTTGGAGTGTAGTTTGGTTTCTGTCTTGGCCCTCTGGTTTTTCTGAGAACTGAGGCATGTGTGCCACACCACAGGTTTCTGAGAATTACAGTTTGGGATACATTGTTTTTCTAGTGAGTGGCTGGTCCTTGGCTGTTTGGCTGCTACAGGGGTTCTGGGACATGCAGTTCATCTGCTTTTGTCTATTTTTCTTCACATGAGAATTCTGCTTGAGTTCAAGTGGCTGGTGAAGAGAGTGCCTGTCAGAACCCTATCAAAGACATCCATGGTTTCTCTATGTAGCATGTGAGCATGTGAGGGAATTGGTTGTCCGTGGGTCGAATCCAAGCTTATCCTGTGGCTCAGTGTGGACAAGGGCAGGTCTTGGTAGGTTTGTCCTGCTGTGTGCCTGGACAGGCTTTAGAGAGCAACTTTGTTTTATGGGAGACATTTGTCCCCATTCCTCCTGCTCTAGGGGACTAGATGGACCCCGTCTTGGAGCTAGGGAGAGGAATTTGATTGTGGGTCCTACTGAACCTGACTGCCTCTTATCCCATCACTTCCCCTCTTGGTTCTCAGAAAAAACTGTGGGTATCTGTGTGCTCTAAGGGGTGTCTTGTCCTGACCTCCCCTCACCAGTTCTGTCACCATGAGCAGAAAATTTCTTGAACAATGTCTGCCATGCAGTGCCTTGAGGACTAAGCAAGCAACTTTCCAATAGTATTGTTATAAACAGGGAGGTGATTTAGGCAGAAAGAAATTTGATTTACATACTTTAGAACCTACAACAGTCTGTACAGATTTACAGATTCCACCTACTTGGTCTTGATTTCCAGTCTAGAACTTGGCTCTCTAGAATTTAGAACCTGCCAGACCTTAAGAAGTCCAGAATCAGGTATCCCATAGTTGCCTGGTGCTGTACAAGGGAGCAGTAGCTCCTGGTTTGGCTTTCTCTGTGTTTTGTGTTTTAGGAGTAAAGGTAGAAGATTAGAAGTTCCTAGTTAGTGTGTGAGCTGATTAGTTGGCTCTCTGAGGGCTCCTTTTTCTAACTCCAGCTTTGTGCATTTAAGAATTCATCCTGGGGGGATCCCTGGGTGGCCAGTGGTTTGGCGCCTGCCTTTGGCCCAGGGCGCGATCCTGGAGACCCGGGATCGAATCCCACATGGGGCTCCCGGTGCATGGAGCCTGCTTCTCCCTCTGCCTGTGTCTCTGCCTTTCTCTCTCTCTCTCTCACTGTGTGCCTATCATAAATAAATAAAAATTAAAAAAAAATCTTAAAGAAAAAATCCTTTGGAAACTTTCTTTACCTCTGCCCTCCTCACCAAGATACATGTTGGCAATCGTTCCCCAAGTATATGATCCACTGATATACATCTGACGGGCTTCATTGAGTAAGGGACAGGCAGGACTCATAGGGAGAGAGAGGTAGGGGGCCACATCATCAGGCTCACAGAAATCCCAGAAATGCTGAGGTGTAATGAAACCAGAGATAAGGGAACAAACCAGGCCATCCTGCCCTGGACATCAGAGGTAGGTCTTTTTATGATAGTCACACTGTAACCAACAAAGAATAATCAGATCACAAAGAAGAAGGCCACAAGCTCCAACCAAAAAGGCCTAATTAAACTGGTCAGTTCTAGGGCAGCCCCGGTGGCGCAGCGGTTTGGCGCCGCCTGCAGCCCAGGGCGTGATCCTGGGGACCCTGGATTGAGTCCCATGCTGGGCTCTCTGCATGGACCCTGCTTCTCCCTCTGCCTGTGTCTCTCCCTTCTCTCTGTTTCTCTATGAATAAATAAATAAAATCTTTAAAAAAACATAAACTGGTCAGTTCTAAATAAAAGACTGTTGTGGGAGGTCCATGTTGGCAACCCTATCGGGACCCTTCACTCCTGAGAGTTTTTTCTATATCCTTGATTAATAAAATTCTATCACTTCACTCACTTTCTTTTGTCCACGAGATTCATTTTTTTTAAAAGATTTTATTTATTTATTCATAGGCACAGAGAGAGGGGCAGAGACACAGACAGAGGGAGAAGCAGGCTCTATGCAGGGAGCCCGATGTGGGACTCGATTCTGGGTCTCCAGGATCACACCCCGGGCTGCAGACGGCGCCAAACCGCTGCGCCACCGGGGCTGCCCGAGATTCATTTTTTGACCCTGTGAGACAGAACCTCACTTACTCGCTTCATTGAGACCCGTCAGATGTAGATCAGCAGGCCATATGCTCAACAGATGATTACTAACATATATCTTGGGAGGGTAGAGATAAAGGAAGTTTCCAAGAGAATTTTTAGAAGTTAAAGGAGACTTACAAGATCCTTGAGGTGGGGCTAATATTAAGGTAAGATTACCTTTTGCCCTTAGCAAAGTATTAACATTGACACAGTTGAGTTCTTAGAAGGTCATTCTGCCTGTCTCAAGGGCTTATCAATGGATGTAAATTGTAAGGAAATTTATTTTTCTTTTTCCTTTGTTCCCCACATCAAAAGCTATCAATGGTGAACCTAAATATTACCTTCACTTCATATATGGAGGAAAAAAAGGCCAAGTCTATCAGAATGTCTATTTTATCAATAGTTCATTAATCATTTAATCTTTGCCTATCTTAACAGTGAATAAAAATCTTTTTCAGGGGCGCCTGGGTGGCACAGTTGGTTGGGTGTCCAACTCTTGGTTTTGGCTCAGGTCATGATCTCAGGGTTGTGAGACTGAGCCCTGTGGTCAGGCTCCATGCTTAGCCTGGAGTCAACTTGAGACATTCTCTCCTTCTCCCTCTGCTCCTCTCCCCTCAAATAAATAAACCTTAAAAAAAAAAGTCTTATTTTAGTTTTTTATAAGTTGCTGTTTACTTCCATCCCCCCATTTTAAGTTGGTTATCTTTGTCTTAATCATATTGAGTATTTATAACTATTATTCTACCCCCCTCCCCAATTCTTGTATGTTGACAGACACCCTGGCTCTGGGCTATTATGAATAAAAGGTGCTATGAACATTCTTGTAAGCCTTCCTGAGGACATATCATTTCAGTTTTTTTTTTTAAGATTTTATTTATTTATTCATGAGACACACACACACACACACACACACACACACAGAAAGGCAGAGACACAGTGTGGCAGAGGGAAAAGTAGGCTCCATACAGGGAGCCGGACGTGGGACTCGATCCCGGGTCTCCAAGATCACACCCTGGACTGAAGGCGGTGCTAAACTGCCGAGCCACAGAGTCTGCCCTCATTTCAGTGTTTTTAAATAAATATGTAGGAGATGAACTGCTGCCTAATATAGTTGTTTTTATTTATTTATTCAAGTTATCTCTATACCCAACATGAGGATTTAACTCACAACCTGGAGATCCAGTCTCATGCTCTTCTGACTGAGCCAGCCAGGTGCCCCATGGTTCTGTTTTATTTTGCAATTCTCTTAAGCTTAGAAGTTAGTTTTGAAAGGATTTTTACTCTTTAAAGATTTTGATAGTTTAAGGAATATGGATATACTAACAGTGAATTTTTAAGTTGGGCGCTTTATCCATAGATTTATCTTGAAGGAAACTTCAAAACTGTCCTGCAAATACAATTCTCTGCACATAAGCATTTCTGTTTCCTCATTCTTCCAGTTAATTCTGGTTGGATTAGATTTGATGTTTACATTATGATGACTATGTAAATACTATTTACAGCTCAGCCACATAGTATACTATGATTGTATTTCCTTTCTTGTACAATTTTTTTATTCTTCCTGGAGTTGTCTTATTTATTCCTTCCAGAAATTCTGGCCTTTGGTTCTTAGCAAGCCCTGCCCTTCGCACTGGCTCCACATGACTTGCGACCTGGACATTGGCTTGGGACTGTTCTCACCTTTTCTGGGCAGTAACTGTATCTCCCCACCACCTCTCCCAAAGGGAAGCTTGGTTTCTTCCAGTCACTATTTTTCACTTCCTTGTGATTAAGTTTTGGAATATAGGTTAGGTCCAGAGCCGATGACCAAGAAATAATTTTTGAGACGTCTTTGGTGCAAAATGGTGGTTTTATTAAAGCCTGGGGACAGGACTCATGGGCAGGAAAAGCTGCTGCCCCGGGCCTGTGAAGGGTAGCTCCCAACCTGGGAGTTAGGAGGGGTTTGAAGATAGCCTACTCTCT
Source organism: Canis lupus baileyi (assembly GCF_048164855.1). Lineage (NCBI taxonomy): Eukaryota > Metazoa > Chordata > Mammalia > Carnivora > Canidae > Canis > Canis lupus. The sequence continues at coordinate 105,713,457 of NC_132838.1, read as the reverse complement.
AAGGAATTAAGGAAGCAAGGTTTCCAGAACCTTGAGGGGGCTAGTTATTGTTGGGAAGGGTCACTTTTTCTTTTTCTTTTTTTTAAATTCATGAGAGACACAGAGAGAGAAAGAGACAGAGACACAGGCAGAGGGAGAAGCACGCTCCCTGCAAGGAGCCTGATGTGGGACTCATACCGGATCCTGGGATCACACCCCAAGCCTAAGACAGACACTCAACTGCTAAGCCATCCAGGCGTCCCATGGGAAAAGGTCACTACTACTGTCTAATAAAACCTGAGTCATGAGACCCTTCAGATGTACACTGGTGGGCCGTGTCCTTGGAGGATGATTGGCAACATGATTGGCAACACGTATCTTGGGGGTTTAGAGATAAAGGGAAATTTCTAAAGGACCTTTTATATGTTAAAGTAGACTTACAGGATCCTGGGTGTCGGGCTAAGATTGCCTTTTGTCCTTAGCAAAGTATGAACATCGGGGCAGTTGAGTCCATAGAGGAATGTCCCTTTGCCTGTTTCAAGGACTTGTCAATGTGCTGTCCCAGGCTCGTGCCTTGTCCTCAGCTAGCCCTGTGTTCCCCCATCACTTGGATGGCATTATCACTCTCCCTATACCGTTACTGCTTCTCCAGATACTTTTTTGTCCTCAAAATCTTCCTCTTGGCCTCCATATCCGTCAGAAGCATTCCTAGGGTATTTGCCCTTTGGCTTTTATGTTTGCCCTTTTTCCCCCGTTAAAAAACTTTATTTTGTATGGACACTTAAATTCTAAGATGGCTGCACCTCGTGTGTTTTCCAAATCTTTCTTCGTGTAAAGTGGATTTTTCTCGCCAGCCCGCTGAGGTAGACGTATCCTACTCCATGTTTGCCTTGTGTAAGTAGGTTCAAACTTTTGAAAATCAGTGCAGTTTGTAGCGCAGGATTTAAGGTGTGAGACATGGGAGTGTTTTCGGTAGGTTTTCATTGTTTCGAGCCTTACCTGGCTACTCTGGCCAAAACGACCACTTCGCCTTCCGTAGGTCGATTACCGAAGGGCAGCCGCCTGGCAGACCCGCTGGCCAAATGGGCGCGGACATATTGACTCCAGGAAAAGCCGGAAGTCCAAATGACTGTTCTCGGTAGAAACGCCTCTGGCCCTCGTCGGCCGCCATCCCCGGGCGCGGAGGCTGGGCATGGGCGCAGCAGGAGAATTTGCGGAAGTGCGGCTTGTAGGAGGTCGCGGTGGGGTCACTAGAAAATCAGGTCTGTGTATGGTTCGGTATCTGGAATAAGAGGAGAGGACCGAGGCGTCTGTGGGTGCCCGAGTGGGTGGAGCCTTGGGGTCTGTGGGGGAGAGGAAGCAGGTGGAAGCCGGTGCCGATGTCTGTGTGTGCTATGCCTTTGGAGTGTGGGGGCAGTGGTTACCGATCTGTGGAGACCAACGGTTCCGAGACCGCTGTCAGGCTTTGGGTTCTGTCTGTAGCGCCCAGTGATTGAGCTCTAGGGAGGGAGGGGGGGCGGTTTGTCAGTGAAAGCGGTGTCCACTTCGGATTCGGGTTTTACTCTTGCGGCTCAATGAGGGGCAGAGGCGCATGGTCAGCGAACCCTGGTGTTTCGGGATTATTCCGGGGAGGGAGAGTAGGGCGATGATGAGTGCATGGGAGAGGTCCAGGTGTGTCAGCCCCTTGAGAGGTTTGTGAGAGCTGAAGCACACTTGGTGGGTGGGTTGAGGGTCCAACGTTTCTTTCTCTCCAATCCAAGCCCCTGGTTTGCCTTTGTCTTTGCACATCTCTTGACCCCATAGTTATGATGGAGGATTTCACACAAAGTGGTTTCAATTAAAGAGGATTTTGCCCTTTCTGCAAGTTTACTTTATGTACGCATACGCACACACAGCTGGAAATGTTTCTTTTGGGTGCCATTGTAACACAGTAAACTAACATTGCTGTTACTCCAATTCTGTTCCCCAACGGTAACATTTGTTACCTTTTTTTCATTTCCCTTTTAGTCTTCGGTTTTCTATGCTTCACAATTCCAATATTCTATTGAAACAGGCATAATTTGACTCTCTATTTAATTTCATGTTATAAATACTATATAATAAACATACGTTTTTTCTTTAAAATTTTTTTAAACTTATGTAACTATTTATTGTCAAGAGGCAAATCTGTGCCATTATGCATGCAATCTCAGCATTCATTTATTTTTAATTTTCTCTCTTTTTTTTTAAAGATTTTATTTATTTAATCATGAGAGATACAGAGAGAGAGAGAGGTAGAGACACAGGCAAAGAGAGAGAAGCAGGCTCCATGCAGGGAACCTGACGTGGGACTCCATCCCAGGTCTCCAGAATCACGCCCTGGGCAGAAGGCAGGCACCAAACCGCTGAGCCACCCAAGCGTCCCTCAGCATTCATTTAGATAGAATTTGAATAGGCTTGTGTCTGAGTAATCTCTACACCTAACAAGGGGCTCAAATTCACAACCCTGAGATCAAGAGTTGCATGCTTCACCGACTGAGTCAGTCAGGTATCCCTAAATAGAATATAAATATTTAAATACTCAATCACTTTTATTTTTTTTTAAAATATTTTATTTATTTATGAGAGACACACACACAGAGAGACAGAGACAGAAACAGAGACACAGGCAGAGAGAGAAGCAGGCTCCATGCAGGGAACCTGATGTGGGACTTGATCTTGGGTCTCCAGGATCACACCCTGGGCTGAAGGCGGCGCTAAACCGCTGAGCCACCAGGGCTGCCCACTCAATCACTTTTAAAAACAGGTTTTTATTCTCCATTTACCCATGCACGTGGTTTCCAGTCACTCCTGTCCACCTTGATCTTAATTTTTTTTGCCAGTGTGAATGGTGTTTTTAAACATTTTATTCTCTTCTTTCAATTTACTATCACAAAGAAGAAAAATTACATTAAAAATCTGCTGCTTCACTGAATCCTTAATATTAAGAAGTTCCCGTTCCCTGTAATTTTTTATTGTTTAAAGAATTTTAGTGCAGCCCCGGTGGCTCAGCGGTTTAGCACCGCCTTCAGCCCAGGGTGGGATCCTAGACCCAGGATTGAGTCCCATGTCAGGCTCCCTGCATGGAGCCTGCTTCTCCCTCTGCCTATGTCTCTGCCTCCCTCTCTCTCTCTCTCTCTGTCTCTCATGAATAAATAAAATCTTTTAAAAAAATTTTAAAAATAATTTTACATTTGAACACCTATTATGTCTACCACCTAGATTTTTGTCATCATGATTTTGTTTCCTTTATTCCATATCCATATATCACTTCTCAGTCATTAATATACCCTTTTACATTAAAATTTTTTAAAAGATTTTATTTATTTATTTATTTATTTATTTATTTATTTATTTGAGAGAGATAGCACAAGCAGGGAAGAGAGAGAAAAGCAGACTCCCAGATGAGCAGGGAGCCCAATGTGGGACTTGATCTCAGGACCTGAGCTGGAAGCAGGTGTTTAATGGACTGAGCCACCCAGATGCCCCTCTTTTACATTTTTTAATGTTTATTTATTTATTTAAGTAATCTCTGCACCCAACATTGGGGGCTTTAACTCATGACCTCAAGATCAAGAGTTATATGTTCTTCCAACTGAGCCAGGTACCCTGGTTTGTCTCTCCTTTTTTTTTTTTTTTTTTACTTTGTTCATTTATTTCTTAAATTCCACATATGAATGAAATCATATAGTATTTGTCTTTCTTTGGTGGCTTATTTCACTTAGCATTATACTCTGTGGATCCATCCATATTGTTGCAAACAGGAAGGTTACATTCTTTTTTATGGTTGAATAATATTCCATTATATATAGGATATATGCCATATAATATGGCATATAATATTAAGTATATTTTATATATATGATATAAAGTTATATATTATATAAAGTTATTTTAAATACAATATGTATTATATATGTGTATATACACCATTTAGTTTGCTTCCATAATTTGGCTATTGTAAATAATGCTGCAGTAAACAGGGGTGCATATATCCCTTTGAATTAGTGTTTTCATATTCCTTCATATTCTTTGGGTAAATACCCAGTAGTGCAATTACTGGATCATAATGTCATTCTATTTTTAATTTTTTAAGGAATCTCCATAATATCTTCCATAATATCTACCAGTTTGCATTCCCACCAACAGTGCCTGAGGGTTCCTGTTTTTCCACATCCTTGCCAATATTTGTTTCTTGTGTTTTTGATTTTATTATCCTGAGAGATGTGAGGTGATATCTTACCGGGTTTTCTGTGTACAAACTTTTGTGTAGATATCCTTTTACTTCTGGATGTAAATCCTATGTGAAATTGTTGGTTCACATGGTAAAATATATTTAAGTGTTAGAGGTACTACCAGACTATTTTCCAAAGTGGCTGCACCATTTTACATTTCCATTAGCAGTTATGAGTGTTCTATTTCCTCCACATGCTCCCCAACACTTGTTATTTCCTTTTTTTAAAAAAACTATATCCATCCTAGTGAGTGTGAGCAGTATCTCAGTTGTGGTTTTGTTTTGTTTATTAAAGATTTTATTTATTTATTCATGGGAGACACAGAGAGAGACAGAGGCAGAGGCACAGGCAGAGGGAGAAGCAGGCTCCAGGCAGGGAGCCTGAGGTGGGACTGGATCCCGGGTCTCTAGGATCAAGCCCTGGGCTGAAGGTGGCGCTAAACCGCTGAGCCACCCGGGCTGCCCTCAGTTGTGGTTTTGATTTGCATTTCTCTGAAGAATGATGTCGAGCATCTTTTCACGTGCTTATACTATGCATAACTTGAATACATATTTTCACTGAATATAGATTATTAACATTTCTTTAGCTTCATTGGATGTGTGTACTTTTATTCATTCAATTAATTATCTAGTAGCAGACCTAAATAATCCCTGTATATCAACTTTGCATGCTTATGCCATTATTTCCTTTGTAAAGATTCCTAGGAGTGGATTTCTTGGATTCTAGCTAAATCTCTATTGAAAGTATTCAATACTAAATGTTAAACTATTCCCCTGCATTGAATAAGCAGTCACTCCCCACTACCACCTCCCCAAGGGGGTAGAGACAACTACCCTGACAACTACCAATCTGCTTTCAGTTTCTGTGGATTTAGCCATTCTGGATATTTCATATAAGTGAAGTCATACAATATATGACCTTTTGTGTCTGGCTTCTTTTACTTAGTATAATGTTTCATGATTGTGTACTGTGTTCTAGGGTGTTCCTTCCGTGCTTATCCAGGCCATTTCATTTATAACCCTGCCTTAACCTTCATTACCTGCTTGCACTGAGTGTAGAATTCAGCCAGAGGGAAAAGTTGGGGTCTTCTCAGGTCTCTTCCAAGCAGGTGTCCTGCCCTGTACTTGGCTTTATTAATTCCCCAGTATGCCCTACTGCTTTTGAATGGCTTAAGTTCCCGAAGAAACTCTCTCCTCAGCTTTTTCTCCCAGCCTTTCAACTATGCCTCAACTATAATCTTTTTTTTTTTTTTTAGTTTTTATTTATTTATTCATGAGAAACAGAGAGGCAGAAACATAGGCAGAGTGAGAAGCAGGCTCCCGGGAGCCTGATGCAAGACTCGATCCCAGGACCCTGGGATCATGACCTGAGTCAAAGCAGATGCTCAGTCACTGAGCCACCCACGTGCCCTTCAACCATAATCTTTTGTCCCAGGCATCTATAGGTTGTTTGTCTAACTGTTGTTGTTTTTAAGATTTTACGTATTTATTTTTTTATAGAGTACACTAGTGGAGGGAGGAGCAGAGAGAGAGGGAGAGAATTTCAAGCAGATTGCTTGCTGAGTGCAGAGCCCAATGTGGGGTACCATCCCACAACCCTGAGATCATGGCCTGAGCCAAAATCAAGAGTTGGTCACTTAATCCCCTGAGCCACCCAGGCGCCCCACCTTGCATTGTTTTGTTTTGTTTTTTTAAAAGATTTTTAATTTTTTTTAAAGATTTTTTAAATTTATTCATGAGACACACAGAGAGAGAGAGAGGCAGGCAGAGACACAGGCAGAGGGAGAAGCAGGCTCCACACAGGGAGCCCGACATGAGAGTCAATCCCGGGACTCAATTCCGGGACTCGATCCCAGGTCTCAATCCCAGGTCTCCAGGATCACGCCCTGGGCTGAAGGGAGGCGCTAAACCGCTGAGCCACCCAGGGATCCCCAAGATTTTTAAATTTTTTAT